>NW_026571047.1:3456038-3481038 GCF_026225935.1 Boleophthalmus pectinirostris
ATTCAAGTAGAAATAGAAATGAGTGGTTCAAGAAATCACTCAAGTAAGAGTACAAAAGTATTTGGGAAAACTACTATCACTGTTGGGCAAGTTACTTTAAAACTGTAATGTGTTATTTATGACTTGTTACTGTCATTTCAAAGTAATTAGTTACATTACAATATTACTGCATTTAACATGTAAGACATTACATTACAATTGCATGAAATAAAGAATACATTTATTTGGTCCATAGTTACATACTTTTAAGTTACTCTCACCAAAATAACTGCGAAGATGCTGAACTTTTGCTCCGTATATGGACTGGAACTGAACCAGGACTCTAAACCAGGACTAAAACTAAAACTAGAACTGAACCAGGACTTTAAATCTAAAACCTAAACCAGGTCTCAACCAGGACCAAACCAGGACCAAACCAGGACTAAACCAGGACTAATCTTGGACTAGAACTTGGTAGACTTCTGCAAAGCGCTTTGATTGGGCATCAGCTGTGGTTCGCCCCGTGGTACGCGGAGTTCTGCGCAGGTCCTTTCACCCGCGGTTACCTCATAGTCTACACGGGCGTGTCTCCAACGTTTCCGGCTGATATCGCGATAATTTTAGCAAATTTGCATGAAGAAAAACTAAAAAACCCACCACTTCAGTCCAGGTTAAATATACATTGAAATGCATGTTACTGACATTTGTACCGAGTAAAATATTACATTTTTTCCCCCTGTAATTCCATATATTACTGCACTACAGCAAAAAGCAATACATTACAGTAATGTGTTACTTTTATAACACATTACTCCCAACACTGACTACTACTCCGTTAAGAGTAACTTAGAGAGTAACAGATGAGGAGTAACATCTGATTTATAATTTGAAGTTCATTTAATTAAAAGGACAAAATAGTGCACAAAGTCTGGTATTGTCAATGGACAGACACGAAAATGAGACAAACAGTGATGCAAAAATACACATGTTCAAATAATTTCATATTGTAAAGCTTTTGTCTCGTAGATTTACTCACAATGCAAAAAGGAACCAAAACTGTTACTTCAATAAAAATATTACTCAAGTAGGAGTAAAAGTGTGAGGCTAGAAAAGTACTATTTATTTATAAAGTTACTCAAATAAATGTAACTGAGTACTACCCATGTTTGTCCTTGATAAATGCCAGAATTGTCTGTTGAAGGACATATTTAATATTTAATGTGCCATTGTGGGCTCTAAACTCTTTACAAACAGTTATACGCAGATCTTTAGTGGTGAATAAAAGCATGTCTGCATGAGGTAAATCCATCATAGAAAGAGTATTTTAAGTAAAAATCAGCTTTTATGAGCAAGTTATAATGGTGTTCCTTCATCATTGCCTAACTCAGAGTTTAATTTAGATTTTTTTCATGCATGTTTGGTTAATCGTGTATTATTAGAGTGCTCAGAAAAGTTCTGTTTCACTTTCTCCTTTCTTCATGATCATAAGTGTAAATGTGTTTCAGAAATTCATTTCCTACAAAATGTGCATGTTGGAATGAAAATCTGTTGCTTGTTAGAAGAGTGTGGTTGTAATGCCATTGTGATGTTGTTGTTATTTATCTGTGTAGTCATTGTGATGCCATTGTGATGTTGTTGTTATTTATCTGTGTAGTCATTGTAATGCCATTGTGATGTCGTTGTTATTTATCTGTGTAGTCATTGTGATGCCATTGTGATGTCGAGGAGAAAATTCTGTTTGTCGATTGGACAAAAGTTAGTTTGGTTGAAGACATTTTGCAGCTCATCCAAGCTGTTTCTTCAGTTCTGTCTGGTGGACACTTCCTTATATCTGCAGGGTGGAGCTAACAAACTGAAACTAACACACACACTTGTTTACAGTTTCTGTTTGTTAGTTCAGCCTATTGACCTGTACAGGGTGTGGGGTCTAATTAGCAGAACAATTCATGGCCAAAATGGAGATTCCACACCTCTGGACCTGACCTGGCTGCACCTGTTGTTCTCTTGTTTCTTTTGAATTAGGTTTGAGGATGGAGTTGTAAATAGGAGACAGATGGTGTCTCCATTTCTGTTTAGTTTCAGTGTAGTTAGCTCCTCCCTGTAGACAGATATAAGGAAGTGTCCACCAGCATCTGACCAGATCTGAAGAAGCAGCTTGGATGAGCTGTGAAACATCTTCAGCCAAACTAACTTGTGTCCAGTCGACAAACTGAATTTTCTCCTCAACATGGATTCTACCTGGACGACTGAGGGATTCTTCACACATGCCATTGTGATGTCATTGTGATGTATTTGGTCCCACACTAGTACGTATTTGAGATGTTTTTGTTGTGGATGCAGTGTTCATTCACACTAATTCAATTGAAAACGGCTCCAGAGACAGAACAACCTGGTGCCTCCAGCTCCCTCGAATTCATTTGAGTAGAGATCTGCTCCAGCACTGTGTGAACGCCTGAAAACACTGATACACTGATGTAGGTTTATGCGCCGTGAAGTAATTCACCACCAAAACGCTAAGAGGCTAGAATATATGACCATTCATATAAATGGTCTATGCGTATGATCCTACACATAGACTGTATAAACTCTGAAAAGTTTAACATGAATCATCTCCAACACAATAGAAGAACAGAACAGACTCACCATCAGCAGAACACCCCTCTGTCACAGAAAGAACACTCATATTCCACTGAGTTGTGTCCTTTAGTCCGACAGAAGCTGAACCGCTTTAAGTGCAAATTAGTCATGTGGTTTTAAGTTTTGTTTCTGTAAAATGTAATCAAATATGCTCACAGCTGTGTGAATAGGGAAGGCCTGTGGACACAGAAACGAGTCAGTCCTCACACTGAGCCTCCATGCTTGTCTTAAAATCCAGTGTTACGCTAAGTAACAACTGTACCTCGTCGTCAGTCCACGAAAAGACTGTTTTTACACTTGTCATCTCCCTCGGCTCAAAATCAGCTGCTGCAACTTCAGTTTTCCTTGTTTTTACTGCTCATGTGATGTCAGGATGTCGGGAAGATGTGACACCAGCCTATCATGTGACGAGGGTTTCAGGCGGTTTTGCGTTACTGTGTGGACAGAGAACACTTTACAGGAGAAACAACATGTGTGGATGCAGATTGTTTCCGATACACTAATACGGTGATACATGGATTCGTTTTAGTGTAAACGGGGTCTGTGCTGTCATTGTGATGTTTTTGTTATGCATATGTGATGTCACTGTTTTGTAGCTGTATTATCAGTGAACACCCCAACTTTACACATAACTGACTTGAACCACTTCATTACACCGTATTACATTTTCAAAGGGCCACAAATTGCTTGGAGAATCGTGACAATCCCCCAACAATCACCCATGTTGACTTTGGGAGCTTAGGGACCCTGTGTGCATCCCACAAACAAACACAGAGGTGACGGGGTCTGCCAGTCTGGTCGGCATTATGTGAGTTAGCAAGTGAGTTAAGACGAAGAAATGTGGAACGCTCTTGGTAAAGCAATGTCAGCTCCATGGAGACGAGCAGGTGCCGCACCCCAAATCAGAAAAGTTACATAGTGCTTTTAAAGGCAGTGTACTTTTTTTTTTTTTATGTCATAACAACGTGAAATACAGAAGTGAATGTATAAGTATCTGCAGTGGTCCAAAAGTATGCCTCATTTACCACAGTGTTTTACAATTAAATCAGAATGACATAGTAATGACTTTGTGACCTTAGGCAAGACACTGCCTAGTAAGAAAGCGGCGCAGATCGGTAGTCATGCTTCACACAGCCTGTCCCAGGGCAGCTGAAGCTACAGTAGTGTCTTACCACTTCCTTAGTATCAGCCAGAGTGGATCAAATACATAATGCACAGTAGAGAGCTGTGGCAGAGTCATGTATGGGTCCATTTTGGAGACCCGCACCCGCCACCCTTTGCCCACCTGTGCCCGTGATAAATCAGGGTGAGCCCATCAGTCCAACAGCCCATTAGTCCAGGACTAAACCAGGACTAAACCAGGACTAAACCACTGCCATGTCATTAGCAGATTATTTATAAATAAGCACCACAAACCACAGAGCCAGGACTTACATCAGGACTGGACTAGGACTACACCAAAACTGGACCAGGACTAAACCAGGACTGGACCAGGACTAAACCAGGACAGGACCAGGACTAAACCAGGACTGGACCTAAACCAGGACTGGACCAGTTCTAAACCAGGACTAAACCAGGACTGGATCAGGACTAAACCAGGACTAAATCAGTGTCATTAGCATAAATATATACACGCCACAACCGCAAAGCTGATCACCAGGACTACATCAAGGCTGGACCAGGTCTAAACCAGGACTAAACCAGGACTGGACCAGGACTGAACCAGGACTGAACCAAGACTAAACCAGGTCTAAACCAGGACTGGACCAGGTCTAAACCAGGACTGGACCAGGACTAAACCAGGACTGAACCAGGACTGGACCAGGACTGGACCAGGACTGGACCAGGTCTAAACCAGGACTAAACCAGGAGCACAGCCGCTGAACTGATCGCCTTCATTTTATGTTATAAATACACTAAATTCACTCTCTCAGTCTGGTCTGATCATTCCAAGAAAAGACTGGGAAATGGCACTTTTTTTCCAGGGCAAAGGACCTGGATGCATGTCTGTTATTTTCTTTCCCATTCATCGTTCATTTGATTCACCTGACCCACCCGCAGAATTCCAGAACGTTAAAACCCACCCGTTTCAGCAACTATTTTTTAAGTTAACGACCCGAAAGGTGCTATATAACTCCAGTGATGAATTAAATAAATTCACAGTGTCATCATGATTACACCACAGTGACATCACAAATGGACTTCCTGATTATCGGACAATAAAAACATTTAATAATATTACATAGATAATTACACAGAGACACTACAGAGCAGATGTATTTTGATTTAGATAGAAGATATTTTTTTATAGAATATATCTGTACTGGGGTGAGACAGACTTTGCTCAGATACATGGGAAAATGGGTTACAGGGCCTATAAGCGGGAAAATTGTGTTTGTAGCTTTTTTGGTCATGCCCAAAATCTTTCTCATGCAGTTATCACAAAAGCTGAATTGTGCAGAAGAAGAAATGCCTTTTCCACTTGACTCCACCAGTTCTGAACACAATGGACGGTCCCTGTTTGAATCCTACATATTTTTTTTTTCTTCTTTTTTCAGATATTCCATTTTTATGTGAATCCACTTGAGCTGCTCTGAAGTTACTGTTGTAAAGCGCACAGACCTTGAGTTTTAGATGTGTCACAGATGAACCACTTCAAATGCTCAAGGTGGAGCCAAGGCATCTGTGTTTCTCAAAGTATTTCTTAGCGCTAAAAACACATGTAATGGATTAAATGCCATATTATCCATGGCTTTCAGAATGATGAAAGTATAGGACAGTTGCCATAGTGACTTAGAGTTTAAACAAAATACTCTGTCTTTTGAAAGGGAAAGAGTCTTCAAAATGTTGCCTAAAACAGGAAACTGAAACCCACAAATACAATTTAATCCCATACTGTGTAACATTTCAGGGTAAGCAATTTTATCTCCGTAGAGACAAGTTCGCAGTGGACAGTAGTAGAAGTAGTAGTACACCTTTGAATAAACCCTTGCCCTCCATTTGAAATTATAATATAAAATTCTAGAATGTTGTGCACAGAAGTTATTAAAGTCTATGTGAGTGTGTACACATGCACATCAGTATCCCAGTTATTAGCCATATCTCGGTTATGTCAGTATTCGGGTTACTGCATTTACATGCACACTGAGAAACGGGGACAATCATATCCCTGTGTACATGATCAAATGGAGTATCCTGGTTTCTTGACATAATCTTATAAATGCACATGTGCAAACATTAACTTCATTTAAATGAATAAACCAGGAAAAATACAAACCGTGAGCTCCTTTAGCGTCGGAAGCTCGGGAGGTTTAACCAGCGGTGAGGAGCTGTGAGATCTCCCACAATCCACTGCACACAATCAAACCCAACAGATTCTTCATTAAAATCTTCTGCATAAATAAACTCAACTTTACAACATATAAACCAGAACCACTATAGAGCCACATCAGCCCGTTTGATCAGATAATTCAACTTTGATCACATTTGTTTACATTTTACAGAAATGAAACTTAAGACCACATTGCTCATTTGCATAAACTGTTAACGCTGATAAAAACATCTCACTCCTTGTGCCGCTGATGTGGTTCAGCTTCTTAAAGGACACGACTCAGTGGATTATGTGTGTTTTTTTTTTTGTGACAGAAGAGGTGCTGATGATGGTGAGTCTGTTCAGTGTATACATCGTATAGGAGATAGTTCATGTTTTAACTTTCAGCAATCATATGTGTGCAGGTCATACACGTGCAGATTGTACATGTGCAGTAGCTCTTTATTCTACAGTCATTTCACTCATGTACGGTCACTTTATTTATGTTGATCACTTTATTTATGTCGGTCACTTTATTTATGTTGGTCACTTTATTTATGTTGGTCACTTTATTTATGTTGGTCACTTTATTTATGTTGATCACTTTATTTATGTTGGTCACTTTATTTATGTTGGTCACTTTATTTATGTTGATCACTTTATTTATGTTGATCACTTTATTTATGTTGATCACTTTATTTATGTTGATCACTTTATTTATTGTTCACTTTATTTATGTCGGTCACTTTATTTATGTTGGTCACTTTATTTATGTGGTCACTTTATTTATGTTGGTCACTTTATTTATGTTGATCACTTTATTTATGTTGGTCACTTTATTTATGTTGATCACTTTATTTATGTGGTCACTTTATTTATGTTGGTCACTTTATTTATGTTGGTCACTTTATTTATGTTGATCACTTTATTCATGTCATTACTGTTGCGGTGAAAAGACTGGAAAGTGTTTGTCTTTTGGACGCATGCACGCTCAACATGTTGCAGTAACTGGGATACTGCGTGCCACATGCCACAGTATCTCAGTTACTATTAGAATATACCAGCTACAGTATCCTGGTTTTCTTCCTCCAGTTCCTCCGGGGCGACTCAGAGGTGTTCCCAGGCCAGTCCAGAGACATAGTCCCTCCAGCGTGTCCTGGGTCTTCCCCGAGACCTCCTACCAGTGGGACATGCCCAGAACACCTCCTGAGGAAGACGCCCAGGAGGCATCAGAACAGATGCCCGAGCCACATCAGCTGCTCCTCTCCTTGTGGAGGAGCAGCGGCTCTACACTGACCTCCTCCCGTGTGACTGAGCTCTTCACCTTATCTAAGGAAGCGCCCAGCCACCCTGTGGAGGAAACTCATTTCCTACTTGTAATGTTTTTCAACTTTTCTTCACAAAGTGTATCTTGATTTGTGTAAAACCATCATTTAAACAGTATTTACAACATATATTATCCCATCAAATGAAGTCAAAATTAGAGAATCATCAAAAACTGTCACTTTTCTTCAAATTCTTTCTACAAACTCACTTAACTGATGCACAGCTCTGATAAATATGGACCACAGATACTACACAGTACAGATAAGAGCTAGAAAAACGTGAAAACCTGCCATAAGCACGACATGCACAAAGCTGTAAGAAACTCTTTCGTTGTATCGTGGACAAATACGTGAATGAGGCTGCTTATTTGAGTAATCTTCCATGAAGCAGCCACAGCCTCTGAGTCAACAAGTTTAATTTACAATCTATGGTGTGTGCTCGCCTCCTCCTGCTCGCTCCCACGCACAACATTTATTTTATTTAAGACAGCCAGACAATGTGTGAATCCAACTTTCTTTTCATATTCTCTCTGACTGATTAGATGAGGAAAAAGCATTTTTACATCTGTACATCACACTCACACTAACTATTCAACACCTACAGCTCTGCATTATTTTGAAACTCCATGAGCTATTTTTTTTTCCAATTCTACTTGGAAACTGACAAACCGTGAAATGTGTTGAAAATAAATCTGACCAATTAAAGGTGCTGTACCTGAATTTGACTGTCTTAAAATGTAATAAAGTGTGTGAGTTCATTTAAAACAGTTTACAGTGGTCCAAACTTCTTCCCCACTTACCTTATGCATTCAGAGCATCCTAATTTATGATTAATAAATGATTAATGAGTTTAAAACTGCTTTCAGTGGCCAGTGCCATGATGGTAACTATGCTATATGTGGCAGCAAATGTAGCAGAAGATCTTCAGAGGAAATAGTTTTAGGGAATTGACCATTTCATCACCAACTGAAACACCAGAGCGCAGTAAGAACAAGACCTTTACTATTGTGTTTCCATGGTGCCTCCTGGACACTGCTGTGATGCTGCAGGACACACAGGAGGGGCACTTTTGCCTTTCCTCTTCTCAATCTGGCCTGACACAGGATCTGCTGACCCTCCCTGAACCGTCCTCCTGTGAAACTGACCTGAGACCTTTGACTGAGACACAAAGGACACGCAACTGCAACAGTTTACTGCAGAAAAATTTGAATGGTCTTATGATTTTAATGGCGCATGTTGAGGTAGTGCCTCTCGCTCTCCCAATCGTTGTCTACACATGAGCTAGAGAGAAATATAATTTTGATTCCTTTGTATGTCTAGTATACCGGTTTTAAAATCACTGCATTGGCTCCCTGTGAGTTTCAGGATCAATTTTAAAGTTCTTTTACTTGTTTTTTAAATGTCTTAATGGTCTTGGGCCTTCTTATGTTTCAGAACTGCTTTTACCCTACGAGCCCTCGCAGACCCTGCGCTCCTCCGGCAGCAGCTCCTGGTCATTCTCAAAGTCAGGACACACAGTCACGGAGAGGAGGTGTCTTTCCAGAACTACGGCCCCCGTTTATGGAACTGCAGCCGGAGGAGCTCAGGGCCAAAGAGAACATTCATGTTTTTAAGGCTCAAGACCCACCTTTTTAGCTTAACTTTTGAATGAAATCTTATACTTTTACTTGTTTCTATTGTACACATTTTATTATATTTATTTATTTTAGGCATGTTTTTAGGATTTCCAGTGTTTCCTCTGTAGCTGCCGAGTCTGTCATGTGGACTGCTGATGGAGGGTTGGTGTCTGGGCTTCATCTCTCCCCTGGCTCCTGTGGTGGTTCCTGGTGGTGGTGGACGTCTCTCTGCTCCTGGTGTAGACGGCTCCTGGTGATGGTGCTTTCTCAACTGGTTCACCTGGATTCAGCCTCACATTTTACTATAGGCAGTTTTATGTATTTTAGCATGTGTGTGTGTGTGTGTGTGTGTGTGTGTGTGTGTGTGTGTGTGTGTGTGTGTGTGTGTGTGTGTGTGTGTGTGTGTGCGCGTGTGCGTTGTGTGTGTGTGTGTGGGGTCGGGCAGGTGTGGGTATTGGGTAAGTGGGTGGATGGAAATGTGGGATTGTTTTTAATCCCTGTAAATCACTTTGTGTTACATTTTTGTATGAAAAGCACTTTATAAATAAAGTTTGATTGATTGATTGATTGATTGATAGTATATGTGAAGAACCTGACAATAAAGTGAACTTTGAACTTTGAACTTTCCTCATTTTTGGACAATAAATACTTTATTAATTAGACGCAGACAGTGCACAGCAGACCTATTTTGACTTCAGGAGCTTATATAATACATCTGTATAAATAGACACATTCTGCTCAAATACATGGGGAGAAATTGTACAGGGCCTGTAGAACATGACAGAGGTCTGGGAGAGACACTGGTGGTGGCTTTCAGTTGGTTCTCTTCCAATAATAGGCTCTTTTTGCCTCGTCTTGCTTGTTGCATAGTCTCATTACACTACAGATGTTTGATCATGATCTGTGCACCAGTATTCATGTTCTCTATAATAAACACCTATGCTGGACTCACATGTCTCACCTATGAGGTGTTTGTGTAGATCTAGGAGGGAGGAGAGACTCTGTCACATCATTGATAGCTCAAGGAGCCACTCCTACTCTCTCACACTCCACTTTAATTCAGCACAATGTGTCTTGCCTAAGGACGTAACAACAGATTCCACTAGAGCCACTGCTGCCCCACTGTGGGACCTGGTACTGCACCTGTCGTCCATATCACGACTAACCAGACCCAGCCCTGCTCATCTTCCAACATGTATGGAGTTTAAACAGGAAATACTGGACATAAATGAAACAAAAGTACTACAGGCAATATTTATAAAGTGGAAAGACGTCATGGTCCAAAATTCAAGACCATTCTGCATAATACATCCTCTAGAACAAGTACGTCCCTCTCGATAAGACCTATTTGTGCAGACTTGTGGAGTGTTTTGCTGCTATCACTGCCATTCCTCTTAAAGAACAAGATGGTGGCGACAGAAAAACAGGAGCCGGTGCGGTGATGGATGAGCGCAGGGACTGACAGGAGCAGCTGTCAGCGGGACATTTGATGGAGTTTTGACGGAGCTCCCAAACCAGACTCCATATATATTCTTCACAGTGGGAAACGCCACATAAAACAGCCCATCCGTCACGTGTTGCATAGGAATGAGGTACGGCTTCTCAATGCACATGTGATCAAGTCAAAGTGGATTAGGATAGATCGGGAGGTTTAACGCTTAACAATAGCACGTCCCTGTTATCTCCAAGTCCCTGTTTAGTCAGAGGAACCAGCCAGTCGCCTCTGTGTGAGCCTGAAAGTCTAGCTGACTTTGAAAAGTATTTTATCCATTACTTTTTATTTAAAATTGTATCTGAAATGTTAAAGTTTAATACAGCGTTTACTGATATATCCTTGATTATAAAATAAATACATAAATAAATAAGTATAATGGTTCTCAAGACAATTACTTAATCAGAATGTGCCTCTCGAGTCTATCATTGGGGTTGCCAGATCCTACGACTAAAAGGCTTTCACACCTACACCATGTGGTCCTCTTTATTTAAACAGACTCAAGATCGAAACAGCAGAGAGTTTGGTTCCTTTGGGCAGGTGTGAAAGTGGATCAGGTTGATCTGGTGCAGAGCTTCTGGAGGTGGTGTCAGTAGAAAACTCTAACCCTACCAAATTAACTGTTCCTAATCCTTAACCTGAAAGTGAAATAATAAAAAAGAAATCTTTGCTAAGTAATGTGTGAGGAGTCCAGGGCTTCTCCGACACACACACACACACACACACACACACACTCTCCACAGAATCACAAAAAAATATGGACAAATCATACCCTCGTCTTCAGTCGCCTACCTACAAGAGAAAATGTTTTAGTCGTGTCTCCAAAGTGACTCCTGGGACACACGCATCATGTGTCCATCCGCATTCTGCACTGCGCTCACCTCCTGTGTCCTCCTTGTCTGTAAAGATGATGTCTGTGTTATAGTTCAACAGTATCAGCTCCTCTGCTAACAGAGCTCGCTGGTTTATTGAAGTAACATTCACAAAACAGGATGATTGTTGGCAATATCCAACACGTTTTCACTGAAAAAACTCAAGCGTCTTATCAGCGTGATTGGGGGTAATGTCTTTAAGTGACGCTGTAATTTATTGTTTTCATGCTGTCCGCTGCCAACATTTTTAGACACAGTAAACACAGTGCTCTTTCCACATTTCCCACCATAGTTACAGTGAAGCCGAAGGTTACACCCTTATCATCAGAAAGCCCACTAGTCAGAAGGCCCTGTAGTGAGAAGGCCCACTAGTCACAAAGTAGGTCACTGCGACATAATTCAAGAATTGGAAAGAGCTATTACCCTAAGGTATCTAAAGACATTCATATGGACTCTGTAAGTCAAACAGTCTAGATTTGTCCAGCCATGGTTAACGGACAGACAGACGGACAAGACGGGATACCCAGAACAGGAGCATTTTTATGACACGCCTAAATAGTACATCTACTTTGAGCTGAGCTAAAAATATCATATATTTTCAATTTGTTCACAAAATTGGAAGTTCGTATAAAAAATTATGTCTTTATGAACTTTGAGGTGAAAATTTGGAAAATACCCTACAAGATCTGTGGTCTACTGAAAACACTACCTGAACATGGATTTTCTGACTAGAGGAACGCTACATACACTTTACATACAGTTTGTTCTAGGGTTGTCCCGATCCGATCACATGATTGGAAATCTGCAACGATCACGTGACTGTGGACTCGATCTGGACTCGTCCATTATGGTCCGATCAGGTATCGGATAAATAATATATGTATATAAAACACAGGACATGCAGCAGACAACAGTTTTTTGTTTGTTTTTTTTAACTGAGGCGTGGAATTTGCTCAGAGATGTCCATTTAGTGCGACTGCCTGTCCCAGCGTCTGCTGTACTAGCGACGCACTTGCGTGTCGTGCTCAGGCGCTGTTAACTGTGGTTTTGTGGCCCATGTGACACCTGCTCGGCCGATGGCGTCACATGGTGCTGTTTGTTTGCACGTTGTGCAATGGAGCTGGCACTTTTTGCGGGCAGAGTGGGAAAAGCGACGTGCTCTGCTGTGGGTTTATGGATGTGGTGGCGGTGCAGGGGAGTGGGGAGTGGCCGGAGCTCAGGTCTGATCTGGTTCTGGTTCTGGTTCCTGTTTTTTCCGGTTCATTAAGTTTACTAAGTTACACATTCCAAGACCAGACTGTGGTAAAAGTCAAGATTTTCAACAATGATGGTTCATGGTTAGAAAAGTTAATAAAATTAAAGTTTTGGACATTTGACTTTTCACACGTTCAGCCCAAATGCTACACATTGAAATCAACACAATCTGATCCCCCCAAACATCCTGGATCTTTTTTTTTTTTTTTGCCTTTAGTTCATTTCATAGTTTTTATAGAAGTATTGAATCGGGACTCAGTATCGGCAGATACTCAAAATCAAATGGTTTGTGCTGCTCTAAGTATGTTTGTGATGAGGAAACTACATTAGAACTCACTGTAGATCAGAACTCAGTGTAATATGGGTCCTTAAAGTCGTTATACGTTCTTGGTTTGCTCATCATGATTTCCTCCTCGCACGCTCACTGCTCGAGGATTCCTCTCACGAAACCGAGTCCCACCAGGAGCTCCATGGTCTTAATAAAACATGTGAGTCTGGAGTTCCTTCTGAGGTTTGATGATTGTACTCTACTAGTCTCTTGTGTTAGTGTCAAGGCCTCCTCACTTTTAATCAGCCCTGCTCTGGAGCTTTCTCGCATTTCACACACAACACTATATTATTAACACCACCGTGCACAGGCTTATTTTTGTTTATTTATTTTTTAATAAGAGAGAGGGTACACTCAGCAGGGTGTTCGTTTTAGATGTTTTAGACTGCCATGTTCCAGGAGTCCCCTCTCCTCTTGCTCCCTGCGCTCACTCACATTGCATCAGGTTTGTGAAGTTGACGTGTATTGTGTTGTGCTTTGTGTCCTACTCTTCTATATTTATGAAAATTGCTCGTGTGGGAGCATGGGCGACATAGGCTTGTGGGCGGAGACTTGTGCTGATAACCGTAAGAAGGGTTTGAATAATATGACTCAAACATGCATGGATGACATCTAAAAGCTCTTCAGGTATGTTTTTGATCAGGGAATAATGTTATAACATGGCAGAATGCTACAGTTGTTGATTTTGCAGAATACTCCTTCTTTAACTCTTCCAGACCTAAGGGCAATTAGACCTAAGGGTAAATTTGCCCTCGCCTGGATTTTTTTCTTAATTGTTGCTATTAAAGCTCCCCCTTTAACCCCCTAATGAAGTCTTATACATCCCTTTTTTTCCACTGCAACTTGTTATTTCACAGACTGCTGCTGTAGTTGTGTCATATGGCTGTAATAAAAGCTAGAACTAATGGAAAATAAAATTCACACTCTTTCATACAAAACACAGCAAGCATGTTGAAACTGCTTTTTGGACATAAAAAAATGCTTAATTTATGGCTTTAGCTACAAAAGTGCAGAATATTAAGTCTGTAATTAAACTCAAAATATCCTTATTCCCCTCAAAAAAAGTCATGGAAACAGTTGGTGTCAGGTCCTGGGTACAGACCAACGTCACTTCCTGCATTTCCATGGGGTTCATTACATTTGGATTTGGACAACTAAATGTTGTTTTTGTTTACATCTGGCTTTTCCGCAGTTGCGCAGTGGCTGGTAGGCAAAAAGTCAGTGGGGCTGCTCGTTTGTGTCGACAGTTGTGTTGTGCATGTCAAAAGCATTAGATAACTCCTCTTATTTTGAAGTACGTTTTGCATTGAATTGTTTTGACATAAGTTCATCTTCTTACTCTAAGTCACTGAATGTTCACGATCAAAAACGGAACTTTGAAAAGTTAATAATATAATAATAATAACTGTTGACGATTTGTTGATGTTGATTGATTTTAACAGAAATAAACATTTCAAATAAAAATTGCAAGAGATGCACAATTACACAGACCAAGATGTGTAATTTTCCATTTATTTGAGAAATAAATGCACTTAGAGTGTCTTTTTCAAAAGTTACGAACACAGACGCTCAGAGCATCGACCATTTTGACTCACTACACTCTTGTGTTTGCATGTGTTTGGTGGAAAACAAAGTTCCAATTGGACACTTGTTTTCCCTGCATTTTCATTCAGTGTGTGTGTGATGTAGGATAAAGCCGGAAAGGAATAAAAGTAAATAAGTATCTTTTATGGTTGGAAAGTTATGCGTGGTTATATAAAACATGTTCTGAGGTATCATATACAATACCGCCGGTCTGGAAGGGCTACTGACTTTTTGTTCATTGTATTGAACAGGGGTGTTCTAGAAGCCAGACTGGCACCGCCTAGTGCCTCTGCTCAATTTCATTTCTCTCCAGCGACTAGTTCAGGAGTCAGAATACACTAGATGGTTTGCAAGAACCCCGGAAGTTGTAGACCGCACACCGACCAATCAGTGAAAAACTGTGAAGTCATGGCGTCAAACTCGTCGTGCCTGTCTGTGTCCCTTTTGTGGAACAGCACAACAGTATACAAAGAGTTGAGATGGATGTAGACAAAGACAGACATTCTGTGTTGGCAAAGATTCCCGAGATCGAGAATTTAAAGCCGGAACAAAGAGAATGTTTGGTAAATTTTATCAAGGGGAAAGACGTTATTGTCCTTCTTCTTCCTATGGGATTTGGTGCATTACATACATCATGACCAAATAGCAGCAATTGGTTAAATAAAAAAGTACCCGCCTACAGTCGAGCGAAAGAATTCTAATTCTACGAGGCCAGACACTTTCCATGAAGTGAAACCGGCTGATGAATCAGGATAGTGTTCTGGCATCTACTCGAAAATGCACTGGGAACTTTGTGTGAATGATAAATACCGACATTTCTTTTTTGCCAAGTACTTATGGGGTCAAAACATTCACATAAAACCTAATATCTGATGGGCGCTGGTGTTTTGTGTCTGGTCGAGTCCAGCTGTACACACAGGGCCTATTAGCGCGCTCATCCCTCAGAATGTACTGTCAGGCTGTCAACGTGTTCTGCCTCCACACACAGAGGGGCAGCGCAGGGACAGCGGCATCAGTCATGTCAGACAGAAGAATATATGTGATCTGCAACACAACCAATTACCACCACTCACACACCACACCAATACTAAGTGTGTGGATACTTCTGCCACCGTTGCACAGGGTTAGTATTATTTCATTTCATTAAAATGTTCATGAAGTTAATTACAGTAAATTTTCTTATTTGGGTGCACACGTTTTAGTTAATATAAGTTTGAATTATGTGCTCACACTTGTTCCTTTTCGTTCTTTTTCTGAGTGACCGGACAGAGGACCAATATGGAGTGGACCCATAGCGGAGACCATTTACGCCAAACAAAGGGGGAAGCACTACTTATTTCATTTTGCTAAGTTAGTCTAATTTGTTTAAGGTTATATCTTCTGTATTATAATTATTTGCCTCCTTGTTAGTTTGATTAAGTTAGTAGTTTTAGTTCATTAATTTGTGTAATTCCTCCCTCCTGTGTGAATCGGTTTTCTGAAGAAGTTGTCTCGAGACACGTGTGACACGCCCCATTTCCTGGGACGACGGGACTCGGACCTCAGTGGTGGAAAAAGTCGACTGAGCAAGTATTCCGAGTCAGATTCCAAGATGTCTCCTCCCACTGTGACGTGTAAATATGAAGTGTTTTCTTTGTGTTTGGACACTTTGGAGGTTTAAATGAGGAGGTTTCAGTCACTCATATTACTGCTGTACTCTACTGCGTCTCTATCACTGCCTGTTTGGGAGTCGGTGTTGTGGTGAGGCCAATATTGAACAAATACAAACAAATAAATAATGATTTAATTGGAGTTAATGTCCCTAAGGTTGTAACGGGAGAGAAAATAAAAAAAATTAAGTGGCAGCGTTTTCATAAGATGAGGGAATAGTCATAATCATAATCCATGTATTCTAACACGTGAAATATAATAATACACCTCAAGATCGGACGTGACGACAAATCCGAGGTCCAAGTGGGAGTTGGAAGATAATCAAATGCAGAGTTAAACGCCGCTGTTCTTTGTCTGGTTGGGTTAGTTTTGTTTGTATGTACGTACATATTCAAACAAATAATCTTTTATCCAATCGACAAACTGAATTTCTCCATTCCCATCAATTCTACCTGGATGACAGGGATTTTTCACATGTCTTGCCTAAGGATACAACCTACTACAACCTTTGGTTGGTTGGGGCTGTGCAATCCCAGCATGCACCTCCAAACTCCACACTGACAAACAACTACAACACTAAACATTATGGGTGTTTCAGAGATAGAGAGCCGTACACTAAAAAGTGACAAAATATATTTTGCATTTGACTTGGGGAATGATCTAATCAGTGTCTCATAACAATTCTAAAGTGTATCAGGGTTGTGTATTGCCACTCTTATTAAGAGAGAGAGAGAGAGAAATCCTTCCCTCACTCTTTTCTCAATCATCTGTTCTTTTGCATTACATTCATTGACAGTTTAAAAATGTCCACTGTAGAAAAATTCAATCACAAACTAAAGTGAATCACATTAACTTGAGTGAGTTAGCCTGAGGATTATGTTCCAGACGTCGGCTGCTGTGGTTGATGTATCGGCTTCTCGCTCTTCCCATTGCACCTGTCTGCACCTGTCTGCACCTGCCTGAGCTCCACAGACCCCTGCCAGTTTGGCTAGACCTGCAGACCATTGTGTTTTATTTGTTCACTTTATTTGAGAGCCTCCTTCTGTTATTAATAAAATTTTATTGGTTAGGTAAACTCTTGGTGTACATTTACTGTGTAAATAAAATAGAAACTTAATCACCATTTAAAATGTTATGGGTTATCTGTCTTACTTCCTTTAGGCTATAACAATATCACTTCATTAGTCCTCAAGCAGAAATTTAAACACACTGAGCAATCAAATCCAATAATAACAGAAAAGCCCAAACAAAAAATGCATCTCATTTGCGAGGGGGTCCTCGCAACATCTCAAGGGGCTTCCCTTATAAATAAATAATAAATAAATTAAAAGTCAGTGCAGCTCAACAGGTCGTGTAAGTGTGAGGGGAGTAACAACTCTCAGGACAAAAGTGTCCCCCTTTGTCCTCTGTGTCTGATAGTACGGACATCACAGCAGAGTACAGGAGGAGCCAGAAAAGAGTCTTGCTACTGTCATCTGTGAAAACACCTATGACACTGTGTAACATTTCAAATTATACATGATCCCCACGGAGACAGGCAGACATCAAACCACTCTCCAGGAAAGTTACGTAGATCACCTTTAAAGCAGACCTAATGTATTTGTGTGTGTTATATAGTTACAATCTATGACGCCCGTGGATCATTATGTTATCATTTACACATTTAAGATCACAACATTCATCTAAAACAGGAGTCAGCAACCTTACACACTCAAAGAGCCATTTGGAACGTCTCCCACAGAAAACACAGAGCCACAAAACGCTTTTCTAAAATGAGGATAACACTGCATATTTTTATTTTTTATTTTGTTTTTACCTGTATGCTCTGTATAAAAAAACTATAGTGTGCTGCACCACAGAAAGATGAAAGAGCCACATTCGGCACACAAGTCACGGGTTGCCCACCCCGGATCTAAGACAAAACAATGGGAGCAGACGTCAGCATAAACATTATCACACTAGCACACAAAAGGACTACGCAACGCTGGCAAATCCTACGTGTATCACTGATTAAGAAACTAAAACTGGAAAATGAAGTATAGATCAATGGTTGTGTGCCAGTGCCAGTGAAAACATGAATCTTGAAAATAAGACATAAAAGATTGCTCAAACATGAATGAATCAACCCAAATACAACTTCAGGTGATGAGAAACAATAGTTCACGTGTCATTCGTTCATTCATTTTTCAAAATAAAACCAAAAATAAGAAAAAGAAAAAAACAACTATTTTCTTCATTATTTGTCTCCAAAACCAAAATAGAAAAACAGATAATGACTTTTATTATTATTCTTTTTTGTTTAAATGAATAATGGAAAAAAATGGATAATGGCCGTTTTCTTTTTCCATGACTTCAACTGTGATGCTGCGTATGGACTGAACCCGGACTAAACCAGGACTAAACCAGGTCTAAACCAGGACTGATTGTCAGGACGGGCCTGGAGGTGTGCCTGTGTAGACTGTCGGGTGACCAGGACTGTGACCGGCACCAGACCAGGACCAGGAGTGAGACCGGGAATGAGAACGGGACCAGACTGGGACTGATACCAGGAATGAGAACGGGACCAGACCACAACTAAGACCGGGACCAGACCAGGACTAAGACCCAGACTACAGGACTGAGACCCAGACTAGACCAGGTCTAAAACCAGGACCAGACCGGTTCAGTCCTGCTTCATTCCTGTTTTAGTCCTGGTTCAGTCTGTATGTGGAGCAAAAAAGCTGGCATTGCAGTTTAAATTGGTTGTTATCCGTTATTCATTTAAACACAAAATCTAAAAATTATTTTGGTTTTGAAGACAAATAACGAAGAAAATAGTTGTTTTTTATGTTGCCTTATTTTTGGTTTCATTTTGAAAAACGATTGAACAAATGACACACAGATTAACAACTATAACTTAAAGCGTTTCAAGTGTATTTTGCAGAATAAATCTACGTGTTGCTCTGAATGATTAATATAACACTGTATATTTTTCTTTTCTCTTCCACTCCACTCGGCAAGGCTGTCCTTTAGCTCCTCTTGTATTTCTTTGAGTGCGTATGTCTTTATTTTGTGCATTGCCTCACTGGGAGCTGCGTGCTGTTTTCATGCATAATAAATACACGATGTAAGGTGAGTAAGGGCTGTATTAATAGTTGATATGCATACTGAAGGTTCGGAGGCCACAGACGCGCTCCCGCAAATGTCAATGTCAGAGCCCGCTGTTTGTTTGGATCATTCACAGAGAGCACGATTACCTGGTTCAGGGAGGACAAGGAGAAGCAGATTTAAACCTCAAATGTAATGTCAGGGAATTCAAATAGAGCCTCGTTTCTTGGAGTTAAAGCTTTAAAATGTCAAGTTTATGTGAACAGATCTGTGTGTACAAGCCGTCAAAATCTTGTTAAGTGCTAGTAAGGTTTGGAATATGTATGTAGCTGATGTGATCAACGTTACCTGAGGGGATGAGCAGCTAACTGACAGCACTGCTCTGTCTGATGAGCATCAAGAGCTGACTTGGGTGGAACTACAACAATGTGGATGTTGTAGTTCCACCCAAGGATCATCCACTACAACAATGTGGATGATCCTTTTTGTTGAAAATCTAACTTTTGTTGAAAATCAAACTCCTAAACCATGACCAGGACCATGCACGCTCATATTGATCACACGTATTTCCTTGAGTTTTCAGACGATATTAAAACATGTTGGCAGCTTTTGCAAAAATGTGTATTGTGCTGTTATCGAACTTTTCAGCTTTTCCAAGAAAGGGTGAAGTAGTGACGGGCAAATGAGTCGGAGCTCCGGAGCACGTCTCCTTCTTTCTGAAACAAATTGCTCCGAAGCACTGCCAAAGTGTGCAAGTGTCGGTCCCTCCCCCTACTGCTTCACTCTGCGTGTCAATCGCTTCAGTTTATCGAAGCGTTTCATTGGCTCGGCGAATGTTCCGCTCTGTGATTGGTTCAGAGTGTTCAGTGCACTGGTTTGACAAGCGCTAAACTGCTACAGTATAAAAGATGCACCAATATTTCTTAAAAATGTTGGGTAGTGAGTACTGTGTGACGTTAGTGGTGATTTTGGTGACTTTTGGCATTTGTTTCAATTTCGATGGCATCTACAAGTGGAAAAAAGCATTTGGGATCACTTTGATTTAATTCCACCTAACAAGGTCACCTACTTTCTTATTTACAGCTGCTATTTATGTTGCTCTTTACATATTATTTTAAATCATTATTATTATTGTTGTTGTTAGGTTCGGTGTCGCTCTGCACACAAGTATCGTCTTACACTAACAATACTTCATCGATGCTGAGACACCTGCGTGCCAATGGTTAAATTTGTCCACTAGAGGTCAGTGTTTCTCCAAGGCCTCAGACACGTCGAAACCATTTGAGACAATATTGTGACTGCGGTGTCAATGCTTCACGAGGCTCCATTCGCCCATCACTAGGTGGAAGTAAAAGGCTGGAGGCCAACTGGACGTGTTAAGCAGGAGAAGTTGATTTACCATCAATAATACGGGCCCGAAAAGTCAACATAGTATGATTTCAAAAGAGAACATAGTGTGATCTTTGAGTGTTCAAGCCCCTTGACTATGCCTCGGTAAGAGGAGGTTTATAAAGCAAGTGTGGTGAGACGATGAAGGACAGTAGGCACCAGTTAAACATCAATATGCCACAATTTAGATAGTGGTTTGCCAATGGTGTGCCAAGAGAAGATCATGGTGTAAATACAGCTTTTGTGTGTCAATGTTAAACTGAAATTCTCTTACAGTGTCACCATGGTAATGTAATGTAAAATAAATGTAAAGGGTTCAATACATGAATCACGAATTTCGGACTTCTGGTCATCGCGCAATGCATACTGGGAAGGATTTTCTGAAAAAGTGAGCATCAAACCGCCATGTTTGATTTGATTGATTTGATTTCTATTGTCAAAGCCAATCTTTTCTAGTCCTTTGAACCATATCGCTTTTGTATCTGGTTCTGATATTGTCATATTTTAGTTATGGACAGCGGAAAACGGGCTTCAGAAGTTTGTGAACTGTGCGAAGTTTCTGAAGCCCGTTTCTCGAGCCGAAGCTGAGATGGGTCACAACAAATGCAAACGCTGCAACAAAAGCCACAACAAACCAAAAAAAGCCACAACACACCAAAAAAAGCCACAATGGAAATGACCGTGGGACTCTATTTTAATGCAAACGCCGCAACAAATACAAACGCCACAACACAAACGCTAATGCCGCTACACATCAAAAAGCCATAACGGAAGTGACCGCGGGACACTATTTTCCAACGGACGGATCAAGCGGCAAGTGAAGAAGAAGAACTACAACGTGAAACGAATAATGATAAAACAATAAATTACTTTTACTTACATTTCCAACTTCTCCGTTCCTTTACTTTTCACGTTGTAGTTCTTCTTCTTCACTTGCCGCATGATCGGTCCCTCAGAAAATAGAGTCCTGCAGTCACTTCCGTTGTGGCTTTTTAATGTGTTGCGGCATTTGCGTTTGTGTTGTGGCGTTTGTATTTGTTGCGGCGTTTGCATTAAAATAGAGTCCCGCTGGTCATTTCCGTTGTGGCTTTTTGTGGTGTTGTCGCATTCGTATTTGTTGCGGCGTTTGTGTTTGTTGTGACCCCTCTCAGCTTCCGTAGTTTTCTGCTGTTAGGACATCCAGCAACCACACAATTACAATGTCCGAATCCCAAAACTAAAATGTGACAATATCAGAACCAGAAACAAAAGTGATATTGTTCAAAAGTCTTGAAGAGATCGGCTTTGACAATAGACGCATCCCACTGGGAAATCAAACATGGTGGTTTGATGCTCACTTTTTCAGAGGATCCTTCCCAGTATGGATTGCGCGATGACTGGAAGTCCGAAATTCTTGATGCATGTATTGGCTGAGTTGGAGTATCTAGAACAGTTCAAATGAAAGTGAGCTATTCAGTGTGACCAAAAAAGAGGCAAAGTGTTAAATGGAATACAGTAATTTATTAATCGCAGACATTAATAATGGATTAAAACCCACAAATTAAAAGATAAAATGGCTACAGTGGTTAAAATGTTAAAACGTTAATGGGGAAGCAGCAGAGTCTCGTCTAGGCAGGATCCTGGTCCAACGGTGACCTGGGCACAGAGATCAGGGCCCCAGAACAGACAAATCCACTATAAAACACAGGATGAGGTCTGCTACTGTGTCTTCAGGCTTGGATTTAAGATGAAGTGATGATCTAGGGTCAGAAATGTTCAAAATGATGCATTATTCTAGTGTTTTTAGCACAGGTTAGACTGAGCTACCAGATTAAAAATGTTAGATATTGACCTTTTATGCTCCTTTTAATTTGCAGTAATAAACAGACTGGATTATGGTTATCTTGGGCAATTGAACAGGAAGTTCAAGGGGCAGGAAAAATTGGTCTGAGGGCTGCATTTGGACCCATGGCCAAAACACATCAAGTTTGTCTCATCCTCAGTATATTAGTCTTGCCGTCAAGACTGCACTAATCGAGACCAAGACCAGTCCAAGACCACAGGGTCCCGACACCTGGACAAGGCCAAGACCTGTGAGAATTGATACCGAGACAAGACCAAACCACGGTCCATCAAGACCATCTTTGTCATTTCTTACATTTATTTGTATTTTTCAGTTATTTTGGCACATTTATACTGTATATCAATGCTATTGTTCATTTAGGTCTAAAATAAGCCAAGCAAATTGTACTGCATTTAAACACTCTGCGCCCCTTTTTTGGACCTTCACCCACAGTTTGAGAATCCCTTCTTTAATCTCACTTGCACTGACACTTTACCAAAAACAACTTCAAAGTGAATGAAGTGTTTTTTTCAAGTTCATAACATTTACAGTTACATTCTCTTACTGGTTTTGCAGTGGTATTTAGCCTCTGCACATTCATAGGCCGTAGTGAAATATCACACTCATCAAGTGTCAGACCTCGTGTCTGACACAAGACCAAGATCCGTCAAGACAGAGACAAGATGAAGACCAAGAGCCATCAAGACCGACACAAGACCAAGACCAAGAACCATCAAGACAGAGACAAGACCAAGACCAAGACCAAGACCAAGACAAGACCAAAAGACAAGAGACAAGACCAAGACCAAGACCAAGACCAAGACCAAGACAAAGACCAAAGACACACAACAAGACCAAGAACCAAGACCATCAAGACCGAACACAAAGACCAAGACCAAGAACCAAGACACAGAAGAACCAAGACCAAGACCAAGAACCGACAAGAACCACAGACCAAGACCAAGACAAGACCAAGACCACCACAAGACCAACACAAGAGACAAGACCACAAGACACCAAGACCAAGACCAAGAAGACCAGACAAGACAAAAGACCAAGACAAGACCAAGACCAAGACCAAGACCAAATGCACTTGAGTCCGAGATTCAATTCAATTCAAGTTTATTTATGTGGCACATTTAAAACAGCTTCAGTTGACCAAAGTGCTTCACATACAAGTCAACAAAATAGAAAGAAGAAACAGATACATATACATATATACAGATAACATGTGAAAACTACAATAAAAACACCAAGATAACCTGACTAGCTCGTACTAAATGCCAGAGAAAAGAGGTGAGTTTTCAGTCTCGTCTTAAACTGCCAGATGAGACCAAGACCGTAAAAAAGCAGACTCGAGGCCGGTCTCGAGACTATGACACTATAGTATATGGACAGACCAGGGCTCATGTGAAAGCTCAGAATGTCCAGAATTCCCTCCCTGAGCTGCAGAGGCTGCACTAGCACTGACTCATGACTGGTGCAGGGTTGGTACGGTGAAAGACAGAACTCTAAAGTTATGCACATAACAATATTTTGAAGGTTTAAGCAGAAGGATTTATTGGTATTTGGGTTTTAAGATAATCTTATTACAAAATAAGCTACCCACAATCCCCTCTGATTTTCATTATTTTGTATTTATTAGTTTTTATACTTAACATGTCAGCACAGTGAAGCGCTGCATCCAGATTATCTTGGTAATTGATTGTTTAGTTGTATATTTTGTGAACGTCCTGTCAATATGATTTTTTTTATTTTTATCAAGAACAGTATTAAATAGTGTTTCTTTTGTATTTTAACACATAATTACAATTCAAAACATGCAGCTAATGGTTATAGTGTGTGTTTTAGTATTGCTTTTACACCAGTCAAAAGTTTGGACACTTTTTCAATGACGTTTCCTCTTTATGTCCATGATGATTGACACTGTCAATTCTCACTGAAGACATTAAAACTATGAACGACACATGGAATGTAGCAAACAAAAATGAACTCAAATCACTCCAAACCTTTTTTTAAATAGCCTCTTCCCTTTGCTTTGATCACTGCTTTGCACTTTCAGCTTTACTCAACCCTGAGGAGAACTATTTCAGGAGACTTCATCATGAAGCTCACTGAGAGAAGGACAAGGGTTTGCAGCTCTGTCAACAAAGTAAAAGGTGGATGCTTTGAGGAACTGGATTATAAAATTTTAAAAAATATATTCAGTTGAGTTAGTTCACGTTTTCTTTGTTACATAATTCCATACATCTGGTGTCTGATGTCTTCTGTATATGTGTATAAAATGTAGAATATAGTAAATAATAATAAAAAAATAAAATATATATAATAAATAATAATAATAAAATTAAAGAAAAAATTATAACAATATAATAATAATAATAATAATAATAATAATAATAATAATAATAATAAGTGTATCCAAACTTTTGACTGGTTGTGTACATGTATTAACTTTTTTTTTTTTTTTATTCACCTGCAGTGTCTCACCTTAAAGGGTCATACTACACTATTTTCTGATCTAAAGCTACATTCAGACTGCGGGGTTTAATGCTCAGTTTTGTGAAATCCGATTTTTTTGCGAGGTCATTCACATTTCCAATTAAATGCGACTTGTATGTGATCTCCAGTGTGAACTTTAAACACCCCAAAAGT
>NW_026571047.1:3486038-3527538 GCF_026225935.1 Boleophthalmus pectinirostris
GAGGATTTTCAAGGGCAAACAGCTCCGACAAAAGGAGTCTGGATGCGAGCTGCTGCCGTGTGAAAAATGACGAGCTGTCGACAAGATGTAGAGAGGAGGAGGGTCGGAGGAGAAGAAAGAAATGTGAAGCTAAAAGATGGAGTTTAGGTTGTACTCAGATGACATCACACCGTTCTACAGGCCAATCGTATTTAAAGGACGTGTACGTAAAGTTTATGTATTACGCAACATTGACTCTTGTGAGCTTTAAGTTGCGTTAGAATGTTGTTACCTCCTCAAAAACAGACCTGGAGTTGTGTTTTGTTTCATCCACTCAGTCTGTCTACATCTCCAAAGATCAAAATGCTTTGCTCCACAAAGCCATAGTTTTCAAGTTTTCCTTTTGCATCAGTAGGGCTGAAATCATAGATGGTTCTAATGAAGGCGTAAAAAACACAGTGGAGCACTTCCTGTATGACTACATGACATCACGAGGTGGAGCAGAGTGTTGTCTGTTTGAGAGAAGAACTCAAATGTGCAGTGTGTTTGTGTGTTAAACATGTGAATGAAACAAAACACAAGTCCAGGTCTGTTTGTGATGAGGAAACTACACTAGAACATGGATCAGGAAACAGCTGCAGAGGGTTAGGGTTAGAGGACTCAGGGGTGTAGTGGGCCTGGTACGAGGGGGTACGCCGTCCACCCACTTCTCCCGACGTGAGATATAAAAAAAATTAACAAATATAATGACCTAAACCAGGACTAAACTAGCTCTAAACCAAAACTAAACCAGAACTGAACCAGGACTGAGTGTCGGGACAGGCCCAGAGGTGCACCGCGTAGACCGTCAGGTGACCTCAGGAGAAAGGACTGGCTCAGAGCTCCGCACCACATGGAGTTAAGCACAGCCGTCGCTCGATCTCATTTTGCGGACACCCTGCTCCACGTGCTTGGTGTTCTCCCTCTGTCTCAAGTGCAAGATTAGTCCTGGTTGAGTCCTGGTCCAGTCCTGGTTCAATTCTGGTTTAGTTCTTCTTTAAACCTAGTTCAATCCTGGTTTAATCCTGGTTAAGACCTGGTTTAGATCAGGTTTAATCCTGTTTGTGTCCTGTTGTAGTCCTGGTTCAGTTATGGTTTAGTCCTGGTTTACACCTGGTTTAGTCCTGGTTTAGACCTGGTCCAGTCCTGATTTAGACCTGTTTTAGTTCTGGTTTAGTCCTGGTTCAGTTCTGGTTTAGTCCTGGTTCAGTTCAGTGAATGGCGTTAACATGATTTTGCATTATTTAGGGTAAAAAAAACTAACAAAAAAACTTCAAATATTACAGAGTTTTACTGGGCTGGCGCCTAAGTATATAAGTGTATAAGTATGAAGTATTAAGTATTCAAATGTTGAGTTAGTTCATGTTTTGTTCATGATGCTCGCTGTTCTGCCAGGAGAGGGCTGAGCACAGGGGCTGTGTGGTGGGAGCACAGGGGGAGCTGCAGAGAACTTCTTGGTTATGTACAAAGGGCTCGCCTCACGTGCATGTATTAAACCGACTACATACTGTATATGTATGTACTGTTTGGAATCATCTGGAATTTGGCCCCTCATCTCTTCTAGTCACATGTACCCAATGTGCTCAGTGGGGAAATGATGAAAACTAAGGTATGGCTGGAATTGTTGATTAGTCAAATGTAACAATGATTAAATGATATTTTGTTCCACTTGTCATTACATTTATTGGACATTACATTTATCTTGGTTGAGTAGCGCCCTCTTGTGATGATCGGTAGTGATAAGTGCCCCTGGCGCCGAGAGCACGTTGCCACTTCATGAGAGATGGACACGAGAGTGCTGCTCGCCGTGTTGAGCCAAGGTATCCTGACCAGTACTTATTTTGTTTCACGCAGAGTAAAACCACAAAAGACAGCACCGTGTCCTGGCCATTTATTCACAACACAACGCAGATAAACTATATGATGAACGAAAGACGAACAGACGGGTTATTCCTGCAAACAAGCTGGGATTTTGCATGGCCAACACAAACATAACAGAACACTACAATGACATGAAGAAAACTGGGTCTGGGAATTTGTAATCACATCTTTCCAAATGTCTTCCTGGTTTGTGATGTGAGTGTGAATAGAGCCTGTTGTGTTAGTGGGAGATAATATCAATCAAACTTACACGAATGATTAAGAAAAACAAAATCTAAAAGAAAAAGCTGTGAAAAAAACATCACGTATTTTGTATAGAACATGATGTTGCAAAATGTTGCACAAGCTTTTTATGATAAACAATGAATGAGGTCGGGGCTGTGTTGGAGCGTGAGCTGCTCTAGTCCAGAGACTTTCTCTGGTCCAACAGAGTTTTAAATGAGAATCTACACTCATCACTGCATTTGAGTGTCAAGATTTGAGACTGTTGCATTCATTTAAAATTCCCCATATCATTTGAAGACCCCCTGAAATCATTTTGCAACCTTCACGAGGGCCTCGACCCCCAGGCTGAGAACCATTTGTCTAATGCAGTTCTTCTCCAATAGTGGGGTGTGATGTCGGGGGCAGAGTGTAACCTCAGGAACATGCTTTTTTTTTTTTTGCAGCAGCAGCAGCAGCACGAGAATAAAGTGTAATTGCTCATCCACTACAGCAGTTGGCAGTGATGCTGTCATTGTCAGAGTGTGTGCAGGGAGTATTAGTGCTGTAGTGTTGGGTTTTTTGCACCGAGCAAACACACACACAGCACAGAACAAAAGATATAAAGTACAGAGAACAAACTGTATGTAAAGTGTATGTAGCGCTCAGCTTTACTGTGACTACAGCAGGAAATGAGGAAAGAGCACTGTGTTTACTGTGTCTGAAAATGTTGGCAGTGAACATGAAGACAAATAAATTATGACGTTGTTTAAAGACATTACACCCTAATCAGACACTGATAAGACACTTTTTTCAGTGAAAACATGCTGAATATTGCCAACAATCATTCTGATTTGTGAATGCTACTTCAGTAAACCAGTGAGCACTGCGTTCAGACTGCAGGCTGAAGTGACCCAAATCAGATTTTTTGGCCGCTATGTGACCTGTATCTGATCTTTTAATGTTTAAAAAAATATGACCGGGCTCCTATTGGCACCATTTAAATCCATTTTTAAGGTGGAGCTACTAAGATGTTTTTTTTTTTTTCCTTGGGGTCTTCACTCAAAATTAGAGCTCAGTGAGTTTTAATTTTTGGTACCAGTCATTTGCATGCTCATTCTTGTTTACTACATGACTTTTGTGATTTATGTTGCTCTGCTCTGTGGTTTGAATTCCTCCCTTACCTACACTCTGTATACTGTCTGTTGTTATAAAAGTACACTGTGTGCCCGTGTCACTACGGCCACGGCACTTCAATCCGTGTATCATTTGTTCATTCGTTTTTCAAAGTAAAACCAAAAATAAGACAACTAAATCAACATTTTCTTCATTATTTATATCCAAACCAAAATGAAAAAAAAAAAAAAAGGATAATGGTTAGTTTTAGTTTAGTCCTGGTTTAGTCCTGGTTTAGGCCTGGTTTAGTCCTAGTTTAGACCTGGTTTAATCCTGATTTAGTCCTGATTTAGACCTGGTTTAATCTTGGTTTAGACCTGGTTTAGTTCTGGTTTAGTCCTCCTGATTCAGTCCTGGGATCCATTCTGATTCAGTCCTGGTTCAGTCCCTATGTGGCGCACAAGTTTTTCATTTTGGTTTTGGAGACAAATAATGAAGAAAATCGTTTGGTTGGTTTTATTTTGAAAAAGAATGAACGAACGATACACGGATTCACTTCCCATCAGTGTAGCAAAAGTTTTATTTAATTTGAATATGTTTATTTTAAATCTTACGGAAGTGATCTTAAAATGTATGATTATTTGTCATATACAGTGTTACTTCAGCTTGTGGTAATGGGATAAATGATCTCCATACACTGTGTAAAGAGAATGCTTGTACTGTATATATTTGTGAAGCTGCACTGCCCTCTGCTGTCCAATCTCGGGTATGACATCTGCTAATAAAGTAACACGTACAAAACTGTGAAAATGTCTGTGTTTAATTTGAAGTTAAAGACGCTATATGAGATTTTGACAGTTTTAAAAATGTGAAAATCAGAAATAGCTCTTTTCAAACAGTTTGCAATGTCTCCAAAGTTCTTCCTCACTTACTTTTTGCATTTAGAACATCCGAATTATTCCACAGCTTTGTAACACTTTCTGATCAGACACAGACAGCACACAGAGCTGCTTGTACAATATATTTGTACTGAGACACGTTTTGCTCAGGAAAAAATGGGTTCAGAACTGAGTATTTTTTGTAATTCTGAAAAACACAAATATTTAAATTGCAGTTGTAGTAACAGTCAGCCTCCTTCACTGCTTTATTCTACAGTGGGGAGGCTCTAAGTGCACTCGTGTTTTCCCGAGGGAGGGGCAGGTCTGTGAAGGCAGCAGGAGGCCTTATTATAGACAGTGTATGAATAATCCAACAGCAGCACGGGGAAGTGAATGCACCACAGGGACCGGGCTCCTCGTGCTCCAGTCTAGTCGAGTCCAACAGAAAGAAAAATGAAGTATGTTTCTTGGCTCATAAAAACTTCTACTGGAGCGGCAGGGGCGCGGCGGTCGGCGGTTGTTATTGTGCCCTTGGGCAAGACAATAAACCAGCCGACCTACATGTGTGAGAAGTCGAAGGACAGAGGTGGCTAGTACTCAGTGACATTTATTTAAGGAACTTTTCAAAGTACTTTTCTAGCAGCATACTTTTATTCAGCTACACTTTTTACAATCTGTGTTGAAATGTTATTACTCAAAGTTTTCACCTTACTTCAAAGAGTTTCTGATTTCATTTAGATTAGCATACAATGTACGCCACACTTAACAACTACTTTTGTAATGTTCCTACTATAAATTACTTCCTATACATTTGACTTCAAAGTCCAGAATGAACAGAACAAACCCCCTTCCCAATCTGGTCAATCACATCGATCCATGTGTTTAAGGCACCAGTCTTCAGATACAAATAAACATCCTGCTCCTGTTGTTCGATAAAAAAAAAAAAAATAAATAAATGTTTTATGTACTTTCTGTTTACATAGAATTATGTTTTGCAAATTGTGATCAAATCAGATGCATATACATCTTAGGATCATGTATTGTATAGTGTGAATGTCGTCTGTGTGTTGTGTTTGTCTCTTGTTTTGTTTTGCACTTTCTTTCTTTTCTGTAAGTTCTATTGTTGTTCATGTATTTAGGACCCCCTCACAAACAAGATGTTATATCTCAAGGGGCTTCCCTTAAAAATAAATAAATACTCCTACTTGTATCCTCTTGTAATATTTTTAATTGAAGTCACAGTAATTTCACATTTAATTTTTAAAAGTCTCTCCGTCACCAAAGTCCATCTGTAACATGTTAGTTCCATATGAACCATCTCACACTCTGAGGAGCTCAGATACCGGCCTCCTGCTGTGCTCCTGGTTCAGCTATAGTTTAGTCCCGGCCTCCTGCAGGTGCCCGGAGTCAGGACTAAATATGGAGAGTCAAAGTTTGAGTTTTATGCACCTAAAGCCAGGAACGGTCTTCCTGAAGATGAAATCCAGGCTCAAAATAGTTCTGTTTAGCTGCATATGATTAAAAGTTTTCATTCTGCATTCTTCTCTTTTAATGTTCATTTTATGATGATCATTTATGTTTTGATTTATCTGCATTGTGATTTTAATGTACTTCTTATTCTGTGATGCATTTTGAATTACTTGAGTACAAATTGTGCTATACCAGGGATCTCCAACCTTTTTCCTCCAGTGAGCTACTTTTACAAAACGAAATGCCAGAGAGCTGCTAGTTTTAACGGTCACAAGAACTGTATTATATATAAGAACTACAGCAAGTCATAGATCAGGTACAGTTATAAAACCTAAACCATAGTGCACAAAGTAAGGCATCAACATGAACATGTACAATGGTAAAAGGCATTTAACTAAATTCATTTTAATTATTCAGCACAATGTATCTAATTCAGAAATACTTTGGCGAGCTACTTGGAAGGGGGTGGGGAGATACCAGTAACACAAGAGCTACAGGTTGGAGATTCCTGTGCTTTACCTTTGGTCTTTAAATTATAAATCAGATGTTATGTCCCGTCAATTACTCTTTAAATTACTCTTACTTAATAGCGTTTTTTTTTTTTTCAAATAGTTTTTACTCCTTACCTTAACACAAATTTGTTCTTGAATAATATTATTTTGAAGCATGTTTCTCTTGGTAAAGCCTTAGTCACAATAACCCGCACAGCTCCCCACGGGCAGTTCACGGGCGATTTTTGGCCAAGTCCGTACGGGGCTCGCAAGTGGCCCGTACAAGATTCCAAGCTCGTAGACTGCCCGCGGCAGCTTGTAGCAAGCACGTGTCCCACACTTACCGGGGAAGTACAGGTCAAGTATGTGTCACGCAGGTGTGTTGTACAGGTGTTTCCATTTTCTCACTCCCCGAATTCCTGCGGCCCACACACAGGCTTTGTCATGGTCAAATGATGGATCAGTACGATGTGATGAAGTGGTGATGACGAGCCCAGTGTTATAAAGCACAGTGATAAGAGCCACACCTTGTAAGACTGTCGCACAGACCACGTAAGAGGCTTGTACTTGCCTCGTACAAACGAATAGAATGCGTTGCAAGTGGCCTGTATGAGATTTTGACTCGTACGTGACCCTTGCGTGGCACTTAAGTATGGTGTACTATTGCCTCACGACAGTCTTAAGACCCTAAGACCCGCACGACACTCGAATGCCCCACTTCGCCGAAATTTCTCACAGGATCTCGTACGAGTCTCACAGGACCCACCCTTACGAAGCACTTAGAAAACTCTCTTTCCACTACGGAACCACACGGGCCTCCACAGGCCAAGAAATGTCAGCACCCGCACGGGTGAATTGCCCTTGCAGGTTATTGTGACTAAGCCTTTACTTTCTGACCTTTTAGTTTAGGGATGTTTCTAAATGACACAATAGTTACGATTAATAAAAGGACATGACAACAGCTTTATTTAGTTAAGTAAAAGATTAAAGTGTCAGAGAAATGTCTTCCTTGTGCATAAATTGTCTCGGCGAAGGGATTCTGTACAAAAACATGATTGAAAACTGTACACAGTAGTGATGTCGAGATGAAGCCCCATGAAACACTGAAGTGTTCCATCCATTTGCTTGACTCTTGAGCCGACGCTTCAAGGTGCTTCATTTGCTCCACTGCGTCATCAAGTGGCCAAAAAATGTATAAGAGGCAGAGTGATAATAGAACAATTAACATGACCGTCGAGGTTCTGATGGAAAGATTTATACTGAACAAATATTGTGTATATATGATATTTGATACTTTTGTCAACCTCACCGTCAGTGTTGGGAAGGTGACTTTTAAAATGTATTCCCCTACAGATTACAGATTACACACCCCAAAATGTAGTTTGTAACGTAATCCATTAAATTGCTTAAAGTGAGTAACGTAATCTGAATACTTTGGATTACTTGATTTGCCGTATTAAAAATATTATTGATAGAAGAGGAGGAGACACGTCCACGCAGCATGGTTTAGTTCTGTTAAATCCTGTTTTAGTCCTGTTTTAGACCTGTTTTAGACCTGGTTTAGATCTAGTTTAGATCTAGTTAAGATCTGGTTTTAGTCCTGGTTTAGACCTGTTTTAGTCCTGGTTTTAGATCTGTTTTAGACCTGGTTTAGACCTGGTTTTACACCTGGTTTAGTCCTGGTTTAGACCTGGTTTAGAGCTGGTTTAGACCTGGTTTTACACCTGTTTTAGTCCTGATTTTAGACCTGGTTTTAGACTTGGTTTAGATCTGTTCTAGTCCTGATTTAGTCCTGGTTTAGTCCTGGTTTAGATCTGATTTAGTCCTGGTTTAGTCCTGAATTTAGACCTAGTTTTAGACCTGGTTTAGACCTGGTTTAGACCTGGTTTAGACCTGGTTTAGACCTGGTTTAGCTCTAGTTTAGACGGTTCCGGCAATGATTGGAATTACCGAAAAAAAAAAGAAAGAAAAGGGGGACATAGCCCAAAAATGTGAAAAAAAGAAAAACAGGAAAATACCGCCGTGTAAACTGTAAATCCAATTCCCACTCACTGAAACAGTAACTGTAACCGAATACAGTTACTCATAATGTGTACTATAATTACGTAACTCCGGTACATGTAATCTGTTACTCCCCAACACTGCTCACCGTGGAGTATTGGCTGCTCCTGGTGTCTTTAAAGTGCAGGTAGTATGTATAGGTAGTATGTATAGGTAGTGCACTCTCTGTAGGAGGCGTCTGATGAGGCCTGCTTAGTATTCAGCGCGCTCATGTCCTTGTGCTGCAGTGGAGTTTGGTTTTATCTCACTCTGGATCTCATTCATTATTTAGTGTCATGCTGCTACAGAAATCCTGCATCTGCACTGTGCATCCCTCCTGCTACAAGGATTCAAATATATATAAACTTAACTTGCACTAGAAAACTCGTGTCCTCACTGTGAGCGGGGTGCACCTTTAACTACAATATTATGCACTTTTAAGTTTAAACTGACTGGATTTCAGCGTTAAAATGGAAATAAAAGACTGATGTGAGGTTCAGTCTGCGGTCTGACTGGATTATCGTCATGACAACCAAAATAATAAAATAGATGTGTTTAAGATGAGCATGAAGGAGGATGGTCCTGTCACACTGCTACATGGGCTCCGGGAATATCACAAGATCAAACCGTCTGCAGGAGCCTTAAGGCAGGTGAAGGTCCATGAAGGACAGTGAAGGTAGGTGAAGGTCAGTGAAGGTAGGTGAAGGTCAGTGAAGGTTGGTGAAGGTGGGTGAAGGTCGGTGAAGGTGGGTGAAGGTCAATGAAGGACAGTGAAGGTTGGTGAAGGTCAGTGAAGGTGGGTGAAGGTCAGTGAAGGTGGGTGAAGGTCAGTGAAGGTTGGTGAAGGTCCATGAAGGACAGTGAAGGTTGGTGAAGGTCAGTGAAGGTGGTGAAGGTCAGTGAAGGTTTGTGAATGTGGGTGAAGGTCGGTGAAGGTGGGTGAAGGTCAGTGAAGGTGGAAGGTGGGTGAAGGTCAGTGAAGGTCAGTGAAGGTGGGTGAAGGTGGGTGAAGGTCAAGTGAAGGTGGGTGAAGGTCAAAGAAGGTGGGTGAAGACGATATGAAATGCAGTGTTGTTTTACACACACAGACAGCTGATTGAACCATGTTGATATTTATTTATTTTGCACATATAACATAACAATTAAAACCCACTAGATGGACAAAATAGGTGCTGGAAGAGGCAAATAAATAAATAAATAAATAAAGCCTCCAGCTTATGAATACATTCAAAATTGAACATTATTGTTGTGCATAAAAAATAATTAATTAATTAAAATAAATAAATACATACATTCAAACACCATGGATTAAATACATTTGATTCAAACATGGATTAAAACACAATGAAACATCCACAATTGAAAGATGATCAAACATTATCATGAAATATCAAACATTTCCTCAAACTCTTTTTAAACAACAGATCTGATGTGCATCACTAACCAGATGTGAAAACTGCTCCAGAATTTACAGCCTCTGGAAACTGAGCTCTTGATGTGACACATTTTGGAACATGAAAATTATGATTTTGACAAGTTTTGTATCTGAATCTCTGCTTATCATCCTCATCATCCTCATCACAGAAGTGTAACACCAGACAGCAGGATTCATAACGGATCTTCATTCACTAAGAGTAGAAAGTACATATACCTGCTCTCAGATGTAGTGAAGTAAACATAAAAAGTATCCACTTTAAAATCCACTTAAATAAAGTACAGATGCCTAAAATTTATACTTAAGTGCAGTCATATTCAGTGTTTACAGATTTGTACAAATTTAATTTTAAAAAATGCGACAGGTCTCCAAGAAGAACAGTTGATAGCAAAGGTCAATTAATACAATCAATCAATGAACCTGCCCAGAGACAAGTGGAAATGAGCACTGGTGCTACAACCTGATGTACAATGCATCTCTCCTGTTAAGGTTCATGTAAATTGTTCACTGTCCCTGTCTCATTAAATAAATAAATAAATAAATAAAAACACACTAGTATTTTACTTCCTCACAGTTTCTGTAATTGGGCAATACTGAAAAAAGAAGTTGGTTTTGTGGTAATACTCTGCTGCCCTCTACTGTAAGAACAAGGTATGTTCAAATACGTCTGACCTTAAAACGAGCTTTTTGAAAAGTAAAAGAGGATTTCATGTTTTTAGTGACAAACAGTGACCCATGAAAAAGTAATAAAACCATGTGTCACTCTAACAACAGCTGTTAGCAGAAGTATAAACTCAAACTACCAGCTCAAAAGATGTCAAGGTAAACACATCTCAACACTTGACAGGCTGTTTGACTAAAATCAAATATGATTATCATCACTGACGACAAGGTGAATGTTTCCAAAGTTCAGAGTGCAGTTTCTTCTCAAGGTTCTTGAGCTGATTGTAGAAAGTGCCAAACAGTCACATCAAAATGACAGAATCATACCAACTGCACCAGCGTGGGGTCTGACGATGGGTTCAAGGATGTCATCGCAACACCTAAAGGCAGTCAGACGGACGTGTTCTTGAAATGAACTCAACATGCAAAACCAGTCCTGTTTTAGGGGCTGTGTCATTGTTGTCGTTCTAGTGTACCTGTTCATTTCCATTAAAAGCAGTTGCATCCTTTTATTCCTAAGACATTGCCCTGTGCAGATTTATGCACATTGAGATCTGATGTGTTTTCAAAGTGTTTATTTATTTATTTATTTATTTGAGTAGAATTTATTTAATTATTTATTTATTTATTTTTTATTCCGTTTGACCCATTTCTCTGGCAAGATGCATTCTGGATTTTGACCAGCAGGTGGCAGTGCAAACTACACAGAATCCTTCATATTCATCGTCTACTGCAGCCTATGCGTTTCACTTCTAAGCTCATATTTTGGACTTTTGAATTGAGCTTTGAGTCATGTTAGAAGGTTGTCACCTCCTCAAAAACAGACCTGGAGCTGTGTTTTGTCTCATTCTCATGTTTGTGTAACCCTTTATTAAGTCTGTCTACATCTCCAAAGCTCAATTTATTTATTTATTTTTTTTTTCATTTTTTCCACCTTCAAGACACAAAGCGGTTTACATTTCACACACACACATTCACACACCAGCATATACAGTACCTGGGGTTGAGGTGGGTTAAGTGTCTTGCCCAAGGACACAATGACAGCATTCATCCGTGGGAGCTGGAACCTCGGTGGATCTGACCGCTCAACCAATCATGTTTATTAAGTCGAGAGCAGAATGTGAACCTGCAACCTTCGGATCAGCAGTCAAACACTCAACTACTACAGACAGTAGATCAGGACGCTCTGTCTGTTCCACCTTGTGATGTCATTAAGTGGTAGTTTTCAAATTAGCAGCTCCTTTTACCTTTAGTAGAGATTTATCTTAGTAATGATCCAAATGATTCTAGTGAAGGTGTGTGGAGTTTAAAAACACAGTGGAGCACTTACTGTATTACCACATGACATCACAAGGTGGAAGAGAGCATTTTCTGACTGAGAGAAGAATATGGGATTTAAATATGAATAAATTATATCAAACTGCATCTGTTCAAAAACAAAAAAGGAAAAAAAAATCTGCTGCTTGTTACATATTTGTACTTTTACTTGAGTACACATTTTCAGTACTCTGTCCACCTCCGCCTGTGTAATCATCCTGACAGAGAGTGGCCTGTGTGGGGTGGCCTACATTAGAGTGTATGGTCCTTTCACTTACATAAAGAGCTGACCTCCTTCTCTCACACCACTGAGTGTGTCTGATGGATTTAAAGCGAGCTCAAGCAGGAGACATTTCAAAGCTTTTATATCACACTCCATCCACTCATACTTTTCAAAAACTATTCATCGACATCAACATAAGTCCAGAGGTCCACCTTGTGATGTCATCAAGTGATCACTCCAAACATGAATTGTGCTTTTGTGTTCATAAAATCCATAATTCTATACAGTTTAAACTCAAATGTCCCATATGCTAAGACAAAAAAATGAACCATGATGTTGATCCATCACAATTTTCCATTTTATTTTCTTTCTTAAAGGTCTTATATTACACAAATTTGGTTCTTGTGAGCTTTAAGTCATGTTATGATGTTGTTACCTCCTCAGAAATCCTCAAAAAGCATGTAGTGGTTAATAAAGATTGTAATAAACAGTTAAACATTTTGTATTGAAGGCAGTAACAAGTGTTAAGTTCCGTGTATGAGTTATGTTTTGTCGAAAAAGATGAGAAATATTAATTGCAAACTACTTAAACAGTTATTAAGCTACAAAATTAACCTTATAGTACTTAAACTGTTTGGGTATGTACTACTTTAAGATAGACAGTTTTCTAACCTACAACATTAAGTACTGTAACATTTACAGTATTTAAATTTTAAGGTATGTACTACTTAAAGGTTTTCTTCATGTTACGTTCTGTTATGTTCGGCTCATCAACAGTTCCAACCAGACCTCAGTTTTCATCATGTCCTGAATGACACACAACTCCGAGTGCACTGGTACATGTGATTAGAAGAGATGAGGGACAAATTCCAGATGATTCCAAACAGCACATACATCTGCAATCTTCATTTTACCGCTGATCACATTTACTTCAGTGGGTTTGATCAGTCAGTTGGTGAACCCAGTGTCGGGAACTACTAGTGTTATAGTACTTGATTTGTTTAAATGTAATGTTTCAACACAAACTGGCTCAGTTTGTGTTGAAAGTCTGGGACCTCCATAAAAGGACACTTTATGTTTGATGTGTGATCTGTCTGCTTAGTGTTTTATGTGTCTTACATGCCCATGTGGGCAGGGCACTAACAAAATGGTCCATGACACTAAATAAGTAAAATAAACTAAAATAAGTCTTGTCTTGGATTTGAGCGCATTTAGACTCAGTCTTGTCTCGGTCTTGATGGTTCTTGGTCTTGGACATGTTTCGGACTCGAGGTCTGAGAGGACAGAGGCTGCAGAGGCTGTTAAATATCACTGCAAAACTCTAAGATAATGTAACTGTAAATATTATGAACTTGATTCAATTTGAAGTTGTCTTGTGCAAAGTGCCAGTGGAAGTGGGATAAAGAAGAGGTTCTAAAACTGTGAGTGAGACTCCAAAAAAGGGATACAGAATGTTTCAGTGCAACGCAGTATGCTTGGCCTATTTTAAACCTAAATAAACATTGAAACACTGACCAGATCAAATAGAGATAGATAAAAAAAAAAACAAAAAAACATTGATACTCAGTATATATGTGCCAAAATAACTGTAAAATACAAATAAATGAAAGGAATGACAAAGATGGTCTCGATTGGGTCTCGATTGGGTCTTGATTGGTCTCGATTGGGTCTTGATTGGGTCTTGATTGGGTCTTGATTGGGTCTCTATGGTCCATGGTCTTTGTCTTGTCTCAGTCTCGACCTTTAAAAGTCTTGGTCTTGTCCTGGTCTCGGATTGGTCTTGGTCTCAATTAGTGCGGTCTTGACTACGGCACTAATATCTACACTGTGGACTCCAAACAAACCAAATGGTCATCAGTAAAATAACGAAATTCAGCAATATTTGCAAACAATAAAACGGGTCCAAAACAAAAAAGCTATTAAAACATATAATATCTGTAAGAAATACTTATAACAATATCACTCTCCCCTACATTTTGATACAATTCTTTATTCGATTAAGTACACTTAGTTTATGGTATCATCTTGGTTGTTGATTTGTTTTGTTTTCTTTCTTCTGCTCTCCTGTATAATCAACTGCACACCACCGATGTACTGGATATGTTGTCTATGTGATTGTATGTATATGAAAAAATAAAAATAAAAAATGCAGGTCTGTAGAGCAGTAGCGCCTCCTAAAGCTAAGACAGAGGGAACTGCAAGTACTTGGCAACAGTCGACAATCGGACTGAGGGAGTGTGACGTCACCCATAGCGGTCAGTTCCAGTCAAATGAAGCTCATGGAAGTGATTTTGGAGTAGAGTTCTATGTTAGGAATTCATGTATAGATAAAATAGTAAAATAAAAAAAAACAGGATCATGTAAAGCGGGTCAATATGAATATTTGAAGACTAAAATGAGGAGCCTGATCGCAGCAGGTACAGACAAAAAGGTGACACAGTTGTTATGTAAAGTCAGTTGAACACAGAGTCGATGGAGCTGGAATGCTTCTGGCTACTTTGACTCTGGCTCACTTCCTACTTGGAACTCAGTGGCTCGCGGGTTAGCTTTGTCCTTTTATACATACAGTCTATGATAAGGATAGATAGACAGGTGGACAGATAAATGTCCAAACATAGAGTGTGAGTAAAAGCGCTGGTTAATCCCGCCTCTAAACCCGCGCAGGAATAGCAGTGAGTACGGCCCGAAGATTAGGCCTCTGGATTAACAGTCCATTAACTCTCTGTTGGTACATCTGCGCTCCAGAGCATGCCACCTCCTGCTCTAGCTCCAACTTCTGCTCTAGCTCCTGCTCCAGCTCCTGTTCCTGCACCAAGTCCTGCTCCATGTCCTCCTCCAACTCCTGCTCCAGCTCCTGCTTCAACTAATGTTCCAGTTCCAACTCCTACTCCAGCCTATGCTTTAGCTCCTGCTCCAACCCTTCTTGCTCCAACTCCTGCTCCTGCTCCAAACTCCAGCTCCTGTTCCTGCTCCATGTCCTTCTCCAACTCCTGCTCCAGCTTCTGCACCAACTCCTACTCCAGCTCCTACTCCTGTTCCAACCCGTGCTCCAACTCCAACTCCTGCTTCAAATTCTCAACTCCTGCTTCAAATTCTCAACTCCTGCTCCAACTCCTGGTCGTACGCCAACTCCTGCTTCAGCTCCTGCTTCAACTAATGTTCTAGTTCCAACTCCTGCTGCAGCCTATGCTTTAGCTCCTGCTCCAACCCCTGTTTCCTGTCTAGTACATGACTACAATAATTGCCCATTGTTATTAAAGAAGCTGTAGTTCTCACAGAAATATATTATTTCAGTGTAAAAATTACCCCAGTTGATTTAATATATTTTACGACTCACAGCATGCTATTTGTTGTTAGCTTTACCAAGTTGAGAAAAGAGCTTATAAACTCATCGTGGGGAATAATTCGGATGCTCTGAATGCAGAAGGTAATTGAGGAAGAACTTTGGACCACTGCAAACTAAAATAATGAGCAAAAATAATGTACAAGGCAAAAAGGAAAGAACACCTCCATGAAGTTGGCCCCCATCAAATGCACCTACATAGTTTTTGAACTATGTCCATTTTTGTGCTCCGTTTGTTTTTGCTGCTTTAGTTTTTGAGATATTAATGAATCTTGTATAGGTCAAATTGGGATCAGCCAGCCCCAGGAAGTGTCAAAATGCTCAAAAACAACACAATGCATGGTGCTATTTGTTTGTGCTTCTTTTGTGCTGCAATAAGTTTTGTTTGTATGATTCTGGTTCTTAAGATATTAACAGTTTAATTTTGGGCTGATGACGTCATCCAGACCCTTAAAATGTTAAATAGCCTCAAAACAGTTTGTAGTTTGTTTTGTGCTGTGAAAATTTTCATTTGTGCGAGTATATTTCTAAAATTATTCATTATTATTTTTGCGGAAATTACATGAGGTCATTTCCGCTCAGCTGACGGCAACAGCTTTAACAAAACTCCACAAAACTAGTGAAGAGAAACGATCTGAGACTGTGGAAAAGTCTGGATCAGTCTTTTGTTTTGTTAAAGCCACTGCCGTCAGCTGAGTACAATTTACCTTATATAATCTCCACAAAAATAATAATTCATAATTTTAGAAATATAATTGCACAACTGAAAACTGTCACAGCACAAAACAGCACAAACGAAATACAAATGTTTCGGAAAATGTTCTGTCTGTTTTGAGGCTATTTTGAGGGGCTGGATGACACTGACCCAAAATAAAACATTAACATCTTAAGAACCATAATCGCACAAACCAAACTTTTTGCAGCACAAAACAGCACAAACGAAGCACAAACGACGGACATAGTTTTTGTGTAGGTTTGCGTTTGATCATGAACATCACCAGGTGGAAAGAACTACCAAAAAATATTCAGAAACATTTTATTAATAGAGAAAGTACTGATTAATTATTTGAGGGGAATGCATCTCTTTAAAATGACCAGAGTCCATACACAAATGCTTTTGTATTTCAGTTTGTGTGAGGTAAAAATCTGGAATTCTATGAATGATGAGCTCAAAAAATTATCCAAATATGAAAATGTTTAAACAAAGACATAAATAAATGATTATAGCTAAGTATGTATAAGAAAGAATTAAAGTTAAACGTACACTAACACATTTTGAAATGCAGTTATTTATTTTGTATCTAGAGTAATGTTGGCAGAAGCACTTTATTGTTTTGTGGCATTGTTTTTTTAAAAGGGGGTGGGAGCAAATAAGTGTTTGTATCTATTCTGTATGTATTCTATTATTCTTATTGTTCTAACTAGTTGTGTTTCAGGTTTATGTTTGTTAGACATGTACAAATCTGGTACCACAATGTTCACCCTCCACAAATGTTTTACACACATGTAGTTGACCATATGCATGTTTAATCCCCTATAGATTATTATTATTATTATTCTATCCTCTTTGGTTGCTCCATCTTTGAGGATCATACTCACAAATCCATAAGCTACAGGAAGTCATATTTAAAGGGCACATATTGCACTATATTCTAATGTTATGTTGTTGTTTCCTCATCACAAACAGACCTGGAGTTGTGTTTTGTTTCATTCATTCTTTCATTTGGCAATTCCAGGGCTGAAAGGATCCAAATAATTCTAGTTTGGAGTTTAAAAACACAGTGGAGCACTTCCTGTACTGCCACATGACATCACATGACAAAATGGAACAGATTTTTTTTTTTTTTTCATTTTGAGAGAAGAACTCAGTACAGTCCCAGTGTTGAGTCCTGTGTCCTCTGTCCCAGCAGATTTATCCAAAACCAGTGATCTGTCCTGGTAAAATGTCGGTAGTAGTATTTTATATATATATAAAATAATAAAAAATGTGTTTCTCACCTTCCACAGTGGTTGGTCTCTCTTTCTCATTCAGCTCAGGTCGTCTACCAGAGGCCTGGGAGCCTGAGAGTTCTGCACAGTATCTTTGCTGCTCTCAGTACTGCACTTTTCTGGACTGTGATGTCCGTTGTTTTTCCCGGTATCTGTTGTAGCTTCTTCCAGTTTGGGGGTTACAGCCCCGAGTGTCCGATCACCACAGGCACCACTGATGTCTTTACTTTCCAGGCTCTCTCCAGCTCTTCCTTGAGCCCCTGGTATTTCTCTAGTTTCTCGTGTTCCTTTTTCCTGATATTACCATCGCTTGGTATTGCGATGTCAACCACCACGGCTCTGCTCTGTTTCTTATCCACCACTATGTCTGGTTGGTTCATCACCATCCTGTCAGTCTGTATCTGAAGTCCCACAGGATCTTGGCTCGGTCGTTCTCCACAACCTTTGGAGGTGTTTCCCACCTTGATCCTGGGGTCTCCAGCCCGTACTCTGCACAGATGTTTCTGTACACTCTGCCCACCACTTGGTTATGTCACTCCATGTATATATATATATATATATATATATATATATATATATATATATATATATATATATATATATATCATTTATTTAATATAATTAATTGGATTGTTTGCATCATTGTGTATTTTTGTATATTTTCTGTGTGCTATTTTTATGCTTTTTGTATTTTTCTTTTCTGCTTGTACAGCACTTTGTTGTTTTAAAAAGTGCTTTATAAATAAAGATTTATTATTATTATATTATTGTTATGTGCACCTTTAGCAATTTTAATGGTAATTCAAATAAAGAAACAAACAAATAAAAATAAAAAACATAAGCCACGCATGCACCTAGTTTTGTCCTGTCGTGCGCGCCGTAGCTCGGTATAAAACCTCAGTGCGCAGGTCCGTTCGTTCTTCTCCCACCTTAAGCCGAAGCGTCACAGTGTGTCCTGTCCCCGGAGAACCATCGCAGAGGTACAAAACCCACTAATCCTACTCTTTTTATCAACTACATTCTTAGATCTGACCCCATATCATCCAACAGTTTCACTTAAACTCCATTTGTGCTCTTATTGTGATGCTTGCTCTGTATTTTGTTGCTACTTCTCCATTCCCGTCAATAAAAGTGAATGGCTCGAATGCGTAAAAATGGTTCCAACTTTTAAAACGTCGTGTGAAATCTCGTATTGTGGGTTCGTCTTCCTTATCTACGCGTTTCTGGATCTCTGCTAGTGGACTTGAGAACAACGTGAACAAAAGACCATGTGCTTTTGTAGGCCGTAACGCGCCCGGGGCTCGTCCAAACTCGGCTAAAAGTGTCTTTGCGCACCGGTTAAAAGGACTGTGCGTTTGGAGACGGGTGTGGCGTGGAAATAGCCGTATATTTGGGTGTTTCTAGGTCGCTGATTGTTCGTTGAGTGGTGTGATTCGGGCTGAGAGCTGTCAAGGGCTTGTCACATACAGCAGCCGGCTTTGCTAGCGTCACCAGGAAGGCAAAGTGCATCGAGGCGCAGAGCTGGAGCAGTGCCACCCTGTTTTGCGGTAGTGGGCGCTTTAAAGCTGACTGCGTGTAAATTCTATGAGGAAGACACATGGTTCTTTTCTGTATAGCGAGTTCAACCAAAATGTGACGTGCCAATTGCAAAAAACAGTGCTTTAAAATGTCTTTGAGCTCAAAATAGGTATAGACACGTTCCGGTGCAGTTCATAATTAGTGCCAAAGACTGGGTTGGTAATGCCTTCTACAGGGTTATTAACTTGCATAATATTTCCTTTAATTATGAGTTAATCATTCATAACATTGTAACCCAAATCGACAAATTATTGGCTGTTTACAAGCTCACCAAAATATCTGATTTCTAGACCTTCGCAGTTAATGGAGATGTGAGTCATCAGAGGGGCCGTGATCTGAAAGAAATCAGTTTTTGCCGTTTACATTTCGATACATCTGATCTGAGAGTGCGTGTAACCACAGCTATTCAAATGGTTACTTGGAGAAAAGTTTGAGCACCTCTCGTTAATGTGACTTTTGGATGAATGAAATGCCTTAGACCTCCTCTTACTTTGTGCTTACGTTTTTAAGATTGATTCTCAGATCACTATAACATGTCCAGGAACTGAATAAATACTGAAATACATTATTATCCTGAAGGAAATAATGTCCTGAATACTACCAGAAAACAAACAAAAAAATAATATAATACATCAATTCATATCATCGATGCAGCACGAACCTCGGACTTCTGGTCATTCAGCAATGTATGCTGGGAAGGATTTTCTGAAAGTGAGGATCAAACTGCCATGTTTTTGTGGGGTTTTTTTTGTTTTTTGTTTTCTCTGGGATGTGTATTGACAAAGCCGATCTTTTCTAGTCTTTTGAACCATATCACTTTTGTTTCTGGTTCTGACATTGTCATATTTTAGTTTTGGGATTCAGACATCGAAATTGTGTGGTTGTTGGATCCTAACAGCGGAAAACTGCTGGAAATTTGTTTGTGAACTTCATAAATTCAAAAGGGAATCAGATGTGTGTGACTGCAAACCTCTGTTCAGAAGGTTTCCCTTCCCAACGGAATTGAAAAATGGTGAAAGGTGAAAGTGATGGGATGATTTCTTAGGCAGCCGAAGGTTTCCTTTTTCGTCTTTCCTGTGTAACGATACTGCTCATCGCCTTCACCGTTCCCTTCCCAATGGAACTGAAAAATAGTGAAAGTTTGAACAGAGGTTTGCAGTCACACAGGTCTGATTCCCTTTTGCAGTTATGGAGTTCACAAATTTCTCGCAGTTTTCCGCTGTTAAGATCCAACAACCACACAATTACGATGTCCGAATCCCCAGACTAAACTAGGACAACATCAGAAACAGAAACAAAAGTGATATGGTTCAAAAGATTTGAAAAGACTGACTTTGACAATAGATGCATCCCACTAGGGAAATTCACATGGCGGTTTGTTGCTCACTTTCAGAAAATTTCGCAGTGCATACTGGGAGCAGTGACGAAGTCCAAAATTCGTGATGCATCTGGTACAACTAACTTCCACAGTGTCCATGGTGCAGGACCGGGACAACAGCCTGTCCCTAGTGGTGCTCTCCTGTCCTGTGAAGGTGCTTGGGGTTCTCCAGGATGGACAGTTTGTTTAGGGCCATTTTCTCACTCTCAGATGGGTGAAAAAAAATCTCTGCACTCACTACAGATCTGCCTTCCTCACCAGTTTATCCAACCGCACACCATATTTTGTGCAATGTAACACTAAACACTACATAATCTCACAATATGCAGCTACTTTATTTTGAAGCCTCACTGTAAGATTCTGAACAGAAAATGACTCAACACTTTAGATGCTGTCATTGCTCTGAAACCTGGCGACTGTTTAGTCTGAAGTAAGCCTCTTGTTTGTCTCCATGTAGTGTTCTTTAATGTTCCATAGTATGGCTTTAAATGCATCGTTCTTCAGAGAATGTGCTGAAGTACAGTTCTGCCTTCTGTTAAAATCATACAATTGACTTGTACAATGTTGGTTTAATGAGCAACTTTCTAGATGTGTTTTTTTAACAAATGTATATTGCCTTTTTACAGCTGTGATATTTTTATTATGATATCAAGTTGTTATACGGCCCATTAAAACCAGTGTGGTAATCTGAGCTTTAATGTTGCTGAACCAGCTTCAGCTTTTGTTTCCTTTTTTGTTGGATTTATTTTGACTTGGAATTTTTGGTTTCATATTTGGCTTTACTCCATGGACAGTCAAAGTCTAAATGTCAAGCTTGGTAGCATTTAAGATCATTTATAATCCTTTTCATAGCCCTTGTTTGTGGGTAGTCTGCACACCTGACTGGATGTGCATAGAAAAGGAACTTGACTGACACTTCAGACTCTCCTCACACTGTCTACTTTGTGATCAGATGTGTGGAGACACATAGACTGCAAAAGCTTTGTGATCATGGTCCCACAGATTTCTGTACCTTTTGAGATTTAAATGAGTTACTTGTCAGATTCCAGGTATGTGTAACTGCAGCCGCTCTGACTCTTGAGTTATTTTTATTGACACAGCGTTGGAGTCCCTCTGACCTTCCGGAGGTCTACATTATACATATGCACTGAAGCTTTCATGTCGCTGTGCTAAAGTTTAGTTTTCCTTTATGTCTCAGACTAACCCTCACTTCAACATGACATTTGGAATTAAAGTGCATTTGACAGAATTTAGAAAAGTATATGAACCTAATGTTTGGGATGGTACCTGTGGTAAAGAAGTCGTACTTCTAAATTCCTCTAAAAATTACCACTGACTGATGTAAGAGACAGTTGGAAAATGCAGGAAGTAACAGTGAATTTGAAATCCCTCTGCCTTCAACTTCATCCAAATGCAGAGACAATTTACACGCAAGGCTTTTTTCTGACCATTGCTTAGATTTTAACAAAATAAAGGTGTTGACTATTGTAATTTAGACAAGTTTTGGCCCTTGAAATTATGATTGCTTGGTAACATTCCTGTCATCTTGTCAGTTTTCAACCAGAAGGTAAAATAATAACATCTTTTAGCCCAATCTTGAATGTAATGTTTGCCATGTTTTCGAGAAATGAGTAGTCTAATGTGTCATATGCACTTTAGTTTATCAGGTCATACGATTTAAAAACTATAAACCCAAAATGATTGTGTGTATTGCGTTTGGCTGGAGTTCTCTGTGGATTAAGTGGTGTTAGTGGGGAGGGTAAATGGGACTCAGTGGGCGGGCAGGGAGGCGGGGTTTACCACCTCCTCCTTCTCGTATGGAGCAGGGAGGCGTGTCAGGCCGGCCACTCTATGCCCGCTGCCCTCCCTGCGCAATGGGGTCGGCTCCCTCGGCGGCCGGCCCCACTCCCGCCAATGTCAAGTGAGTGGTGCGCACCAGCCTAGACGACCCGCCCCGCTTCTCCTGCTTTAATTGTACTTCATTGTTTTGCTTCTAGAATCATCATGGCCGATCATGAGGAGCGCACATTCATCGCAGTCAAGCCCGACGGTGTGCAGAGGGGTCTCATCGGGGAAATCATCAAGAGGTTCGAGCAGAAGGGATTCAAGTTGGTCGGCTTGAAAATGCTCCAGGTGAGGATCTTCCATCAAGTAGTGCAATCTTGTTTTAATGAGTTTTTAATTTGTGTCCAGGAAAACTGACAAACTAAAGCAAGAATCACATTTCACATTTGTACAGCTCAGTTTTTGTGCAGAATAAGAGATTCAATTTTGTGGCTGAAATTGTATCAGAAAAATTTAACTAACCGCTCAAATTTTGAAATAAGTGAGCAGCCCTTTTCTAAATTTCAGTCACTGCCATCTGTAGAATTAACCACATTTCTAGACCAGTTTGAAATTGAGTTGCTACACCTCTTCCCAATGCTGAAATTTCAATTAAGGATAATGTTTTAATTTTTCATTTGCTAGGAAATGAATGCTGTAGTTTTGACCAGCTCACTGACAACTTTTCTGTGAAATGGAAAACTTTCAGTACAGACCAGCTTTTTGCTTGGTGTTTTTTAAAAAAACAAAACACACAAAAAATGCATGCGAGTATGGAAATTATTCAAACAAGCCACATTTGCATAATTTTGATACTGGCATGCAAGATTTGTTTGAAGTTGGAGCTACAAATTAAAACCTGACAGCCTTTTGCGATTTCCGTTCATTCAAACTGAAACTTGATTATAAAATTACATCCATGAAAATCAATCTCCTGGTTTATTCTGCATAAAAACTGCTAAACCCTGTAGTTTACATTTGAGAACATGTTTGTATTAAAAGGCAATTGGACACTTTTCCCCAAGTTGAAGTTACACACCACCTGAAAATGACTTCTTTTGAGTTCTGCTGTACTTATTAAACACGGCATAGTATAGACTATTTCTGGCACGTTATGCTCCTTTTCACGAGAGAGTGTTAAGAACCTCCGGTGAGCTCCTTATCTGCTCTATTCCTGTAGCAGCGGGACCCTTTTAGCCCAGGAAGCAGAACTTGGAGGTCAGACTCTCAAAGCTCACTGGGCCTGTCAGAAAAGACAAATGATCAGTTGCTTCTATCAGATAAATACTAGTTTTTAATACTATTTTTAGTAGAAATTAAGTGTTCAAATGAGTCAAGTCCCATTCACAGCACAGAAATGAACCTATACTTGTTCTGATATAGTTTAAGATAATTCTAAAGGTTTTCAGGAAAAGAGTAGAGTCTCTGTAGTGGATGTATCATCTATCTGGACTATGAGGGATTAGACATAAGGCCACATGGTATTTACTTCTATTCTGTACACCTGAAATGTGAAACTAGTACAACAATACCATTTCAGAGCACATTTGTACAGATCTAAACAGCAGGGTTGACTTTTTTTAAATGCATATTAAGATGAGAAAATGGTGGTTACTTCAAAAAAATGAGTCTTTGCCAGTTGTGTCCCGATCTATTAGAAATTAGTCTATAAAAATGCATTTCACAGCCCTAGTGTCTGCACTCAGAGGTGACCCAGTTTAATAATGGTTTGGTAAATCAATATTCCAGTGGATTGTCTTGACTGGAACAATGTTATGTCCAAATATGCTGCAAAAAATGAAGTATATCCAAGTGTATACAGTCTTAACCTTTCCACTATAGGGTACACTAGGGCTGGGCGATATGGATCAAAAAATACATCTCGATATATTTATCTATATCTCGATATACGATATATATCTCAATATATGTTCAAGAAAAAATAACCCCCTAAAACTTAAACCTGCAAAAACAAATCTGCCAATTCCACAAGGTCTTTTTTTTTTTTTTTAATGATAGTGTAAGAGGTCGGCAGTTCATATAGGAACATTTAAGATGACAAAAAACCCTAATTACATAAATAATAATTTAACTGTAAAATAAAAGAAATAATTTCCTTTTCATTCATAAATAAAACAACTCAAGACAAGCTCATCTTTGCATTAACTCTGTTATCCAGACCAGAACCATGAGCTCCTTCAGCAGAAGAAACTCAAGATGTTCCTTATTTTAACAGATCCATGTTCCAGCAGTAAGGAGCTCTGAGGTTTAATCCCACAATCCACTGCAGATCAAACCCAACGTTTCCAAACACTATTGTACAAGTGACACTGCAGCAGATTATTCATTAAAATCTTCAGCATAAATAAACTTTACATTACTAAACTTTACAATATATGAAGCATAACGACTATAGAGTCACATCAGCCTGTTTGAGATAATAATGTGTTTAATGCAGTTTTGCGCACGTGTGTTTAGATTTTACAGAAATGAAACTTAAGCGCATGGCTCATTTGCATAAACAGCACTTCTCATGCAGCTCAGCTCGTTCAGCTTCTTTCGGGCTAAAGGACGTGACTGGGTGGAATATGAGGATGTGCTGCTGATGGTTTTGTCTGTCTGTAAATGGTGGAAAAGGTTCGTGGTGCTTGAAGCTTTTCACTGGCACCAACTTTCGGCGTTCAGGGCGATAGTGACGAGTGAAGGAGACACGAGCGAACAAAATCAGGGAGGCAGGGGCGACGAGAGAGAAGGTAAACAAGCGAAGAGGCGAATTCTAAATTGAATATAAGCATTATATCGATATATATGATATGTCAGAATTCATATCGAGTTTAAAAACTCTCGATATATTTAAAATATCGATATATCGCCCACCCCTAGGGTACACTACAGACTAATGCTAGAAAGACTTGCGTTTTCATTAACCTTTTTATTCCAGATTTCACTATTTTAGTTTAGAGGAGAGTTTGTTTTTAAATGAGGGATGCCCTCAGTCTTCCAATGTTTAACTGTAAAGTGCTGGTCTTGAAGAGTAGGGCTGCATAATGGCTTCCAGCTGGGAAAAGCTGTACTAAGACAGACACGCCCTCTGTACATGATGCACAGAGCGCCGCAGTGCTTTTCATGGATTCGGTGTATACACTTAGAGCAGTGGATCTAAATGTTTTAGTGCAGTCCTGCTGACACTGGCCCATTGAAACAAAGGCTAATTACTTAACTGTAAATAATGGTTTTAAAAGGGGGGTTTCAAGTTTATTTAAATTTTTCCCCAAACTGATCAAATTAAAACAATTCCAGTCTTCCCTCAAACGTTGATGCACATTGTGAACTGAATCCAGATCTGAAAACAAATGTAAATGTGTGCAAATGACACTAGAGCAGTAGAGACTAGTTGGAAAAGGTAGCGGTGGTGGTTGAGTGTTTAGCTCACATGGATTAGTGCTGCTGGGGCGGATGAGTTCACAGAGGTGATAGTATTGGGAGGAAGGTGAACTGGCACAGGCTCTGGATCTTGGGGTGTTAAGGGAAGTGTTGGGGCTGCCAGCTCAATGCGATTAGTCAGAAGATCTAAGTGCTTGTGGCAGCTTCTTGTTTTTATAGTTCTGACTTGGTTTGATGGGATAGTACCTGTGCTCAGTATTTGAGTCAAGTGGCAGTTTGTGAAAAGTACAGAAAGTGGCTCTTTTCACAAACTGAATACCTCTACAAAATGTTATCAACTCCAAAAATCTGTCCAAAATGCAACACTATTTACAAGCAAGGAACTTATTTTTTCAGCTTAAACCACTTAACTAAAAGGGTCTTGGTTCTTTCTTGGTCTAATCATAACTATTCTGCAGTTTAGGAACTTTTGACCATTAATATTATGGGATAACCTCTATGCAAGTCACAACTTTTACCTGCCAATGTCTAACCAGGAACTAAATTCTAAACTTCTAAAGTACTTAAGATTTTCATTTTGGCCATTCATTTTCCAAAGTCAAATTTGTTCCAACTCTGGACTCAAAACAACATGCTTTTACTGACCTAGATGTCTCCATCACAAGACTTATTTAGAACTGTTGCTATAATAAACATTACCATTTTGATAAAGCGGTTACATTTTTCTGAGCTTCCAAGTTTGTAGTAATCAACATAAAATGGCTGGTCAATTTAAATATTCAGTACACAGTATTTTATTTTAGTCTTTGTTACTGCTACACATTTAAACAGTTTAAAGTCAAACAAAACTGATAAAACAGAATGGATGAAATTCCTCAAAAGGTTTGCTTGGAAACTATTTATATAGAGATAAAATAAAGCCATTTAACTCTTAGTCCTCAGAGTTATTTTACTAAAGTTAAAAAGACAGGATCACACAACTCATGCAGTGGTAAAAGTGGGTCTTAAGACGAGACTTGACTCCATTATGGGGCTGCTGGGACGTAGCAGAGAAAACCAGAGGGGACAGTCTTCTGTGACTGGCCCTAAACTCAGGTCGCAAGTCCAGCTCCAGCTTGTGTGGCCCAAGATGAGACTTAAAACCAGGGTGCTCGCAGGGCAGTAGGGGCCAGTCCATTTAAAGCTTTCAAAACGATAAAATCTTGATTCTAAAACTGGATGCTAAAATCAGGGTAATGTGCTCTCCTTTTTTGCTTCGTCTGTTTTATCGCCAAATCAAAATGCAATGTGGATACTGTACCTGTGAATGATTCTTCCAATTGAAATTTCTCTCCATGACACTGTATAAAACTTGTAGACACAGGCTGCATGAGCTCAAATTGTATAGAATATTTCTTTTAAAATGACTTTTGCACTGTAACATGTGTCCATCCTTGTAGCACACTATAGGATAAGGATACTCATTTGACAATTACAGAGCTGCAAAATTGGCAAATTGTAGAGGAAATTATGCTCACAAACTACTAAATCTGTCTGATTCTGTAGAGATCTGTACACATGTTCTGAAATGTGATTCTTTGACGTCACAACTTAAGCCACAAATCATACAATTTTAATGTTTGTCATGAAAATCATATTTCTTTCCCAAATGCTTGAGCCCTTATTGACCAGTGTCCACTTTTGTCCAGGCGTCCCAGGAGCTGCTGCACAAGCACTACGCAGACCTGTCCTCCAGGGGCTTCTTCCCCTCCCTCATCGCTTACATGAGCTCCGGACCAGTGGTTGCTATGGTGAGAAACTGCACACACGCTCCAGATTGTCTTCTCGGGGCTGGGAGCCACAGGGTATTTGGGGAATAATGTAGTAATCTAAAGTGAAGATGGCAGAGCAACTATAAGCAACTGAGCTATTAGAGGTGTAGTACTGTTACGACCAAGTGTTTAAACTTTTTTTTAAAGCTACATACTTTTATTGAAGTTGGAGTACTGTCACAACTAAAATTATTACACAAATAGGAGTAAAAGTTGTGGTTGCTCTTTCCACTGAGTCTACAATTGACAAATGTTCAAATCATTTCATATCAACATTAAGCTTTTGTTTCCTTCACTGCTCCTTCAGATCTGATTTTAGCCTAGTTTATAACAGACCAAATGCCAGATTTTGACTCAAACCTGACTCAAAGCAACTTAAAAGCTCAAATTGAACCTGCTAATGAGTTATAAGGTCTTTAAAATGGAAGTTATTTCACCCCACTTACATTGACATCCAGGTAGGCTCTATTCACGCTTGCGTCACAAACGGGGCTCTGTTCATGGTAGTAATTCTGACAAAATCTAGGAAGATGAAGAAAACTGGGACATTTTCTCATTTTAAGTGTCATTGTAGTGTTCGGCTAATCAACAATTGTAACAATACCAGTTTTCATTTACGCACTGGGTACGTGACATGTGATCAAGGTGATTCCAAACAGCACATACGTCTGCAGTCTTCATTTTACCACTGATCATTTACTTCAGTGGGTTTAATCAGTCGGTTGAGCCCAGTGTCAGGAACAACGCAGAAGTTGTCTTTGCATGTTTCCAAACGTCTTTCTGGTTTGTGACGTAACGTGAATGGAGCCTATTATGAGTTCATAACTCAGACTATGACAAAGGGCTGGGCAATGTGGTTGAAAAATAAACTGTTTTTTGCACTGAATTTTTTTTTTTTTTTTAAAACGACACAAAACTGAAGCTTTCTGATAAATTATCAAATTGTAAACCACCTTAAATGACATTGGTATAGAGACCTCTTGTAATTGAGCACTAACCTTCTTTGCAAGCAAGACACCAGTAATCATTATCCTTCATTTCTCAAAATGATGAAGCTGATGAATGGACTTTCTTGCCAGTTTATTTGAATTTGTGTTTGAATTGTGCTCTACAGAATAAGAAATACATTAATCACAATACGAATGAATCAAAACATAAATAACCATCATAAAATTAAAGGGACATTAAATGAGAAGCGTGCGAAATGAAAACCTTTCAGTCATATGCACAGCTGAACAGAACTATTTTGAGCCTGGATTTAGGCCATATTTCCTGATTATCTGACATTTATTCAATTGAACATGGACAGCACAGACTTGATTTGACCTGCTTACACAATATAATCATGGGGCAAGCTAAATATTGATATAACACATGAAAAAACGGGTACAGGGCCTTTTTAAATAACTGTTGTGTTTAAAGAATTTCCACATTTGTAAGTGTGACCTGTAGAATCAATGAATGTGGCATTACTGGTAAACCAGTAATAAGACTGAAAAAATTAAAGAAATTTGAGTATTTCACTGTTTGACCAGGGTGTAACGTGTCATTTGGCTCTGGGTAATTCTACACTGGAGTTGGTGACTTTTTTTTTTTTTTTATCCACTCACTAAACACGCATGTAGAGCAGCATTCTCATCTTTCAGCCAAATGAAATAAACTGTAGAAAAGAGCAGATCCATGCAGATGCTGCACCACTGAAGCCCTCATGACTCCTGACATGTTTCACTTCACAGGTGTGGGAAGGCAAGGGAGTGGTGGCGACCGGCCGCGTGATGCTGGGCGCCACAAACCCTGCCGACTCTGCCCCCGGGACCATCAGAGGGGACTACTGCATCCACGTCGGCAAGTGAGTAGCCCACTGACTCAATCAGAATTTACTCCATTTTACCATCCCCAAAGATTCTGAGGAAAGAGTTTGAACAGAATTACCTTTCCTATTTTGATATTACAGATTTAGATTTAGAGTGGGTTACTTTGACATGTAGAAAGTGCAAGATTGAGGAAAATAGAAAGTTTATACATTAGTGATGGGAAGATGACATTTCTAGAGGTGTAAACACATTCCCTGTGTTAACACTGTTCTATAGCGCCCTCTGGTGTTGTAAAGACACTGCTTCCTATGCACAAGTGTAACAAGACTGTGTAGAGATGTTTGAATGAACGAGCCCAAATGGTGATGAGCAAGAAGCTACACGGTCTTATGCAATTGTACAATACTTATTTACTTTATAGTAAGCTACATGTGATACAGTAATCTCTTCTGCAATAAATTAACTGTATTAAAGCAAAATTTACCCACAATGTGATAAGTAACCCAATTTGCAATTCATCTTTAAGAAGAATGGAATTAGTAACACTTTGTTGAAAATCAGCCAAAATGGTCCAAATCAAACACCTAAACAGGACCATGAATGATCATTGATCGCAGATTCCTGAAAATGTGACTGAAACTTAAGAGCTTAGTTTAAATACACTTTGACTTTTTGCTAATGTGTCTCCATGGAACCTGAACATTCCACTGTGTGGTGAGGTTTAAATGACAAAAGTGAAAAACTACATAGCACACTCAGATTTTGAAAATAAGTTTTTTTAATTTTCAGAATGTTTCTGCAAAAAAAAACTTCATCAGATCATTTTCTTGCTTTGGACCACAGCACACAAAATGGTTGCCAGTCCAGGTGCTCATATATCCCTCCAATGAACGGGGTTTAAGTGAACATTTCCATCAGTGACTAGACACAAGAACTCACTGTGGCAACAAAAATCTGCATTTTAACATTATTTTAGCTGTATTAAATAACACTGGTCTGTAGGTTCAACATTTGCAATGAAATATCCAAAAGGTAAATTCACAAGTAGTGTGATCAATAGGAAAATCTGGCCCTTGCCCCCCATCTGGGTGTATGACATCGCATTCTAAAATCTGAAAATGTGATGTAGTGACAAAGCATCAATAGTAAATGGATTTTAAGGCTACAACTTTAGTGGGGCATTTTCAGTAACTGCTTTGTCTTGCATACCATGTAAGACCATGTGACCTGTTGAAGCAGGCCAAACTCACCCCGTCCTCCTTTCAGGAACGTCATCCACGGCAGTGACTCAGTGGACAGCGCCAAGCAGGAGATCTCCCTGTGGTTCACACCAGAGGAGCTCGTCACCTACCAGAGCTGTGCCTTCAACTGGCTGTACGAATGAGCCCACGCCCGCCCGCAGTCTCCCAGGGACCACCGCACACTGGCCTCACGTTCCCTCATGTCCACTGTAGCCTAGGCAACGGTTCCTCCTCTTCTGTGCAGGCTCTGGACTCCTGCATGTCAGAGCCCGGGCTGATGGCACTTATTCCCTTTAGAAACATTCCATCTCATTCCACTCTAGTTCATCTCCGTTGTGTCATTTGTTAAGGGTGAAACTTTCCAATAAAATTCCACATTAAACTACTGTCTGGTTATTTTTTACAAGTTGCTCTTAATGCTCTATGGGACTTGATTATAGGACCTTTTGTTTCCCAAAGACTGGATCACGGCCCTCAGGTGGGTTGAAAGAGTTTTTTTGGGGGGGGTCACTTTGTCACGATCTTCATGTAGCTCTGCAATATACACTTCTGACACATGAGGGCGAGTGAGTCTGCAAATCCTGTCTGCCCTGAACGAGTCTTCCTGCAGCTGAAGTTAAATCCTGATTGGTTGTCTGAAAATAAGGGTGATAAATCGGCAAAGGTCAATGCACTTCAGGATACTTTTTTATTGCTGGTTTTTAATTACTGAACAATTAGTGTCTTATCGTTTCACACGTAATACTATGTCCTCATTAAAGTTCAATAATGGTTTAATCCACTTTTCATTGTCATTTATGAATGTCTATTGCCTTGGGTCATGAAGGTTTGTGACTGAATGTGGGTCACCAGAAAAAAAAAAAGGGAAACACTGCCATATAGAGACTGCACCACTCTCACACTCCATTCCCTCACAACAACCATACCATACACAGAGAACAGGTCTGACATTAAAGTCCTTTGCATGAACATGTTTTTTTTTTTTAAATGTCATTTTGCAGAAGTGTTGTGGTACTGTTGACCCTGACAAAACTGCCTCACTGTGTACTTAGACACTGCAAATTAGGCTCATAAATGCGATCGTAAACCTCTAAACACGTAACGCCATCGAGGGTGAAGGTGATGGGACGCTAAAAAGTTAAGGGCCTGCAAAAGTCTGAAGATGGCTTGCCAAAACATTATCTGCAACAGCCAGCCAAGAAATCAAAGCTTTTTTACTTTTTAAACATACCGTTTAAAGCCTTTTTTGTGGTATTTTTACTTTTTAATTGCATTTTTTAACAGGTACTTTAATTTTAAGTAGAATTTTCATGTGATACGTTTACGTTTTTGCTCCAGTATCTTCACTTTTACTTTGCAAAATTGAGTTCTTCTTCACCCACTGCTCTCTTATCAAGGTCATCAACTTCTGCTCTCAACTCATGGAATAAAAAACAGATTATTAGATCACCTGGAATAGTCCAATGTGCAGTGTAGATGTGTTTTTACTACTCCAAAATAACACATTGACTGAGCGAGCTTGTTTACCGCACAGACATGTTTAATGCCACCCTGCGGAACATTCCCTCTGAAGCAGTACGAGTGGAGACAATCCTGTACTGTAAAGAGACATGTCCCACCACCCTGTCCCTCTTCCCCAAAGCTCTGGGAGACGCTGGTCCTTGAGGATGGTGATTATTTGGAGAGGAGGTGTTGTTCTGCAGGATCACCAGTAGATGGCAGTAGAACCCCAGTGCTTCTGCCTCTGCCCTCAGCATCTCCGGGCTTTACTCTTGATGGGGCTTTTCTGTCCATGGTAGTACTAATATACAAGTGTTTATATTTGACAGTAGTACTCGTGGGTAAAAGTTGTGGTTGCTTTTCTCACTGGAAGTATTCACATTTTAGCTTTTAAAAAATGCTGATTTATTCTTAATTACACAAAAACATTAGACCAAGTTGTTATAATCTGTTGTTTTGGTTGGTTATCCAGTCAGAAAGCTGTAAAACAAAGACTCTCTTATTTGGGTTGCCAGTTTCAATGCTGAAATCCACTTGCTGTAAACCTAAAAGGACTTTCTCTGAATCCATCACTACTCACGATTCCTTAAACAAGATTTTGATGAGGCGTACAGAAGGATTTACTGATTTGTAATTCTAAGTCTTGTTTATTAAATGTATATCCAAAAATCCATCTGTACACTTTAGTGTCTAATACAGTATGTCAACAGAACAAACCATTTTACAGATACACATCGTCTTATATCTATAGAAGTAAACAATAGAACAAGCAGAACAAGCTTCTCTGTTTGTTTCCTGTTCACCAATAGTGTTTTCTCATCTTTTCAGGTGTATGGTCCATCACCCTCTTGTCTCCATGGAGATGTTATAGCTTTTTCCTGAAAGGTTCCATGGTACAGCATATCTCTGTGAACAGGGTTGCATCTCCACAGATCTGACCTGTAGTTCTCTCCACTGAGATAGACTTTAATCTATATTGTGGAACATTTTAGACAAAGCAACAACATCTCCATGAAGACAAACAGGTGGTGCACCCTCCACCAGAAAAGTTGCACGATGCACCTTTAAAGGACCTGCAGGTAGTTTTTTTTTTTTTTTTTTTCTTGTTGCAGAGGCACCAGGATCACGCAGCAGCACCATTAATGACGTTCCAGCAGGATTCCAAGCTTCAGGGTGACACACAGGCAAAAAACATTACAGTCTACAAGCATCTAACCAAAGTTTTTGGAAAGTCTGAGGGAGTCTGCCCAAAGCTTTTGTGTTGTTCAGTTATAAATGTTATGTTTTACATCTGGGATTTCTCAGAGTTTACATAAAACACAGTATCAAGCATCATTCATTACTGAACAGAACGTTTTACTGCAACTGTAGCAAGCAGTATTTATGAAAAGATTATTGTTCACACATGCAAAACACTTCTGTTTATGATCTGAAACTTATTTACACTTTTTTTTTTTTTCTCAACATGAATGTCACTTTTTCATGCTGATGAAATCTGATCAAATCATCCTGAATACACATATTTATCTTTTGTCACCTTATCATGAAAATGTGCCTTTTAAATGGTTTTATGTTTTATGTATAATTTAATTGTCTACACCACAGGTGTCAAACATAAGGCCCGGGGGCCAGATCCGGCCCTCCAAGACCTTTAATGTGGCCCTTGGGTGATTTCTACTAAAATATTTTAATTATATTTCTTATTAAAATCTTGTTAATTTTCTGTGGTGTTTATCACAGCAGCGTCTCCAGTGTCTCTGTACGTGGCCCCTCCCACCAGAGCAGCACAAATGAAGACTTGTCTCTTTCCAAACGCTCTTAAAGGACGATCGTTTTGACTGTTGACCGTGACACCCTCATCAGAAAAATGTCCAACATGAGAAAAGTGGAACCGAGTGCAGGATTTTACAACAAAAATGGACTTATTCCTGTTTGCAAACAAGTTATTGTTAAAACATTGTGTTGAAATTGTATTTTTCTTTAAGTTTCAGGTTGTTCATAATATTATAATATTATAATAAGAAAGAGTTCATCAATTAAAAAAGATTTCTGTAATAGATTTGTGTTTCTCTGCACAAATATTTGAAGTTATTGTTATTTTTGGGGTTTATATGACATGAGTTTTCTGATCCGGCCCCTTTGGGATCAAAGTAGGTTGGATACGGTCCCCGGACCATGATGAGCTTGACACCCCTGCTCTACACAATTATTTTAACATGCAACATCAAATGTCCTTAAAGAGTTTTAAAATAAAAGAATACAACAACCACTTTAGTCTTCCATAGTTCTGTATTGTCTTAACCATCACACTCTCCTCGAGGTCACACTGACCCAAAGAATTTTTTCCCCCGCTCTCTTGTGGTGGGTCAATCAGACCCAAAACTTTATTTTCTTGCCTGGCGAGATTGACCCGCCCCAAGAGAGTGGGAAAAAAAAATCTTTGGGTCAGTGTGACCCCGAGGAGAGTGTGAGGGTTTAACCAGAATCAAACACACGATCACAAATGAACCTGTGCAGATTTTTAAGCTGCAGGTAGAGACACATCCAAGTTTGTCTCATTCTCAGTTTATGGTCATGAGGAAGCTCAGCTCAACTCCCTCACTGAGCTGCAGAGGCTGCACTAACACTGACATATGATGCCGCAGGTGTTGCAGTTTAGGGAGTGACCGTTCAGTAAGAGCCTCTGATAGACTGTTTCTCAAATGCACTACAACTGCTTCACGTGTCCCTTTGTTACCACTCGTTTTGTTTAAGCCTGTGTGACCCGTTTTGTGGCACAAAACTCAGTTTATTCTGTTGTTCTGTTTCTTAGTTTAGGTTATTTTCTGTATATTTTAGTCTTTTGTTAATTTACCTTTTGCACCCCTGTTAAACATTATTTAATTTATTCCATTTTAGATTTTGGTTTTTATTTTTGTTACTTCCCTGTCCCTAGCAGAGCTGGGTCATAACAAGTCCTCAGAGCTCAAGTCCAGTATCTTACAACTGCGACATCAAAAAACAGACAGGGCATATTGGACATAGAAATAAAACAACAGATGACCTCCTGACATCTGCTCAGGCAATCACTTAAACCAGTGTCACACTTACACACTGATTTTTGCTGATTTTTGCCATTTTCGGCGATGTTAATTTGAAAACTATACTGCTTCATGACATCACAATGTGGAACAGAGCATTTTGAGCTTTAGAAATGTAGACAGACTAATAATAAAGGGTTACTCAAATATGTGTGAATGAAAACATAACTCCAGGTCTGTTTTGGAGGAAGTAAAAATATTCTAACATGGCTTAGAGCTCACAAGAGTCACTTTTGCGTAATAGATGAGAGTTTAAGTGTCATTATTGATTAGTGAACTTTTTTTTTTTTTTTTTTTTTAAGCTTTTGGGTTGAAATAGTTACAGAGTTTTATTGTATTTTAATAAAAAGTTAAAAGCTAAAAGAGGCATATGTGAACGTGTGAAAAAAGATGATTAATAAAGAGTTACACTTGAGACCTCTTCACAAAGTTTTAAGGAATTGAGAGGTGTCAAAAACTGTAAGAAAAAAGCTGTCATCACAATCTATAAAATCGGTGAGCTGGTCTGAGGGAGGGGGCAGGGGAAAGAGACACACAATGTGTGACAAGCAGGGTGTAGGCTTCCCCTCTGTCCCCCAGGGCAGTAAGTTAACTCCATAGCTTTATCAAGGTAGAAGGTCTTAAATTCTACAATACATGGTAATACTGTTGATGAAATAAAAGACCAGAGAGGCCTGCCTCTGTAGAAGACCCTTTCATGTCAGAGACATCCCCAAGTGTAGACTCTAGCAGAGTCTGTGTAAGTCCATGTGGTCAAAAGCTCCATTCATTCAACTCTGGGACCTGAGAGTGACCACACCAAGTGAAATCCAAGCAAGCACTTTTTAGTTCCATGATCTCATTTCACTTTGCTGCTGCAGTGAATGATTATTTTAATGTTTTAATGAGTCAGCGTTTCAGGTTCATGCAGCTAAAACCTGGAACAGTCTGAACATGTGAGACAGACTCTTCTGTGACGCTGTTTAAATCCAGACTCAAAACATTTCTGTTTAACTGTGCATATAACTGAAAGGTTTTCATTCCGCACTCTTCTCTCCAATTTATGTCTCTCTTTTTTAATTTTAATCTTCATGATTATTTATGTTTTGATTTGTTTTTATTATGATTTTAATGTATTTCTTATTCTGTAAAGCACTTTGAATTACTTGTGTACGAATTGTGCTATACAAATAAACTTGCCTTGCCTTGCCTTAATGTTTTATTATTTAGTCCTCGATTTGAAAAGTCAAAGTGTAATACTGATGAAAATCCAGTAACAAGACATGGATTTATTAATGCAGTTGTCTCTGTTATAAAAGCTCTTTTCATTGAGTCTGTATAATAATTATTCATATAATTAATATAATATAATAATAATGATGATGATGATTGGTAATTGTCCCTTTAGTCGGTGGATGTTTGCAGTTTCACTTCACATAGTGTTAGTCCCACATGAGGCTCCTGTTCAAGTCAGAGCTCCTCCTCTTGTCTGAACGCGGCCGCTCATTGGTGCGGCGCTGAAACGCACGCGCTCCCGCACATAAATACGCTGCGCTCTGTCTGTGTAGGTTCATTCTCTCACCACTTCACTGAGTCAAAGTGTAATCATGAGCGGAAGAGGCAAAACCGGAGGAAAGGCCCGCGCCAAGGCCAAGTCCCGCTCCTCCAGGGCCGGGCTGCAGTTCCCAGTGGGCCGTGTGCACAGGCTGCTCCGCAAAGGCAACTACGCGGAGCGCGTCGGCGCCGGAGCTCCCGTGTACCTGGCGGCCGTGCTCGAGTATCTGACCGCTGAGATCCTGGAGCTGGCGGGAAACGCGGCTCGTGACAACAAGAAAACCCGCATCATCCCCCGCCACCTGCAGCTGGCCGTCCGCAACGACGAGGAGCTCAACAAACTGCTGGGAGGAGTGACCATCGCTCAGGGAGGCGTGCTGCCCAACATCCAGGCTGTGCTGCTGCCCAAGAAGACCGAGAAGGCCAAGTAAAGACGCCCGAGACTCGACTCACAACAACGGCTCTTTTAAGAGCCACAAACTCTCAGAAAAGAGACTTCATACAGTCCCTGACAAAAGTCTTGTCACTTATCCATTTTGTAGAAACAAAAGCTTATAACCTGACTTTAAATGAATCGATTTGTTTTAGAAATGTCTCATATGAAGCTAAAACCCTCCCGAATCATGCTCAATATACTAAAATAAATTTGCTTCACTGAAGAAAGATTGATCATTTAATGAACACAGAAAGGTCAGATTTTGGCAAGACAAGTTTTGTCGCCTACAGAAAATTTAACCCATAATTTACTTCAAATACAAAAATGTTACATAACGTCAGTGAATGAAGTAGTGGTGCTGTGAGATCCATATTTAATATCTTGTATGACTCCATGAGCTTGAAGGACACATCCATGCGGTTCAACAATGATTCATACAATTTGTTGATGAAGTCATCAGGAATAGCAAAGAAAGCGTCTTACATGCCTCCCAGAGTTCATCAAGATTCTTTGGTTTTGTCTTCCATGCTTCCTCTTTCATTCTACCCCAGACATGCTCAATGATGTTCATGTCTGGTGACTGGGCTCCAGTCCTGCACCACCTTGATCTTCTTCGCCTTGAGAAACTTTGATGTAGAGATAGAAGTATGTGATGGAGCACCATCCTGCTGCAAAATCTGACCCCTTTTATGGTTGGGAATGTAAGAGGAGCTAATACTTCTTGATATTTTAGGTTATTGATATTTGCCTTCCACCCTGCAAATGTCTCACACACCCCCAGACTGGATGGAACCCCAGACCAGGATTTTTCCGCCACCAAACTTAACTGTTTTCTGGGTGAATCTTGGATCCATGCGGCTCCAGTAGGTCTCCTGCAATATTTGCGGCGGCTGTGATGTAATTCAACCGAGGATTCATCTGAGAAATCCACCTTCTGCCACTTTTCCAGTGTCCATCCTTTTATCAGGCTGTGGGCCTTGGCAAATGCCACACAGTTTTTTAATTGCCTTTTGTTCAGTGCTGGTTTCTGTGCACTGATTCGATCATGGAGGCCATTTCGAGACAGAATTCTACAAACTGTTCTGGTTGACACAGGGACTTGAGGTGACCAGGCCTGGTGGAGTCTGCTGCAGTGGAAAAGGGGCCTTGGATTTTCAAATCAACAAACGGTCCTCTCGAGCAGTTGTCTTGCGGCGTCTGCTGGACCTGGGCTTGTCAAAAACATCTCCAGTCATTTCAGATCTTTTTCTTATTCTTTGTACTTGACGCTGAGACACATTGAAGGTGTCACCACCTCAGCAGTGGATCTGGTCTTCAGCCTCTTGATAATTAAGGCTTTGGTCTCAGGGTGGATCTTAGGCATGTTGTCAGAGGTCAAGTTGCAGTTGATGTGAAGGTCTGGTGTGCTGGGTTCTTTTTATACACACCCACTAATTGATTGATCAGTAACTGATCACAGGTGAGGCTGTAATCTAGGATTGGGTGCATCATATGACAAGGCCACAAGACTTTTGTCTTGCCAAAATCTGACCTTTCTGTGTTCATTAAATGATCAATCTTTCTTCAGTGAAGCAAATTTATTTTAGTATATTGAGCATAATTTGGGAGGGTTTTAGCTTCATATGAGACATTTCTAAAACCAATCGATTAATTTTAAGTCAGGTTATAAGCTTTTGTTTCTACAAAATGGAGCGACAAGACTTTTGTCAGGGACTGTAATTAATGTTTCAGACCATAGCAAATAACCATATGGAAACGGATTCAAAACTATGTACACTTGTCTTACATTAAAGTAACACGAGTGTTTTCACTGCACGCATCGGCTTTTACGCACGTAACCTCGCGAAACCACAGCCGCATGTCAACGCGCAGGTGGCTCCACCGGCAGCTGCAGCAGGACGCACTGGCTCTGTTTGTCAATGGAACAACGATCACACTTGCCTGGGCACGTTTAGCCGCTTGTATCAGGCAAACATTTCACTTAACTTGTATTAACGTGTGTACAGGCTGACCACAGCAAACACGAGGACTCAAAAGTAAATTTCAAAGCACTAATTAAGTTTTTCTGAACCTGGGCTCTTTCAAACGATAAATGACCTGGGAGCACATTGTGCTGATGGTAAAAGCACAAATACAACAAACAGATGCTCTCTCTATATTTTGATGTTGATACTAGGCTCACGTAGAGCGTCAAAAAAATAGGATGGATCGCATTTTCTGAAATCTATGCGCATGACGTGCTGCTTGCGCGCCTAGCGTGGGCAGTCTGGCCGTTCTCATTCATTTTTAGACTATTTTAAAACTTGCGCGTCCAAAAGTTACAGCACTGAAAAAATTTGCGTAAAAAAGTTATGGAAAGCGGTTGCACGCAATAAAATTATGTTTAGGCTTTGAAACTTTTTTCGAACCCCTCTACACATATTTATCTCAGAACATGAACATCACTTTTTCATGTTGATGAAATTTGAATCAAATCATGCTGAATATGCATATTTATCTTATGGTACCTTCTCATGAAATGTATAAGTCTGTATAATTTAATTTAATTGATCTAATTCTGTAAAAGAAAACAAAAACAGTCTTTAGTTTTCCACAGTTCTGTATTGTCTTAAACAGAATCAAACACAAAGAGAACACAGGGACAGAGATACACAGTTTGGAGCTGGACAGTGTGAAGATTTATTCCAGTGAAGCTCTGGTCTCTGCCTGTGGACACAGAATAACACATGATGATCACATTCTGATGATCTACTCTGTTGTACATGTTTAAATACACTTATAGCAATTATTACTACAATAACGGACCAGAACAGAAGAACAAGAACATTAGAACTGTATCTGCAGAAACAAAACTCACCATGTGCTGCTTTTCTTCCTCTAAACACAGTAACAGGGAGGGCATCTGGTATAAAGTCTCCTAGTGCCACATCACCCTGTAGAAACACAATAACTGTTTCAATAGGAAGTTCATTTTGAAAAATTTTAAAATCATTTTAGTTGGTTTACTTACTTTGTTCATCTGTGCTCTGTGTTTTGTTGGTTCTCAAACATCTTCCTCTTTTCTGAAACATGAACTATAACATTCATGAACTTCCCCACAGCTCCAGCAGAGCTCTGGACGTCACTCTGTGTTTGTAGACGACTCTGGAACAAACACATTCACATCTGAGTACAACTGTCACACTCTTGTAGATGGACAGTTAAAGACAATTTGTTTCAACGAGTCCTTACATTAACTCTAATTTCAAATAAAACAACACAAACATGTTTTAACAATGACGTCATTCTAGGCCAGAGAAGCACATAATACAATCTTTTAAAAGTCTCACCTCCAGATCAGCTCTCATAATCCTCCTGCTCCACACTGTGTGTCCTCTGCTCCTGGAACTGTCCTGTGTCCTGTTACATTTGAATTTTCCCTCCGAAAAATTGGGGAGGAGAATTCCAGAGGGAGGAGCCTCACCAGACATGAGAATAAAGTCATGTTTCCTCAACCTGATTAAAACCTGCAGGTCTAACATCGGCCACAGTCAAGTGACCTTTGTAAGATTTAAACATGCTTGACAGAGAAACGTAAAAAAGTGATGTTATTGTTGTCAAATTTGTTTTTGCAATTTGAGCAACCCCTCTCGGACCGTTTTTTCAGTGAGCTTTTGAGGCTCGCGTAGGGCAAAACCCGCATGCAGTGTGGTCAGACCCAATACAAAACTCGGAGTTTTAAAAGTGCAGTGAACAGTCTTAGATCTCAGTGTGAATATTTATTTATTTATTTATTCAAACATAAATAAGTTCTTGAGCTCCAGAGATCCAGCAGAGATGAACAGAGTGACCCTGCCTTCATACTCTGGAGCAGTAGTGTTAATAACAGCAGAGGAATGAATGAAAGCTTTAGTGCCAAACACCCACTGTATTCATGTCAGTGGTGTCTGTGTTGGATAAAGAGACGTGGTGAACATCACAGCATCTCCCACAGTTGCATCTACAGAGCCTTGTGATAATATACCAGCTCCTGAACATAAACAGTGCACAATACTAACTTCACTTTACTATAGAACACTAACTAACATCATAGTGATTTACTGTTCTTATCTCCAAAAGACACTCCAATGAAAATGTGTCAGGTGTCATCAAGGCTAGAACTGAAGTGAAAGAACCCGTGAACAGGAAGAACAATGTTCTACTTTACAACAGTTTAGTGTCACTGTCCTTATCTGACACCCTTTTAATGATTATCTAAGTGTTCTGCTCTCAGCTCAGTTGAAGCATATCCTGGTGTATTTGTGACACTCTTCTCACATTGATATAAGAGTTTGTTTGTCACTGATGCCACAGCTCAAAAGTTGAACAGGCGTCCAGACAAACTTTTAATATTGTAGCCAGACAAACATTTGGGTGTAACACCAGTCGATGGAAAACCTCTTGTGGATGTGAGCTTTGGTCACATGTGTAGCTGCTGTTAAACACAGGCTCAGCTGATGTAAACTGGAATACACCACATGATTTGATGAACATTTGCTGTAGGCCTCCTGCTGACGGGTATGTTCTCCTGAAGGGTCCAGAGGTTAAAACTAATGTCCAAAAGCATGTTCTGGCTGAGCTACTGTTGGGATGAAGAGTGTTCAGTGCAGGAGTTTGCAGCACTGGCAGGTTTACTGGAGGTAATACGACAGAATGCTGTGCTAACCGGGGTTTCTTCCTCTTGTATGTAACACATAAAACAAAACAAAAACCTCTGAAAACATGAGTGAAGCACTAAAAGCTGCTGAAACTAAACCTGGGGACTGCACACAGCTATTAAATATTTTTTCAACTTACCACAAATAGCACAAAGAATAAAAACTTGGAGACTCATATCT
>NW_026571047.1:3528038-3546751 GCF_026225935.1 Boleophthalmus pectinirostris
AAGTTCTCCGTGATAACATCCAGGGCATCACCAAGCCCGCTATCCGCCGTCTGGCTCGTCGCGGCGGTGTCAAGCGTATCTCCGGTCTGATCTACGAGGAGACTCGCGGTGTGCTCAAGGTTTTCCTGGAGAACGTGATCCGTGACGCCGTCACGTCACGTACACCGAGCACGCCAAGAGGAAGACCGTGACCGCCATGGACGTGGTGTACGCCCTGAAGAGACAGGGCCGCACTCTGTACGGCTTCGGAGGTTAAACTCTACTTCTCCTGATGACACACAACGGCCCTTTTCAGGGCCACACACACATTTTCAAGAGCTCCTCTCTTAGAAAGCAAACTAATTAATATAGCTTACAAAAATAAATACATTTGCGTACATCTTCATGAATGTCATGATGCCGTATTCAAAGTCAGTTGTACTTATTTAGAATATTCGATATTCCCATTTGTTTTTCTCTTACACTTTCCTGAGCACAGTATATTAAGTGTAAAATTCAAGGTATGTGAGAAGTGCTCAGCGCGCTCACAGCTCTGCAGTGTGGTTATATTGTGCCATTAACTACATTGTAACCAAACTACGCATGAATGAATCATCCTGCGGAAAACACATGTCAACTTCAATTACAAGTATGGTTTACCTTGCAAAACAAATGCGCCTCAGACAGTGTAAACAATGTGAAATCTAAAGAATGATTTTTTGCAGAAAACTCGCGCTTCATTGCGCGTAAATCAACTGTCCTGCTCCTTTTGAGACGTGATCTTGACACACGCTTTATTGGGAAGCGCTCACGTGCTTCACGTTTATAGAAAGGTTAAAAACGTCATCTCTAGGCTATTCAAAATGGGCTGGGGGCTCTTTTGTCCGTTTCCCTCCTAAAATCACTGAAGACCGTACAGCCCCTCCCATAAACCCCCCTGCACACCCCGCGCGCGTTCGGGCTTCACCAATCAGAGCGCAGCGAGGTCCAGATAAAAGCAGCGGCCGCGCTCCCGTCTTCTCAGTGTCCTGATCCCGATCAGAAACATGCCTGAACCCGCCAAGTCCGCGCCCAAGAAGGGCTCCAAGAAAGCCGTGACCAAGACCGCCGGGAAAGGCGGCAAGAAGAAGAGAAAGACCAGGAAGGAGAGCTACGCCATCTACGTGTACAAGGTGCTCAAGCAGGTCCACCCCGACACCGGCATCTCCTCCAAGGCCATGAGCATCATGAACTCTTTCGTCAACGACATCTTTGAGCGCATCGGCGGGGAGGCCTCCCGCCTGGCGCACTACAACAAGCGCTCCACCATCACCTCCAGGGAGATCCAGACCGCCGTGCGTCTCCTGCTGCCCGGAGAGCTGGCCAAGCACGCCGTGTCCGAGGGCACCAAGGCCGTCACCAAGTACACCAGCTCCAAGTAAACTGCTCCAACACAATATACACACACAACGGCTCTTTTTAAGAGCCACACATTCTACTAAAGAGCTCCTCTGTTCTGTCTGTGTTCATGTCTTTAACTCTCCCTGAAGTCCTGTGTGCTTCTGGACATGTATATAACTCATTGAGCGCTCTACTACAGAGCTCTTTAAAGTCAAATGTAGAGTTTCAGCATAATTGCTCTAAAATACAGAGCGTCCTGCACACTACCTTTAAGAAAATGGCATTGTTATTTGAAACACATTTAGACCCTAAAACATATATATTATATACGAACAATTGCTGATGAAGTTATTTCTAAAATAACTGTTTTTACCTAAGACGGATTTTTCAAAAATCCTCTTAACACAAAAGTTTGTTTTTTTCCATTGATTCATTTCATTCATTTGAGTAACTGTCTACATCTCCAAAAGCTAAAAATGCTGTTCCACCTAGTGGAAGTTTTCAAATTAACAGCTGCCTACACCATAAGTCATCACAATGGCGCTTATAAATATACAATTTCAAACACTTATAATAGGAATCTTATTTTCTGTTATTTAGTGTTCTAAACTCAAGTCAAGGCAGGAAAACTGACAGTCCCACATCGATGCCTCGTGTTCAAGAGCCTCTGCGTCAGGGGAAGTCGCTCACCGGAGTGCTGAAATGGCTGCCACGGTTTACTGAGGTTACGCCTTATGAAAAAGTGAAGTCTACTTTTTCTTCAGAAAGTATAACGTAACAGTATCCTCACCAGCCCTACAGTGTGTGTGACTAAACCCTAGGATTTTGTTGGTTGTGCTACGCTCTGTCACAACATGTACAAAAAAGCGGCTCTTTCTCACGTGTGGTGGCTCTTAAAAGAGCCGTTGTGTTGTGGGGTCAAAGCAGACGCTTTAAGCCCTCTCTCCGCGGATACGCCGGGCCAGCTGGATGTCTTTGGGCATGATGGTGACCCTCTTGGCGTGGATGGCGCACAGGTTGGTATCCTCGAACAGTCCCACCAGATAGGCCTCACTGGCCTCCTGCAGAGCCATGACGGCGGAGCTCTGGAAGCGCAGGTCGGTCTTGAAGTCCTGGGCGATCTCCCTGACCAGGCGCTGGAAGGGCAGCTTGCGGATGAGCAGCTCGGTGGATTTCTGGTAACGGCGGATCTCCCTCAGAGCCACGGTCCCGGGCCTGTAACGGTGAGGCTTCTTGACGCCTCCGGTGGCCGGGGCGCTCTTACGCGCGGCCTTTGTGGCCAGCTGCTTCCTGGGGGCTTTGCCTCCGGTGGATTTACGCGCGGTCTGCTTGGTTCTGGCCATGTTTTTAGTGTCCTTTCTACGAACAGAGAAAAGGAAGTGCAGAAAAGCGGCACACGAGCCGTTTTTAAACGGTCAGCCTCACGCGCACACTGCCTCGGGCTCTGTGATTGGTCTGCGTCATACTCTGACGCAGAGCGCCGCCCACAGAGACGCATCAGAAACGCTTTCTATTGGAGCTAGTGGTTTTGAAGTGAGTAAGAGAAGCTGAGCAGGACGGATGTGGAGGGGGCGAGGCTTTCGCTCCACGGCAGGAAATGAAGCAGTAGGACACACGCACACGCACACGGTCCTCACGTTCCTCTGAACTGTGGCTCCCTCCTGTGTGAACGGTGTGGACTTTGAGCTGCAGCCTTAGATTGGGTCTAAAATATGCGCGGAGTCGCTGCTGTTGGATCGGACCACACTGCACGCGGATTTTGGCCAGCGTCAGAACAGCAACTTTTGTACGTGTAATTTTTTAGAATGCATTCAAAGTGAATGAGGTAGAGTTCATAAACAGAGCCAGTGCCCTCTCCCACCACGAGAAAACACTCATGTTACTTTGATGTAAGACAAGTGTACATGGTTTTGAATCCGTTCCCATATGGTTATTTGCCATGGTCTGAAACAATTATAAAGTGTGCTCTTTTCTGAGAGTTTTGTGGCTCTTAAAAGAGCCGTTGTTGTGAGTCGAGTCTCGGGGCGTCTTTACTTGGCCTTCTCGGTCTTCTTGGGAAGCAGCACAGCCTGGATGTTGGGCAGCACGCCTCCCTGAGCGATGGTCACTCCTCCCAGCAGTTTGTTGAGCTCCTCGTCGTTGCGGACGGCCAGCTGCAGGTGGCGGGGGATGATGCGGGTTTTCTTGTTGTCACGAGCCGCGTTTCCCGCCAGCTCCAGGATCTCAGCGGTCAGATACTCGAGCACGGCCGCCAGGTACACGGGAGCTCCGGCGCCGACGCGCTCCGCGTAGTTGCCTTTACGGAGCAGCCTGTGCACACGGCCCACTGGGAACTGCAGCCCGGCCCTGGAGGAGCGGGACTTGGCCTTGGCGCGGGCCTTTCCTCCGGTTTTGCCTCTTCCGCTCATGATTACACTTTGACTCAGTGAAGTGGTGAGAGAATGAACCTACACAGACAGAGCGCAGCGTATTTATGTGCGGGAGCGCGTGCGTTTCAGCGCCGCACCAATGAGCGGCCGCGTTCAGACAAGAGGAGGAGCTCTGACTTGAACAGGAGCCTCATGTGGGACTAACACTATGTGAAGTGAAACTGCAAACATCCACCGACTAAAGGGACAATTACCAATCATCATCATCATTATTATTATATTATATTAATTATATGAATAATTATTATACAGACTCAATGAAAAGAGCTTTTATAACAGAGACAACTGCATTAATAAATCCATGTCTTGTTACTGGATTTTCATCAGTATTACACTGACTTTTCAAATCGAGGACTAAATAATAAAACATTAAAATAATCATTCACTGCAGCAGCAAAGTGAAATGAGATCATGAAACTAAACAAAAGTGCTTGTGATTTCACTTTGTGATCAGTTCCAGATGAAATACGCTTTTGACCACACATCACACTCCATAGGCCCACACAAGAGTCTACATGAGGTCCTACATCAGGTCCTACATGAAGTTTACAGACTTCAGGCCCTCTGTGCTCCTGCTTTTTTTAATTATTATTATTATATTAAATGGTAGAATACCCTGTTTTAATCTTTAACCCTTCTTGGGTTGTAAACTACCCTGGGACAGGAGCCTACAGGTTGTTTTTTTTCCATAGTTAAACCTGCTGAAAAAGGCTGTGATGCCATATTTGCTGTAGAAATAGTGTGATCCTGACAACAGGCTACATATTGTCCATTGACACACTGCCATTATTAGTCCAGTTCCTTATTCTCATTTTTTGACCTTAGTGGGAATTTTTTGGGGATTTGCTAACCTATATATTTTTGGAAAGGTTATAGTTTATGGAGTCAGAAAATCAATGTTTGTATTTGCCCACATGTCTTTATGGTGGCCATATTGGATTTTTAAAAAATGGCCGCCAAAAATCACTTTTTGGAATATCTCAGCCTCTGAATAAGTTGAAATGTTGATTTTAACTGCTAAACCCACATTTTCAGGGTCAGGGAATCAAATGGTGCTAGTTACAAACCTGTAAGACCTACCCACATTAACCCTTAGATGCATAAGTTGGTCAAAAATGACCCGGTTTGGTTGTTTTCTTGCAATTTTCATTGTGACATTTGCATGTAATACTCCATGTTCCTCCAAAAACATGTTTTTTTTAATTATCCTGTTGAAATACTTAAACAATATGGGTAAAACAAACTATAAACATCACATACAGTTGGTCAGATAACTCAAAGAGTTTAAAAGTAGCTAACATTAAATATGTGTGTTGGATGTCAACAAACACATTTAGACACAATATGATTACTCAACCTTTTTATTGGACATTTTCTATACATCATCATTTTCATGCATGCAACCATAGACTGTATATATGTACATAGACTGTATATATGAGTGGACAGATCTAACGCTGTAGCCGCCGTGTGCCAAACAGGAAGTTCTCCAGGAGGCTCTTCCAGCTCCTTCTGACTGACTGACTTTAGGATCTTGTGGCTCCTCTCTGTACCTACTGCTGCGAATCTCGACATTTTAGTCATAAAATGTTTATATGAACCCGCTCTACATGATTCAGAATTATTTTTCTTTTCTAGTTTGTCCAAAAAATGACTATGACACGGAGACGAGTCAGACGCTCCACCACAAAAAGTTATCTAACATACATGTCCAGAAGCACACAGGACTTCAGGGAGAGTTAAAGACATGAACACAGACAGAACAGAGGAGCTCTTTAGTAGAATGTGTGGCTCTTAAAAAGAGCCGTTGTGTGTGTATATTGTGTTGGAGCAGTTTACTTGGAGCTGGTGTACTTGGTGACGGCCTTGGTGCCCTCGGACACGGCGTGCTTGGCCAGCTCTCCGGGCAGCAGGAGACGCACGGCGGTCTGGATCTCCCTGGAGGTGATGGTGGAGCGCTTGTTGTAGTGCGCCAGGCGGGAGGCCTCTCCCGCCGATGCGCTCAAAGATGTCGTTGACGAAAGAGTTCATGATGCTCATGGCCTTGGAGGAGATGCCGGTGTCGGGGTGGACCTGCTTGAGCACCTTGTACACGTAGATGGCGTAGCTCTCCTTCCTGGTCTTTCTCTTCTTCTTGCCGCCTTTCCCGGCGGTCTTGGTCACGGCTTTCTTGGAGCCCTTCTTGGGCGCGGACTTGGCGGGTTCAGGCATGTTTCTGATCGGGATCAGGACACTGAGAAGACGGGAGCGCGGCGGCCGCTGCTTTTATCTGGACCTCGCTGCGCTCTGATTGGTGAAGCCCGAACGCGCGCGGGGTGTGCAGGGGGTTTATGGGAGGGGCTGTACGGTCTTCAGTGATTTTAGGAGGGAAACGGACAAAAGAGCCCCCAGCCCATTTTGAATAGCCTAGAGATGACGTTTTTAACCTTTCTATAAACGTGAAGCACGTGAGCGCTTCCCAATAAAGCGTGTGTCAAGATCACGTCTCAAAAGGAGCAGGACAGTTGATTTACGCGCAATGAAGCGCGAGTTTTCTGCAAAAAATCATTCTTTAGATTTCACATTGTTTACACTGTCTGAGGCGCATTTGTTTTGCAAGGTAAACCATACTTGTAATTGAAGTTGACATGTGTTTTCCGCAGGATGATTCATTCATGCGTAGTTTGGTTACAATGTAGTTAATGGCACAATATAACCACACTGCAGAGCTGTGAGCGCGCTGAGCACTTCTCACATACCTTGAATTTTACACTTAATATACTGTGCTCAGGAAAGTGTAAGAGAAAAACAAATGGGAATATCGAATATTCTAAATAAGTACAACTGACTTTGAATACGGCATCATGACATTCATGAAGATGTACGCAAATGTATTTATTTTTGTAAGCTATATTAATTAGTTTGCTTTCTAAGAGAGGAGCTCTTGAAAATGTGTGTGGCCCTGAAAAGGGCCGTTGTGTGTCACCAGGAGAAGTAGAGTTTAACCTCCGAAGCCGTACAGAGTGCGGCCCTGTCTCTTCAGGGCGTACACCACGTCCATGGCGGTCACGGTCTTCCTCTTGGCGTGCTCGGTGTACGTGACGGCGTCACGGATCACGTTCTCCAGGAAAACCTTGAGCACACCGCGAGTCTCCTCGTAGATCAGACCGGAGATACGCTTGACACCGCCGCGACGAGCCAGACGGCGGATAGCGGGCTTGGTGATGCCCTGGATGTTATCACGGAGAACTTTACGGTGACGCTTGGCGCCTCCTTTCCCCAGACCTTTACCTCCCTTTCCTCTGCCAGACATGTTTACCTCTGAGTCAGTTGAACCAAAAGATGACTAGACTCTCCGAGCGCACAGTCTTTATTCACTGACAGAGGACGTGACAGAGAACACAGGCTCTCTGGCGCCATCATCTGGACAGTATGTGCACTGAAAAAACCGTTCAAATCAAAGATGAAGTCACACTTAGATTTATCGTTTACATGAGTTCACACGAGGCACCCAAATAAAACTATTGCACTGGTCTTAAATATGAAGAAGTGTAAAGTGAGCAGACTGTGTGCAGAGCTGCATTCAGTGCATCAACCTGAATTTTGAAAAAACGTATTTTTCAAAAGTTTACCATAGGCTTTATTTTAATATAATAATACTGTTTAATAATACTGTTTTACAGAGATCCTGTTTTGTCCCGACACTCAAAATGAATAATGTCTGCACATGTGATGATGAAAATGAGCATGTTTTACAATAACACTTGAAACAACATGTGCTTCTCCTAATATCATAATGTTTGTGCAAAAGAAATACACGTAGAAACTCAGAACTTTCAGAATTTACTTTCTAACATTTTAAATATGGTCTTATGTCCCGACAGTTTCTCTTGTACTTACTCTTATTTGAGTAGTAGTATTGGTTTTCTTTAGTAATTTTTTGGAGCAGTACTTTGTAGTTCTAAGTGAGTTAAATATTATTCTGAAGTAGTGTTACTCTTACATGAGTAAAATGTTTGGCCACTCTTCTAATGTGTGACCAGAGGTGAGATCTATGGAGAGGTGAGCCCTCTCACAGTCATGTTTGTAAAGGTATTTTTTGAGAAATAGACTCACCTGTGATGGACTAAATGCAAGACAGACACTGTTAATGCCATATTGTGGCATTTCAAGTTCTACCATCTCCATGGAGATAAGCAGGCGACAGACCCGCCATATGAAATGTCACATACTGTACCTTCAGTGTTATTAATCAGTGTTATCAAGGAATAGACTCAATACTCTATACTGATTCCAATACCAAGATGCAAAGAAACACTCTTTATATAGACCAGGGGTGTCAAACGTACGGCCTGGGGGCCGGATCTGGCCTTCCAAGACCTTTAACCTGGCCCTCGGCTGATTTTCTACTAAAATATTTTAATTATATTTTCTATTAAAATCTTGGTAATTGTCTGTGGTGTTTATCACAGCAGTGTCTCCAGCGCCTCTGTACGTGGCCCCTCCCACCACAGCAGCACAAATGAAGACTTGTCTCTTTCCAAACGCTCTTAAAGGACGATCGTTTTGACTGTTAACCGTGACACCCTCATCAGAAAAATGTCCAACATGAGAAAAGAATGCAGGATTTTCCAAGAAAAATGGACTAAGAAAGAGTTCATCAATTAACAAAAGATTTCTATAATAGATTTGTGTTTCTCTGCACAAATATTTGAACTTATTGTTATTTTTAGGATATATATGCCATGAGTTTTCTAATCTGGCCCCTTTGGGATTAAAGTAGGTTGGATATGGCCCCCGGACCAAAATGAGTTCGACACCCCTGAGTTAGACAGTAGAATGTGATTTTCAGCATTAAATTGTAGTACTCTCTTTTCTATTCCCATGTGTCTTATATGTGTGTAATCCTCCATGGTCCAGTAGGTTCATAGTGTCCATGTGTGTATACTAGTCTATGTGCTCTTCTACTTGTTCTGTTATAGATTTTTTAATAACTTTGACATTCCTATATATAATGCAGTAACAGCCAATTCCAATCTGTTGTTTTGATACAAATTTAATATTTCACAAAATGGAGATGAACAGAGAGACATTCATTCACTAACCTGGACTTGACCTCAAAATAAAGAGATCAGGCAGTGACATGAGTCCTATAAAACCATGAGAGTACACATTTGCTCATCAAATACAGGTTCATTTCACAAACAGAGCATTACAAAGTGGTATTAAAGTAGGACACTTTCAAAAAGGATACTGGAGAGTTATTAGATTGTGTTGAAATCGGCCGGATGCCTCCAGTCGATCTCAAGTTTACAGTGAGGCGTCTCTAGTCAACTTTAAAGACGCTGTTCCTGATTTAACGAACTTTAAAAAAAAACAACATAAAAAGCACACTTTCCACAACTTTCAGAAACAAGAGCGAAGTTTTATCATCACTGTAATACTAACAACAGCCAGCATGCTAACAGTACACTTCCTGATTATCGAACAATAAAACTGTTTAGGATTATACATTTTATCTGTGCTCGGGCAAGACACAATCTGCTCAATTATGTGGGGAAAAAACACAGGGGGGGGCACAAGGACTTTAAGTTTACAGAGGGCTGAGATAGGCCATATCTCCAGAAAGTTGAGATAGGCTGGTGTCTCCTAGTCGATCACATGTTTTTGCAGAGTTGAGATCGGCTGGTGTCTCTAGATCAGAGGTGCTCACACTTTTTTCATCATGCAAGCTACTTACAAAATGACCAAGTCAAAATGATCTACCTAATACAAAGCCAATCAAACTGCACTGAAACACTCTGTGTCCCTTTTTTGGACCCTCACCCACAGTTTGAGAACCCCTTCTTTCAGAGAACTTCCTCTGGCACTTTACACAAAACTGTGAAAAAAGTGAAGGAAGATTTTTAAACCTGTTTTTTAAAGTTCCAAACTGGAGTTGCATTCTTTTCTCGTTTTGCAGTGATATTTATCAGCCTCTACACATTTAACAAACCAAACGAACATTTTGTTAGACAAACTTCAGCCAAATGTGACAGTAGGTCTGTTCTGTAGATCCGCTCTATGCTGTAGACCTGCTTTGTGCCCAACACTGGAACACAAATTTAGACTGGTTTTTGCTTCACGTTTGGTCTTGCTCTTCTAATCAGCCGCACTGTGGGAGGGGCTTGTGTTCGCTGTACGCAGGAAGGAGCGAGAGCGTGAAAAGGCGAGGGGCGGCGTGCTGACGTGAGGCAGGTGGACAGGTAGGATGTTTAGGAAGTTGAACCTGCCCTGTGATGCACGCTGGTACACGAGGGCACACGCTGTTGCAGACGAGCCGTGCGTAGGGAGCGTGTGTGTTTGTGACGTAGAGTCTCCGCGGGTTTCAAATGAGCGCACAGGCTGCACTGAGACGACCCACACGCGCTCCTGCACCCGCTACAAGTTTATTACCAACAGCAGCGGCCGGAATGAAATATGATCACACTTGTTGAGTGTCAGACCTTGAGTGAGAGACAAGACCGAGTCCAAACAAGATCGAGTCTGAGACGAGACACAGAGATCTACCCACACGACCTTGACGATCGACTAGCAGATCGTGATCGACTGGTAGATCGCGACCGATGTATTGAGCACCCCTGATCTAGAGAGTAGAGATAGGCTGGTGTCTGTAGAGAGTAGGGATAGGCTGGTGTCTGTAGAGAGTAGGGATAGGCTGGTGTCTGTAGAGAGTAGAGATAGGCTGGTGTCTGTAGAGAGTAGAGAGATAGGCTGGTGTCTGTAGAGAGTAGAGATAGGCTGGTGTCTGTAGAGAGTAGAGAGATAGGCTGGTGTCTGTAGAGAGTAGAGATAGGCTGGTGTCTGTAGAGAGTAGAGATAGGCTGGTGTCTGTAGAGAGTAGAGATAGGCTGGTGTCTGTAGAGAGTAGAGATAGGCTGGTGTCTGTAGAGAGTAGAGATAGGCTGGTGTCTGTAGAGAGTAGAGATAGGCTGGTGTCTGTAGAGAGTAGAGATAGGCTGGTGTCTGTAGAGAGTAGAGAGATAGGCTGGTGTCTGTAGAGAGTAGAGATAGGCTGGTGTCTGTAGAGAGTAGAGATAGGCTGGTGTCTGTAGAGAGTAGAGATAGGCTGGTGTCTGTAGAGAGTTGGAGATAGGCTGGTGTCTGTAGAGAGTAGAGATAGGCTGGTGTCTGTAGAGAGTAGAGATAGGCTGGTGTCTGTAGAGAGTAGGGATAGGCTGGTGTCTGTAGAGAGTTGGGACAGGCTGGTGTCTGTAGAGAGTAGAGATAGGCTGGGTGTCTGTAGAGAGTAGAGATAGGCTGGTGTCTGTAGAGAGTAGAGATAGGCTGGTGTCTGTAGAGAGTAGAGATAGGCTGGTGTGTCTGTAGAGAGTAGGGATAGGCTGGTGTCTGTAGAGAGTAGAGATAGGCTGGTGTCTGTAGAGAGTAGGGATAGGCTGGTGTCTGTAGAGAGTAGGATAGGCTGGTGTCTGTAGAGAGTAGGGATAGGCTGGTGTCTGTAGAGAGTAGGGATAGGCTGGTGTCTGTAGAGAGTAGAGATAGGCTGGTGTCTGTAGAGAGTAGGGATAGGCTGGTGTCTGTAGAGAGTAGGGATAGGCTGGTGTCTGTAGAGAGTAGAGATAGGCTGGTGTCTGTAGAGAGTAGGGATAGGCTGGTGTCTGTAGAGAGTAGAGATAGGCTGGTGTCTGTAGAGAGTTGGGACAGGCTGGTGTCTGTAGAGAGTAGGGATAGGCTGGTGTCTGTAGAGAGTAGAGATAGGCTGGTGTCTGTAGAGAGTAGGGATAGGCTGGTGTCTGTAGAGAGTAGGGGATAGGCTGGTGTCTGTAGAGAGTAGGGATAGGCTGGTGTCTGTAGAGAGTAGGGATAGGCTGGTGTCTGTAGAGAGTAGGGATAGGCTGGTGTCTGTAGAGAGTAGGGATAGGCTGGTGTCTGTAGAGAGTAGGGATAGGCTGGTGTCTGTAGAGAGTAGGGATAGGCTGGTGTCTGTAGAGAGTAGAGATAGGCTGGTGTCTGTAGAGAGTAGGGATAGGCCGGTGTCTCTAGTCGATCATGAGTTTCTGCAGAGAGTTGAGATAGGCCGGGATGAGGGAGCTGACGGACTCGTTGTCGTCGTTGAGGATCTTGTCTCCGTGTCCGTCAGAGCAGACGGAGCTGTTGGAGCGAACCATCCCAGGGTACGGCGTGCTGTAGCCCTGCGCACACAAACACAATTACACATTACATACCTGTGCACTTACTTCATTCATTCATTCATTTATTTATTTATTTTATTTTACAAATACATGTGTTATGCTTTGTAATCCTAAAAAAGTGAACTAACGGACATTTATGTGGATGTAACAACTACTCTTGCAGTAGTTTACAGAGGTGAGGAGTACAAAATCATTTGTAAGAAAATTCTACTCTACACACAACTTCACATCATTTGACTTGACTTAGTAATATACTGCACAGTGTAACAGTATTCTTACTTGAGTAATATATTCTACAGTGTGACAGAACTTTCACTTTAGTAATATGTTGTACTGTGTAACAGTACTTTTACTTGAGTAATCTACTGTACAGTATAACAGTACTTTTACTTGAGTAATCTACTGTACAGTGTAACAGTACTTTTACTTGAGTAATATACTGTACCCTGTAACAATATTCTTACTTGAGTAATATACTGTACAGTGTAACAGTACTTTTACTTGAGTAATCTACTGTACAGTGTAACAGTACTTTTACTTGAGTAATATACTGTACCCTGTAACAATACTCTTACTTGAGTAATCTACTGTACAGTGTAACAGTACTTTTACTTGAGTAATATACTGTACCCTGTAACAATATTCTTACTTGAGTAATATACTGTACAGTGTAACAGTACTTTTACTTGAGTAATATACTGTACCCTGTAACAATATTCTTACTTGAGTAATATACTGTACAGTGTAACAGTACTTTTACTTGAGTAATATACTGTACCCTGTAACAATATTCTTTCTTGAGTAATATACTGTACAGTGTAACAGTACTTTTACTTGAGTAATCTACTGTACAGTGTAACAGTACTTTTACTTGAGTAATATACTGTACCCTGTAACAATACTCTTACTTGAGTAATCTACTGTACAGTGTAACAGTACTTTTACTTGAGTAATCTACTGTGCAGTGTAACAGTACTTTTACTTGAGTAATATACTCAGTACTCTTAGTTGAGTAAAAGTAAGTGTAAAAGTGACAAACGTTTTATGTTGACAGTATAAAAATGATTTTCACGGTTCCTGCAAATATGACTTCACATTCATGTTTGGATTCATTAATATTATAAATTATTAATTTATTAATAGTTTCTTCTACCAGATTTGATGCATGATTTCATCTTCTGTCCATTTGTCCATCATGTCCAGTTATAATAACTTAACTCATGAGTAGCTTCCCCCGATCCAAGACATTTGTTGGACTACTTCTTTGTACTATAACTATAGTATTAGTATATTATTTTGAAGTAACTGCGCATTTTTGGCTTCCTTTACTCAACTCTACTCTAAATATGTAGGATTAGGGCTAAGCAAAAATATTAAAATATTTATATATCGTATCCTTTAATGTGATCATACACTATCTATATTGTGGGCTGCTGTATCGATATATATCGCCAAGAATATTTTTTGGTTTATTTTACTGAATTATTTTGTCACAGCACTACAGTTTTGAAGCTTGTTCAGAGGAAGGAAACTCGTTTCTACGCATTTGACATTTTCACTGTTTTGATGATTAAAATGTTTCATATGAACTTTGCACAGGAAGTGGTTTAACAAAGACTTTTAGTGTCACAACCACAATGTAGCCATTATTTTTTTTATTGAACTGCAACAAATCAATTTGAAATATACTGAATGGAAAGTGCACGGTATCGAAATATGTATCATATTGTGGTCTGTTTATTGAAGTATGTATCATATTGGCAATTTTTTAATACCCAGCCCTATGTAGGATTACTCCAAAATGTGAACAGATTTTATGTTTAATGAGGAAACTACTTTAGAATTAAAAACAGGCATTCTGACTGTGAGCGGGGTTACCTGTCCATAGATCTGACTAGTAACTTGGTCTGGTTTGGCCTTCATGAAGATAGAAAGGTTTAAAGCCAGACTGTGAAACATCCAGGACAAACCAACAACATCACCACCAGAAAAGTTACACAATGCAATTTAAATCAGAACAATCGTTTCACTGTCATCGTACAGTGAATGGAGACCTCAGGTGGACATTGGCGGTACTACATGTCTGAGATCTTTTGTACGCCTTAGGACTTACTGAGGAGTATCCTTTGCTGAAGCTGCCTCGGCGCTTGGTTCTGATCTTGGTGAGGGTGGACTCTGCGATGTCGGCGCGCTCCTCTGCGTTGTCCAGCTCGTGCACCATCTTCCTGTACTTGGTCAGGTTCATGTTGGCCTGCTCCTCCTGCACACGAGCAAAAACGAAAGCACATACTGAGTCCTGCTCGGGTCTGCTCTTCTGAAAGCATCATAGTTGTTCAGAATGTATTTGGTTACATTATTTACTGTATACTCCCAGAGGTGGATAATACTCAGTTACACTTAACTTAGTAACCTTTAAAATAAATTGTACTTTTCAGAGTACATTTTAAGCAGCATATTTTTACTCCTGCTTGAGTCATATTTTTGATGAAGTAACAGTAATCTTACAGTCTTACTTGAGTAAAGGTTGTACTTCCCAACATGAGTAAGTCTAAAGTGACAAAAGCTTTAAGTGACAATATGAAATTATATGAACATTTGCCAAACTTTGGGGGCAGGAGTGCTACTTGGATGAACAAAAACTGAAGACTTGTGCTTTTGGTGTTCTTCAGTGTAGGGAACGGTCTCAAATACAAAGTAGAAAAAAACTGAGGCACTCAAAAAGTACAAAATAAAAAGCCATCAGGGCAACACTGTTTGCCCTGCGCAGCCCTACATATGACTGTGTGACCCAATAACATGTATGAGGAGTTTTCTAGAGTCTGTGTCTGTTGGGTCTAACTTTCTTCAGGCTGCAGTGAGCCTCAGTCTGTCCCAGCCCCAATGCCTCCACATGGGCCTCTGTCACAGCCCTGCACCTGGTCACCGCACTGGACTCAACACCAACATCACCTCCCTCACCCCCCATGACCAGAGTGCACTCTTATGCACCCCCACCCCTGCCCCCCTCCCTGGCTATTTACCGCAGGTCTGTGATCACAGAAAGTGCAATAAATACAACAAAACCTTATTTGACCCCCTTATTTTCTGTCTAAGTTTCTGCTTAAGTTTCTGTCTTAAATCTTTCCTCTGTGAGTTTGTTTTTATGTGACTTTGGACATTTGAAATTACCACTAAAATTGTAAAACAGCTGTAGACGCTCCACCTGACTTCCTCGGTCACTCTTTCCTTCACACTTTCATGCCTCATTAATACCAAACCCATATTGGCCACATTTTGAAGTTCAGAGAGCGTTTCTACCCAAATACATATACATTTTCTATGTAAATTAATTGTAAATTAGCGTGGACTTGTTCGTAGCTGGTGGTTGGTGAATTTAGGACAACTGTCACTTAAGAAGGAATGCTTAAAAATGTTTTGTGAATCTGGCACAGAGTCTCTCAGCATCTTCTGAAAGTGGGAGATATGAACAGTGTTTAAGAAAAGATTCATGAATGAGGCCCAATAACGTCTTGAATACACAAGAATAAATATGGCTCAAACAGGCACGAATCACTCTAGACACAACTTCAGAGGGTCAATGAAAATCTCGTGGACATGGTGTCTGGTCTCATGGTGAGTACGTACGGCCTCCTCCACTTGTCTCTTGTAGGCCTTCATCTTGCTCTGCAGCCTCTCCACCAGCTCCTGCAGTCGGGCCTGGTTCTTGTGGTCCTCCTCGCTCTGGAACAGCAGCTCTTTGAGGCGCCTCTCGTTCTTTCTCAGACTCTTCACCGTGTCAGAGTGACGGGCTTGCTCCGCCTCCAGCTCCGCCTCCAGCTCCTTTATCTGCACGGGATCACAAGAGCAGTACCACAAGGATTTATAAAAAGTATTTCTGAACTACAATGTTTCACTTGTACTTGCATAAGTCTCTCCTGGGTGCTTGTGGGTGCTACCTTGGCCACTAGTTTGTGGGTGCTTGTAGGTGCTACCTTGCCTCTAGTCTATGGGTGCTTGTTGTTGCTTGTGGGTGCTACTTTGACCTCTAGTCTGTGGCTGATTGTGGGAGCTACCTTGGTGTATAGTGTGTGGGTTCCTGTGGGTGCTACTTTGGTCTCTAGTTTCTGGGTGCTTCTGGGTTCCTGTGGGTGCTACTTTGGTCTCTAGTTTCTGGGTGCTTCTGGGTTCCTGTGGGTGCTACTTTGGTCTCTAGTTTCTGGGTGCTTCTGGGTTCCTGTGGGTGCTACTTTGGTCTCTAGTCTGTGGGTGCTTGTGGCTGCGTGTGGGTGCTACCTTGGCATCTAGTTTGTGAGTGTTTGTGGGTGCTTGCGGGTGCTACCTTGGCCTCCAGTTTATGGGTGAGCTTCTTGCCCCCCTTGAAAGCGCTCTGCTCAGCTTCGTCCAGCCGTGTGGTCAGGTCTTTGATCTGGGCCTCCAGACTCTTCTTCACCCTCTCCAGATGCAGAGAGTGCTCCTGCTCCACACGCAGCTCCTCACTCACTCTGGACAGCTGACGACAACAACAGAGACAAATCCTTTATTTTATACATTAAACAAACACAAATTTGACTTTTCATATTTGCAACTGCACAGTTGTACAGTTTTACAGGTAAAGCAATCACACCTGAACCTGAGTTGCCAGTGCCTTAACTTTTTGTCTCATTCTCAGCTTATGGACAGAACAGGCCTCACGTGAAAGCTCACAACCTCCAGAATTCCCTCCCTGAGCTGCAAAGGCTGCACTAGCACTGACCCATGATGCTGCAGGAGCTGGAGTTTACATAGTGACCATTCAGATCAGAGAGAGACATTTTAGGTTTAAACACACTGAATTTCAGAACTGAAACTGGAAACACAAATGTGAGGCTCATTGTGCTTTCTGATAGGAAAGTTTAATCATCTTGAGAATGAAAACAACAAAATAGAACATAAACAATTTGTCTGCCCAATGTTTTTGTATAGAAGAGTACATTAGCATTACAATTGTTATCAGTAAAAGCTTTATTTCCATCTGCACAGAAAAAAAAAAAACTTGTAAGATTTACTAGACTAGGCACTTTTTAATTAAACTCTACTGCTGGATTATCAGGGAGAATGTCAGTTTTAAGTAAAATGTACTTACATCCATGATTAACAGTCATGAAATTACTGAGTAACTGTTACTCAATTTTTGAAAAGTTAGAAGTCATATTTGTGTAAATAAATTAAATAAAATATATATTACTTGCATTGTCGTTATTAATTGCATTGCTGTTATTTTTTGTATTTCTGAACTACAATGTTTCACTTATACTTGCATCAACAGACACAGTACTTGGAGTCTCCCCTGGGTGCCTGCGGGTGTTACCTTTACCTCTGTTATGTGGGTTCTTGTGGTTGCATGTGGGTGCTACTTTGGCGTCTATTTTGTGGATACTTGTGGATTCTTATGGGTGCTACTCTCTAGTCAGACTGGTCTCTAGTCTGTGGGTGCCTGTGGGTGCTATCTTGGCCTCTAGTTTGTGGGTTCTTGTGGGTGCTACTTTGGTCTCTATAGTCTGTGGGTGCTTGTGGTTTGTTTGTGGGTGCTACTCAGGTATCAAACAAAAAATGAACAAATAAAAGCTACTCATTTGAGGCTGGGGTGATGATGTAAAGCACTTTGAGCCTCAAAGGTGGAAAAGCCCTGTATGAAAATGTGACTATTTATAATATAAATATTAGACATATATTTGCTTCATTATTTCATCACAGCAATGCAATTAATTATGACCATATTTTATTATTATTATTATTATTATTATTACTTTATTTTTATTGTATTTTTTTCAGTGTGGTTACATAAATAGGTTATGTTTATGGAATAAAAAATCTAAATCTTATGGTTCTTACTGTTCCTTCCGTATGTTTCCTTTTAAAGTGTTAGGTGTTAGTAGTAAGTGTGTACGATGTTAAACTGTGGTCGTGTCGTGTTGTGTTGTGTCGTGTCTGTACCTCAGCGTGAGCTTTCTTGGTCTTCTCCGTTGACCCCCGCAGCTCAGCCTGGACCTCCTCGTGCTCCTGCTGCAAAGTCTGGACGTCCACCTCCAGCTTCCTCCGCACGCTCAGGGCATTCTGGAGCTGCACCGGTGACAAACAGAACGCACTTCAGTGTCTATGAGAATACACTTGACTACTGTGATTTCACATGAGCAGTATAACGGCAAAGTCACAGTAAACCAGAGGTGCCCAAAGTATATAAACTATGTATCAGTACCTGAGTAGAAGTATAAATACACCTGCTCAAATATTACTCCTATGCAAGCAAAAGTAGCCCTGTATTCAAAGTACTTTTGACTTTGACACCCGCCAGTCTGTCCTTCTTTGCTGCTCCTGGCGTCCTGCACCTGCCAGTCTGTCCTCCTGTCCTGCTCCTGGCGTCCTGCACCTGCCAGTCTGTCCTCAATTTCTGCTCCTGGCATCCTGCACCTGCCAGTCCACCCTCCCACACTGCTCCTGCCCTCCTGTTGCTCCTGTCATCTCTCAGTCTGCGCTGCGTTGTTGTGTTGAAGTCCCTCGGGTGTCCACTAGGGGGCTGACCTGGGTGCTGAGGTGGCTGCATTTGTCGTTGGCCTCTTGGACCTGGTTCTCCAGAGTCTTGCGGTTTCTCTCAGAACTGTCCAAGGCGGCGCGCGTCTCCTCCGCCTCGCCCAGCAGCACTGTGACCCGTCTCTCCAGCGCTGCCTGCTCCTCCTGCTGCTGCTCGTGGGCCCGCACCTCCTCCTCCAGCTGGGCCTGTAGGTCCTGTGAACGTACA
>NW_026571047.1:3547251-3642251 GCF_026225935.1 Boleophthalmus pectinirostris
AAACCTTTGTCTTGTAGAGGAATATGTGGTGTGGAGAGGGAATTGACACGAATGAAACAAGGAACATAAAGAACGACTAAATTAATCCCACTCCCCTGTGTCATAATGTTGCAGCATTCATTCAGTACGAGCAACATGAAGACAAATGTTTCAAAACTTGACACACAAAAAATAACAGGCAGCAAAGAGAAGAGTCTAGAACAGCACGGACACTCTTATCTCACCAAAGAGTGAACGTTAAAATATTTTATTCATATTTGCTGAATATAAATGAAAATAGCGGGAAAATGTGAGTTGACTTAATTTTATTTGAAAGTATCCTTTTTCAGTGCACATACTGTCCAGATGATGGCGCCAGAGAGCCTGTGTTCTCTGTCACGTCCTCTGTCAGTGAATAAAGACTGTGCGCTCGGAGAGTCTAGTCATCTTTTGGTTCAACTGACTCAGAAGTGAACATGTCTGGCAGAGGAAAGGGAGGTAAAGGTCTGGGGAAAGGAGGCGCCAAGCGTCACCGTAAAGTTCTCCGTGATAACATCCAGGGCATCACCAAGCCCGCTATCCGCCGTCTGGCTCGTCGCGGCGGTGTCAAGCGTATCTCCGGTCTGATCTACGAGGAGACTCGCGGTGTGCTCAAGGTTTTCCTGGAGAACGTGATCCGTGACGGCCGTCACGTACACCGAGCACGCCAAGAGGAAGACCGTGACCGCCATGGACGTGGTGTACGCCCTGAAGAGACAGGGCCGCACTCTGTACGGCTTCGGAGGTTAAACTCTACTTCTCCTGGTGACACACAACGGCCCTTTTCAGGGCCACACACACATTTTCAAGAGCTCCTCTCTTAGAAAGCAAACTAATTAATATAGCTTACAAAAATAAATACATTTGCGTACATCTTCATGAATGTCATGATGCCGTATTCAAAGTCAGTTGTACTTATTTAGAATATTCGATATTCCCATTTGTTTTTCTCTTACACTTTCCTGAGCACAGTATATTAAGTGTAAAATTCAAGGTATGTGAGAAGTGCTCAGCGCGCTCACAGCTCTGCAGTGTGGTTATATTGTGCCATTAACTACATTGTAACCAAACTACGCATGAATGAATCATCCTGCGGAAAACACATGTCAACTTCAATTACAAGTATGGTTTACCTTGCAAAACAAATGCGCCTCAGACAGTGTAAACAATGTGAAATCTAAAGAATGATTTTTTGCAGAAAACTCGCGCTTCATTGCGCGTAAATCAACTGTCCTGCTCCTTTTGAGACGTGATCTTGACACACGCTTTATTGGGAAGCGCTCACGTGCTTCACGTTTATAGAAAGGTTAAAAACGTCATCTCTAGGCTATTCAAAATGGGCTGGGGGCTCTTTTGTCCGTTTCCCTCCTAAAATCACTGAAGACCGTACAGCCCCTCCCATAAACCCCCTGCACACCCCGCGCGCGTTCGGGCTTCACCAATCAGAGCGCAGCGAGGTCCAGATAAAAGCAGCGGCCGCGCTCCCGTCTTCTCAGTGTCCTGATCCCGATCAGAAACATGCCTGAACCCGCCAAGTCCGCGCCCAAGAAGGGCTCCAAGAAAGCCGTGACCAAGACCGCCGGGAAAGGCGGCAAGAAGAAGAGAAAGACCAGGAAGGAGAGCTACGCCATCTACGTGTACAAGGTGCTCAAGCAGGTCCACCCCGACACCGGCATCTCCTCCAAGGCCATGAGCATCATGAACTCTTTCGTCAACGACATCTTTGAGCGCATCGGCGGGGAGGCCTCCCGCCTGGCGCACTACAACAAGCGCTCCACCATCACCTCCAGGGAGATCCAGACCGCCGTGCGTCTCCTGCTGCCCGGAGAGCTGGCCAAGCACGCCGTGTCCGAGGGCACCAAGGCCGTCACCAAGTACACCAGCTCCAAGTAAACTGCTCCAACACAATATACACACACAACGGCTCTTTTAAGAGCCACACATTCTACTAAAGAGCTCCTCTGTTCTGTCTGTGTTCATGTCTTTAACTCTCCCTGAAGTCCTGTGTGCTTCTGGACATGTATGTTAGATAACTTTTTGTGGTGGAGCGTCTGACTCGTCTCCGTGTCATAGTCATTTTTTGGACAAACTAGAAAGACAAAAATAATTCTGAATCATGTAGAGCGGGTTCATATAAACATTTTATGACTAAAATGTCGAGATTCGCAGCAGTAGGTACAGAGAGGAGCCACAAGATCCTAAAGTCAGTCAGTCAGAAGGAGCTGGAAGAGCCTCCTGGAGAACTTCCTGTTTGGCACACGGCGGCTACAGCGTTAGATCTGTCCACTCATATATACAGTCTATGTACATATATACAGTCTATGGTTGCATGAAAATGATGATGTATAGAAAATGTCCAATAAAAAGGTTGAGTAATCATATTGTGTCTAAATGTGTTTGTTGACATCCAACACACATATTTAATGTTAGCTACTTTTAAACTCTTTGAGTTATCTGACCAACTGTATGTGATGTTTATAGTTTGTTTTACCCATATTGTTTAAGTATTTCAACAGGATAATTAAAAAAAACATGTTTTTGGAGGAACATGGAGTATTACATGCAAATGTCACAATGAAATTGCAAGAAAACAACCAAACCGGGTCATTTTTGACCAACTTATGCATCTAAGGGTTAATGTGGGTAGGTCTTACAGGTTTGTAACTAGCACCATTTGATTCCCTGACCCTGAAAATGTGGGTTTAGCAGTTAAAATCAACATTTCAACTTATTCAGAGGCTGAGATATTCCAAAAAGTGATTTTTGGCGGCCATTTTTTAAAAATCCAATATGGCCACCATAAAGACATGTGGGCAAATACAAACATTGATTTTCTGACTCCATAAACTATAACCTTTCCAAAAATATATAGGTTAGCAAATCCCCAAAAAATTCCCACTAAGGTCAAAAAATGAGAATAAGGAACTGGACTAATAATGGCAGTGTGTCAATGGACAATATGTAGCCTGTTGTCAGGATCACACTATTTCTACAGCAAATATGGCATCACAGCCTTTTTCAGCAGGTTTAACTATGGAAAAAAACAACCTGTAGGCTCCTGTCCCAGGGTAGTTTACAACCCAAGAAGGGTTAAAGATTAAAACAGGGTATTCTACCATTTAATATAATAATAATAATTAAAAAAAGCAGGAGCACAGAGGGCCTGAAGTCTGTAAACTTCATGTAGGACCTGATGTAGGACCTCATGTAGACTCTTGTGTGGGCCTATGGAGTGTGATGTGGTCAAAAGCGTATTTCATCTGGAACTGATCACAAAGTGAAATCACAAGCACTTTTGTTTAGTTTCATGATCTCATTTCACTTTGCTGCTGCAGTGAATGATTATTTTAATGTTTTATTATTTAGTCCTCGATTTGAAAAGTCAGTGTAATACTGATGAAAATCCAGTAACAAGACATGGATTTATTAATGCAGTTGTCTCTGTTATAAAAAGCTCTTTTCATTGAGTCTGTATAATAATTATTCATATAAATTAATATAATATAATAATAATGATGATGATGATTGGTAATTGTCCCTTTAGTCGGTGGATGTTTGCAGTTTCACTTCACATAGTGTTAGTCCCACATGAGGCTCCTGTTCAAGTCAGAGCTCCTCCTCTTGTCTGAACGCGGCCGCTCATTGGTGCGGCGCTGAAACGCACGCGCTCCCGCACATAAATACGCTGCGCTCTGTCTGTGTAGGTTCATTCTCTCACCACTTCACTGAGTCAAAGTGTAATCATGAGCGGAAGAGGCAAAACCGGAGGAAAGGCCCGCGCCAAGGCCAAGTCCCGCTCCTCCAGGGCCGGGCTGCAGTTCCCAGTGGGCCGTGTGCACAGGCTGCTCCGTAAAGGCAACTACGCGGAGCGCGTCGGCGCCGGAGCTCCCGTGTACCTGGCGGCCGTGCTCGAGTATCTGACCGCTGAGATCCTGGAGCTGGCGGGAAACGCGGCTCGTGACAACAAGAAAACCCGCATCATCCCCCGCCACCTGCAGCTGGCCGTCCGCAACGACGAGGAGCTCAACAAACTGCTGGGAGGAGTGACCATCGCTCAGGGAGGCGTGCTGCCCAACATCCAGGCTGTGCTGCTTCCCAAGAAGACCGAGAAGGCCAAGTAAAGACGCCCCGAGACTCGACTCACAACAACGGCTCTTTTAAGAGCCACAAAACTCTCAGAAAAGAGCACACTTTATAATTGTTTCAGACCATGGCAAATAACCATATGGGAACGGATTCAAAACCATGTACACTTGTCTTACATCAAAGTAACATGAGTGTTTTCTCGTGGTGGGAGAGGGCACTGGCTCTGTTTATGAACTCTACCTCATTCACTTTGAATGCATTCTAAAAAATTACACGTACAAAAGTTGCTGTTCTGACGCTGGCCAAAATCCGCGTGCAGTGTGGTCCGATCCAACAGCAGCGACTCCGCGCATATTTTAGACCCAATCTAAGGCTGCAGCTCAAAGTCCACACCGTTCACACAGGAGGGAGCCACAGTTCAGAGGAACGTGAGGACCGTGTGCGTGTGTGTGCGTGTGTCCTACTGCTTCATTTCCTGCCGTGGAGCGAAAGCCTCGCCCCCTCCACATCCGTCCTGCTCAGCTTCTCTTACTCACTTCAAAACCACTAGCTCCAATAGAAAGCGTTTCTGATGCGTCTCTGTGGGCGGCGCTCTGCGTCAGAGTATGACGCAGACCAATCACAGAGCCCGAGGCAGTGTGCGCGTGAGGCTGACCGTTTAAAAACGGCTCGTGTGCCGCTTTTCTCTGCACTTCCTTTTCTCTGTTCGTAGAAAGGACACTAAAAACATGGCCAGAACCAAGCAGACCGCGCGTAAATCCACCGGAGGCAAAGCCCCCAGGAAGCAGCTGGCCACAAAGGCCGCGCGTAAGAGCGCCCCGGCCACCGGAGGCGTCAAGAAGCCTCACCGTTACAGGCCCGGGACCGTGGCTCTGAGGGAGATCCGCCGTTACCAGAAATCCACCGAGCTGCTCATCCGCAAGCTGCCCTTCCAGCGCCTGGTCAGGGAGATCGCCCAGGACTTCAAGACCGACCTGCGCGCTTCCAGAGCTCCGCCGTCATGGCTCTGCAGGAGGCCAGTGAGGCCTACCTGGTGGGACTGTTCGAGGATACCAACCTGTGCGCCATCCACGCCAAGAGGGTCACCATCATGCCCAAAGACATCCAGCTGGCCCGGCGTATCCGCGGAGAGAGGGCTTAAAGCGTCTGCTTTGACCCCACAACACAACGGCTCTTTTAAGAGCCACCACACGTGAGAAAGAGCCGCTTTTTTGTACATGTTGTGACAGAGCGTAGCACAACCAACAAAATCCTAGGGTTTAGTCACACACACTGTAGGGCTGGTGAGGATACTGTTACGTTATACTTTCTGAAGAAAAAGTAGACTTCACTTTTTCATAAGGCGTAACCTCAGTAAACCGTGGCAGCCATTTCAGCACTCCGGTGAGCGACTTCCCCTGACGCAGAGGCTCTTGAACACGAGGCATCGATGTGGGACTGTCAGTTTTCCTGCCTTGACTTGAGTTTAGAACACTAAATAACAGAAAATAAGATTCCTATTATAAGTGTTTGAAATTGTATATTTATAAGCGCCATTGTGATGACTTATGGTGTAGGCAGCTGTTAATTTGAAAACTTCCACTAGGTGGAACAGCATTTTTAGCTTTTGGAGATGTAGACAGTTACTCAAATGAATGAAATGAATCAATGGAAAAAAACAAACTTTTGTGTTAAGAGGATTTTTCAAAACGTCTTAGGTAAAAACAGTTATTTTAGAAATAACTTCATCAGCAATTGTTCGTATATAATATATATGTTTAGGGTCTAAATGTGTTTCAAATAACAATGCCATTTTCTTAAAGGTAGTGTGCAGGACGCTCTGTATTTTAGAGCAATTATGCTGAAACTCTACATTTGACTTTAAAGAGCTCTGTAGTAGAGCGCTCAATGAGTTATATACATGTCCAGAAGCACACAGGACTTCAGGGAGAGTTAAAGACATGAACACAGAACAGAGGAGCTCTTTAGTAGAATGTGTGGCTCTTAAAAGAGCCGTTGTGTGTGTATATTGTGTTGGAGCAGTTTACTTGGAGCTGGTGTACTTGGTGACGGCCTTGGTGCCCTCGGACACGGCGTGCTTGGCCAGCTCTCCGGGCAGCAGGAGACGCACGGCGGTCTGGATCTCCCTGGAGGTGATGGTGGAGCGCTTGTTGTAGTGCGCCAGGCGGGAGGCCTCTCCCGCCGATGCGCTCAAAGATGTCGTTGACGAAAGAGTTCATGATGCTCATGGCCTTGGAGGAGATGCCGGTGTCGGGGTGGACCTGCTTGAGCACCTTGTACACGTAGATGGCGTAGCTCTCCTTCCTGGTCTTTCTCTTCTTCTTGCCGCCTTTCCCGGCGGTCTTGGTCACGGCTTTCTTGGAGCCCTTCTTGGGCGCGGACTTGGCGGGTTCAGGCATGTTTCTGATCGGGATCAGGACACTGAGAAGACGGGAGCGCGGCCGCTGCTTTTATCTGGACCTCGCTGCGCTCTGATTGGTGAAGCCCGAACGCGCGCGGGGTGTGCAGGGGGTTTATGGGAGGGGCTGTACGGTCTTCAGTGATTTTAGGAGGGAAACGGACAAAAGAGCCCCCAGCCCATTTTGAATAGCCTAGAGATGACGTTTTTAACCTTTCTATAAACGTGAAGCACGTGAGCGCTTCCCAATAAAGCGTGTGTCAAGATCACGTCTCAAAAGGAGCAGGACAGTTGATTTACGCGCAATGAAGCGCGAGTTTTCTGCAAAAAATCATTCTTTAGATTTCACATTGTTTACACTGTCTGAGGCGCATTTGTTTTGCAAGGTAAACCATACTTGTAATTGAAGTTGACATGTGTTTTCCGCAGGATGATTCATTCATGCGTAGTTTGGTTACAATGTAGTTAATGGCACAATATAACCACACTGCAGAGCTGTGAGCGCGCTGAGCACTTCTCACATACCTTGAATTTTACACTTAATATACTGTGCTCAGGAAAGTGTAAGAGAAAAACAAATGGGAATATCGAATATTCTAAATAAGTACAACTGACTTTGAATACGGCATCATGACATTCATGAAGATGTACGCAAATGTATTTATTTTTGTAAGCTATATTAATTAGTTTGCTTTCTAAGAGGAGGAGCTCTTGAAAATGTGTGTGGCCCTGAAAAGGGCCGTTGTGTGTCATCAGGAGAAGTAGAGTTTAACCTCCGAAGCCGTACAGAGTGCGGCCCTGTCTCTTCAGGGCGTACACCACGTCCATGGCGGTCACGGTCTTCCTCTTGGCGTGCTCGGTGTACGTGACGGCGTCACGGATCACGTTCTCCAGGAAAACCTTGAGCACACCGCGAGTCTCCTCGTAGATCAGACCGGAGATACGCTTGACACCGCCGCGACGAGCCAGACGGCGGATAGCGGGCTTGGTGATGCCCTGGATGTTATCACGGAGAACTTTACGGTGACGCTTGGCGCCTCCTTTCCCCAGACCTTTACCTCCCTTTCCTCTGCCAGACATGTTCACTTCTGAGTCAGTTGAACCAAAAGATGACTAGACTCTCCGAGCGCACAGTCTTTATTCACTGACAGAGGACGTGACAGAGAACACAGGCTCTCTGGCGCCATCATCTGGACAGTATGTGCACTGAAAAAACCGTTCAAATCAAAGATGAAGTCACACTTAGATTTATCGTTTACATGAGTTCACACGAGGCACCCAAATAAAACTATTGCACTGGTCTTAAATATGAAGAAGTGTAAAGTGAGCAGACTGTGTGCAGAGCTGCATTCAGTGCATCAACCTGAATTTTGAAAAAACGTATTTTTCAAAAGTTTACCATAGGCTTTATTTTAATATAATAATACTGTTTAATAATACTGTTTTACAGAGATCCTGTTTTGTCCCGACACTCAAAATGAATAATGTCTGCACATGTGATGAAAATGAGCATGTTTTACAATAACACTTGAAACAACATGTGCTTCTCCTAATATCATAATGTTTGTGCAAAAGAAATACACGTAGAAACTCAGAACTTTCAGAATTTACTTTCTAACATTTTAAATATGGTCTTATGTCCCGACAGTTTTCTCTGTACTTACTCTTATTTGAGTAGTAGTATTGGTTTTCTTTAGTAATTTTTTGGAGCAGTACTTTGTAGTTCTAAGTGAGTTAAATATTATTCTGAAGTAGTGTTACTCTTACATGAGTAAAATGTTTGGCCACTCTTCTAATGTGTGACCAGAGGTGAGATCTATGGAGAGGTGAGCCCTCTCACAGTCATGTTTGTAAAGGTATTTTTGAGAAATAGACTCACCTGTGATGGACTAAATGCAAGACAGACACTGTTAATGCCATATTGTGGCATTTCAAGTTCTACCATCTCCATGGAGATAAGCAGGCGACAGACCCGCCATATGAAATGTCACATACTGTACCTTCAGTGTTATTAATCAGTGTTATCAAGGAATAGACTCAATACTCTATACTGATTCCAATACCAAGATGCAAAGAAACACTCTTTATATAGACCAGGGGTGTCAAACGTACGGCCTGGGGGCCGGATCTGGCCTTCCAAGACCTTTAACCTGGCCCTCGGCTGATTTTCTACTAAAATATTTTAATTATATTTTCTATTAAAATCTTGGTAATTGTCTGTGGTGTTTATCACAGCAGTGTCTCCAGCGCCTCTGTACGTGGCCCCTCCCACCACAGCAGCACAAATGAAGACTTGTCTCTTTCCAAACGCTCTTAAAGGACGATCGTTTTGACTGTTAACCGTGACACCCTCATCAGAAAAATGTCCAACATGAGAAAAGAATGCAGGATTTTCCAAGAAAAATGGACTAAGAAAGAGTTCATCAATTAACAAAAGATTTCTATAATAGATTTGTGTTTCTCTGCACAAATATTTGAACTTATTGTTATTTTTAGGATATATATGCCATGAGTTTTCTAATCTGGCCCCTTTGGGATTAAAGTAGGTTGGATATGGCCCCCGGACCAAAATGAGTTCGACACCCCTGAGTTAGACAGTAGAATGTGATTTTCAGCATTAAATTGTAGTACTCTCTTTTCTATTCCCATGTGTCTTATATGTGTGTAATCCTCCATGGTCCAGTAGGTTCATAGTGTCCATGTGTGTATACTAGTCTATGTGCTCTTCTACTTGTTCTGTTATAGATTTTTTAATAACTTTGACATTCCTATATATAATGCAGTAACAGCCAATTCCAATCTGTTGTTTTGATACAAATTTAATATTTCACAAAATGGAGATGAACAGAGAGACATTCATTCACTAACCTGGACTTGACCTCAAAATAAAGAGATCAGGCAGTGACATGAGTCCTATAAAACCATGAGAGTACACATTTGCTCATCAAATACAGGTTCATTTCACAAACAGAGCATTACAAAGTGGTATTAAAGTAGGACACTTTCAAAAAGGATACTGGAGAGTTATTAGATTGTGTTGAAATCGGCCGGATGCCTCCAGTCGATCTCAAGTTTACAGTGAGGCGTCTCTAGTCAACTTTAAAGACGCTGTTCCTGATTTAACGAACTTTAAAAAAAAAACAACATAAAAAGCACTTTCCACAACTTTCAGAAACAAGAGCGAAGTTTTATCATCACTGTAATACTAACAACAGCCAGCATGCTAACAGTACACTTCCTGATTATCGAACAATAAAACTGTTTAGGATTATACATTTTATCTGTGCTCGGGCAAGACACAATCTGCTCAATTATGTGGGGAAAAAAACACAGGGGGGGGCACAAGGACTTTAAGTTTACAGAGGGCTGAGATAGGCCATATCTCCAGAAAGTTGAGATAGGCTGGTGTCTCCTAGTCGATCACATGTTTTTGCAGAGTTGAGATCGGCTGGTGTCTCTAGATCAGAGGTGCTCACACTTTTTTCATCATGCAAGCTACTTACAAAATGACCAAGTCAAAATGATCTACCTAATACAAAGCCAATCAAACTGCACTGAAACACTCTGTGTCCCTTTTTTGGACCCTCACCCACAGTTTGAGAACCCCTTCTTTCAGAGAACTTCCTCTGGCACTTTACACAAAACTGTGAAAAAAGTGAAGGAAGATTTTTAAACCTGTTTTTTAAAGTTCCAAACTGGAGTTGCATTCTTTTCTCGTTTTGCAGTGATATTTATCAGCCTCTACACATTTAACAAACCAAACGAACATTTTGTTAGACAAACTTCAGCCAAATGTGACAGTAGGTCTGTTCTGTAGATCCGCTCTATGCTGTAGACCTGCTTTGTGCCCAACACTGGAACACAAATTTAGACTGGTTTTTGCTTCACGTTTGGTCTTGCTCTTCTAATCAGCCGCACTGTGGGAGGGGCTTGTGTTCGCTGTACGCAGGAAGGAGCGAGAGCGTGAAAAGGCGAGGGGCGGCGTGCTGACGTGAGGCAGGTGGACAGGTAGGATGTTTAGGAAGTTGAACCTGCCCTGTGATGCACGCTGGTACACGAGGGCACACGCTGTTGCAGACGAGCCGTGCGTAGGGAGCGTGTGTGTTTGTGATGTGACGTAGAGTCTCCGCGGGTTTCAAATGAGCGCACAGGCTGCACTGAGACGACCCACACGCTCCTGCACCCGCTACAAGTTTATTACCAACAGCAGCGGCCGGAATGAAATATGATCACACTTGTTGAGTGTCAGACCTTGAGTGAGAGACAAGACCGAGTCCAAACAAGATCGAGTCTGAGACGAGACACAGAGATCTACCCACACGACCTTGACGATCGACTAGCAGATCGTGATCGACTGGTAGATCGCGACCGATGTATTGAGCACCCCTGATCTAGAGAGTAGAGATAGGCTGGTGTCTGTAGAGAGTAGGGATAGGCTGGTGTCTGTAGAGAGTAGGATAGATAGGTGGTGGTGTCTGTAGAGAGTAGAGATAGGCTGGTGTCTGTAGAGAGTAGAGATAGGCTGGTGTCTGTAGAGAGTAGAGATAGGCTGGTGTCTGTAGAGGCTGGTGTCTGTAGAGAGTAGAGATAGGCTGGTGTCTGTAGAGAGTAGGCTGGTGTGTAGAGAGTAGGCTGGTGTCTGTAGAGAGTAGAGATAGGCTGGTGTCTGTAGAGAGTAGAGATAGGCTGGTGTCTGTAGAGAGTAGAGATAGGCTGGTGTCTGTAGAGAGTAGAGATAGGCTGGTGTCTGTAGAGAGTAGAGATAGGCTGGTGTCTGTAGAGAGTTGGGATAGGCTGGTGTCTGTAGAGAGTAGAGATAGGCTGGTGTCTGTAGAGAGTAGAGATAGGCTGGTGTCTGTAGAGAGTAGAGATAGGCTGGTGTCTGTAGAGAGTAGAGATAGGCTGGTGTCTGTAGAGAGTTGGGATAGGCTGGTGTCTGTAGAGAGTATAGGCTGGTGTCTGTAGAGAGTAGGGATAGGCTGGTGTCTGTAGAGAGTTGGGACAGGCTGGTGTCTGTAGAGAGTAGAGATAGGCTGGTGTCTGTAGAGAGTAGAGCTGGTGTCTGTAGAGAGTAGAGATAGGCTGGTGTCTGTAGAGAGTAGAGATAGGCTGGTGTCTGTAGAGAGTAGAGATAGGCTGGTGTCTGTAGAGAGTAGAGATAGGCTGGTGTCTGTAGAGAGTAGGGATAGGCTGGTGTCTGTAGAGAGTAGAGATAGGCTGGTGTCTGTAGAGAGTAGAGATAGGCTGGTGTCTGTAGAGAGTAGGGATAGGCTGGTGTCTGTAGAGAGTAGGCTGGTGTCTGTAGAGAGTGGCTGTGTCTGTAGAGAGTAGAGATAGGCTGGTGTCTGTAGAGAGTAGAGATAGGCTGGTGTCTGTAGAGAGTAGGATAGGCTGGTGTCTGTAGAGAGTAGAGATAGGCTGGTGTCTGTAGAGAGTAGAGATAGGCTGGTGTCTGTAGAGAGTAGAGATAGGCTGGTGTCTGTAGAGAGTAGGGATAGGCTGGTGTCTGTAGAGAGTAGGGATAGGCTGGTGTCTGTAGAGAGTAGAGATAGGCTGGTGTCTGTAGAGAGTAGGGATAGGCTGGTGTCTGTAGAGAGTAGGGATAGGCTGGTGTCTGTAGAGAGTTGGGACAGGCTGGTGTCTGTAGAGAGTAGGATAGGCTGGTGTCTGTAGAGAGTAGGGATAGGCTGGTGTCTGTAGAGAGTAGGGATAGGCTGGTGTCTGTAGAGAGTAGAGATAGGCTGGTGTCTGTAGAGAGAGTAGAGATAGGCTGGTGTCTGTAGAGAGTAGGGATAGGCTGGTGTCTGTAGAGAGTAGGGATAGGCTGGTGTCTGTAGAGAGTAGAGATAGGCTGGTGTCTGTAGAGAGTAGGGATAGGCTGGTGTCTGTAGAGAGTAGGGATAGGCTGGTGTCTGTAGAGAGTTGGGACAGGCTGGTGTCTGTAGAGAGTAGAGATAGGCTGTGTCTGTAGAGAGTAGGATAGGCTGTGTCTGTAGAGAGTAGGGATAGGCTGGTGTCTGTAGAGAGTAGGGATAGGCTGGTGTCTGTAGAGAGTAGAGATAGGCTGGTGTCTGTAGAGAGTAGGGATAGGCTGGTGTCTGTAGAGAGTAGGGATAGGCTGGTGTCTGTAGAGAGTAGGAGATAGGCTGTGTCTGTAGAGAGTAGGGATAGGCTGGTGTCTGTAGAGAGTTGGGATAGGCTGGTGTCTGTAGAGAGTAGGATAGGCTGGTGTCTGTAGAGAGTAGGGATAGGCCGGTGTCTCTAGTCGATCATGAGTTTCTGCAGAGAGTTGAGATAGGCCGGGATGAGGGAGCTGACGGACTCGTTGTCGTCGTTGAGGATCTTGTCTCCGTGTCCGTCAGAGCAGACGGAGCTGTTGGAGCGAACCATCCCAGGGTACGGCGTGCTGTAGCCCTGCGCACACAAACACAATTACACATTACATACCTGTGCACTTACTTCATTCATTCATTCATTTATTTATTTATTTTATTTTACAAATACATGTGTTATGCTTTGTAATCCTAAAAAAGTGAACTAACGGACATTTATGTGGATGTAACAACTACTCTTGCAGTAGTTTACAGAGGTGAGGAGTACAAAATCATTTGTAAGAAAATTCTACTCTACACACAACTTCACATCATTTGACTTGACTTAGTAATATACTGCACAGTGTAACAGTATTCTTACTTGAGTAATATATTCTACAGTGTGACAGAACTTTCACTTTAGTAATATGTTGTACTGTGTAACAGTACTTTTACTTGAGTAATCTACTGTACAGTATAACAGTACTTTTACTTGAGTAATCTACTGTACAGTGTAACAGTACTTTTACTTGAGTAATATACTGTACCCTGTAACAATATTCTTACTTGAGTAATATACTGTACAGTGTAACAGTACTTTTACTTGAGTAATCTACTGTACAGTGTAACAGTACTTTTACTTGAGTAATATACTGTACCCTGTAACAATACTCTTACTTGAGTAATCTACTGTACAGTGTAACAGTACTTTTACTTGAGTAATATACTGTACCCTGTAACAATATTCTTACTTGAGTAATATACTGTACAGTGTAACAGTACTTTTACTTGAGTAATATACTGTACCCTGTAACAATATTCTTACTTGAGTAATATACTGTACAGTGTAACAGTACTTTTACTTGAGTAATATACTGTACCCTGTAACAATATTCTTTCTTGAGTAATATACTGTACAGTGTAACAGTACTTTTACTTGAGTAATCTACTGTACAGTGTAACAGTACTTTTACTTGAGTAATATACTGTACCCTGTAACAATACTCTTACTTGAGTAATCTACTGTACAGTGTAACAGTACTTTTACTTGAGTAATCTACTGTGCAGTGTAACAGTACTTTTACTTGAGTAATATACTCAGTACTCTTAGTTGAGTAAAAGTAAGTGTAAAAGTGACAAACGTTTTATGTTGACAGTATAAAATGATTTTCACGGTTCCTGCAAATATGACTTCACATTCATGTTTGGATTCATTAATATTATAAATTATTAATTTATTAATAGTTTCTTCTACCAGATTTGATGCATGATTTCATCTTCTGTCCATTTGTCCATCATGTCCAGTTATAATAACTTAACTCATGAGTAGCTTCCCCCGATCCAAGACATTTGTTGGACTACTTCTTTGTACTATAACTATAGTATTAGTATATTATTTTGAAGTAACTGCGCATTTTTGGCTTCCTTTACTCAACTCTACTCTAAATATGTAGGATTAGGGCTAAGCAAAAATATTAAAATATTTATATATCGTATCCTTTAATGTGATCATACACTATCTATATTGTGGGCTGCTGTATCGATATATATCGCCAAGAATATTTTTTGGTTTATTTTACTGAATTATTTTGTCACAGCACTACAGTTTTGAAGCTTGTTCAGAGGAAGGAAACTCGTTTCTACGCATTTGACATTTTCACTGTTTTGATGATTAAAATGTTTCATATGAACTTTGCACAGGAAGTGGTTTAACAAAGACTTTTAGTGTCACAACCACAATGTAGCCATTATTTTTTTTATTGAACTGCAACAAATCAATTTGAAATATACTGAATGGAAAGTGCACGGTATCGAAATATGTATCATATTGTGGTCTGTTTATTGAAGTATGTATCATATTGGCAATTTTTTAATACCCAGCCCTATGTAGGATTACTCCAAAATGTGAACAGATTTTATGTTTAATGAGGAAACTACTTTAGAATTAAAAACAGGCATTCTGACTGTGAGCGGGGTTACCTGTCCATAGATCTGACTAGTAACTTGGTCTGGTTTGGCCTTCATGAAGATAGAAAGGTTTAAAGCCAGACTGTGAAACATCCAGGACAAACCAACAACATCACCACCAGAAAAGTTACACAATGCAATTTAAATCAGAACAATCGTTTCACTGTCATCGTACAGTGAATGGAGACCTCAGGTGGACATTGGCGGTACTACATGTCTGAGATCTTTTGTACGCCTTAGGACTTACTGAGGAGTATCCTTTGCTGAAGCTGCCTCGGCGCTTGGTTCTGATCTTGGTGAGGGTGGACTCTGCGATGTCGGCGCGCTCCTCTGCGTTGTCCAGCTCGTGCACCATCTTCCTGTACTTGGTCAGGTTCATGTTGGCCTGCTCCTCCTGCACACGAGCAAAAACGAAAGCACACATACTGAGTCCTGCTCGGGTCTGCTCTTCTGAAAGCATCATAGTTGTTCAGAATGTATTTGGTTACATTATTTACTGTATACTCCCAGAGGTGGATAATACTCAGTTACACTTAACTTAGTAACCTTTAAAATAAATTGTACTTTTCAGAGTACATTTTAAGCAGCATATTTTTTACTCCTGCTTGAGTCATATTTTTGATGAAGTAACAGTAATCTTACAGTCTTACTTGAGTAAAGGTTGTACTTCCCAACATGAGTAAGTCTAAAGTGACAAAAGCTTTAAGTGACAATATGAAATTATATGAACATTTGCCAAACTTTGGGGGCAGGAGTGCTACTTGGATGAACAAAAACTGAAGACTTGTGCTTTTGGTGTTCTTCAGTGTAGGGAACGGTCTCAAATACAAAGTAGAAAAAAACTGAGGCACTCAAAAAGTACAAAATAAAAAGCCATCAGGGCAACACTGTTTGCCCTGCGCAGCCCTACATATGACTGTGTGACCCAATAACATGTATGAGGAGTTTTCTAGAGTCTGTGTCTGTTGGGTCTAACTTTCTTCAGGCTGCAGTGAGCCTCAGTCTGTCCCAGCCCCAATGCCTCCACATGGGCCTCTGTCACAGCCCTGCACCTGGTCACCGCACTGGACTCAACACCAACATCACCTCCCTCACCCCCCATGACCAGAGTGCACTCTTATGCACCCCCACCCCTGCCCCCCTCCCTGGCTATTTACCGCAGGTCTGTGATCACAGAAAGTGCAATAAATACAACAAAACCTTATTTGACCCCCTTATTTTCTGTCTAAGTTTCTGCTTAAGTTTCTGTCTTAAATCTTTCCTCTGTGAGTTTGTTTATGTGACTTTGGACATTTGAAATTACCACTAAAATTGTAAAACAGCTGTAGACGCTCCACCTGACTTCCTCAGTCACTCTTTCCTTCACACTTTCATGCCTCATAATACCAAACCCATATTGGCCACATTTTGAAGTTCAGAGAGCGTTTCTACCCAAATACATATACATTTTCTATGTAAATTAATTGTAAATTAGTGTGGACTTGTTCGTAGCTGGTGGTTGGTGAATTTAGGACAACTGTCACTTAAGAAGGAATGCTTAAAAATGTTTTGTGAATCTGGCACAGAGTCTCTCAGCATCTTCTGAAAGTGGGAGATATGAACAGTGTTTAAGAAAAGATTCATGAATGAGGCCCAATAACGTCTTGAATACACAAGAATAAATATGGCTCAAACAGGCACGAATCACTCTAGGCACAACTTCAGAGGGTCAATGAAAATCTCGTGGACATGGTGTCTGGTCTCATGGTGAGTACGTACGGCCTCCTCCACTTGTCTCTTGTAGGCCTTCATCTTGCTCTGCAGCCTCTCCACCAGCTCCTGCAGTCGGGCCTGGTTCTTGTGGTCCTCCTCGCTCTGGAACAGCAGCTCTTTGAGGCGCCTCTCGTTCTTTCTCAGACTCTTCACCGTGTCAGAGTGACGGGCTTGCTCCGCCTCCAGCTCCGCCTCCAGCTCCTTTATCTGCACGGGATCATAAGAGCAGTACCACAAGGATTTATAAAAGTATTTCTGAACTACAATGTTTCACTTGTACTTGCATAAGTCTCTCCTGGGTGCTTGTGGGTGCTACCTTGGCCACTAGTTTGTGGGTGCTTGTAGGTGCTACCTTGCCTCTAGTCTATGGGTGCTTGTTGTTGCTTGTGGGTGCTACTTTGACCTCTAGTCTGTGGCTGATTGTGGGAGCTACCTTGGTGTATAGTGTGTGGGTTCCTGTGGGTGCTACTTTGGTCTCTAGTTTCTGGGTGCTTCTGGGTTCCTGTGGGTGCTACTTTGGTCTCTAGTTTCTGGGTGCTTCTGGGTTCCTGTGGGTGCTACTTTGGTCTCTAGTCTGTGGGTGCTTGTGGCTGCGTGTGGGTGCTACCTTGGCACCTAATCTGTGGGTACTTGTGGCTGCGTGTGGGTGCTACCTTGGCATCTAGTTTGTGAGTGTTTGTGGGTGCTTGCAGGTGCTACCTTGGCCTCCAGTTTATGGGTGAGCTTCTTGCCCCCCTTGAAAGCGCTCTGCTCAGCTTCGTCCAGCCGTGTGGTCAGGTCTTTGATCTGGGCCTCCAGACTCTTCTTCACCCTCTCCAGATGCAGAGAGTGCTCCTGCTCCACACGCAGCTCCTCACTCACTCTGGACAGCTGACGACAACAACAGAGACAAATCCTTTATTTTATACATTAAACAAACACAAATTTGACTTTTCATATTTGCAATTGCACAGTTGTACAGTTTTACAGGTACCACAATCACACCTGAACCTGAGTTACCAGTGCCTTAACTTTTTGTCTCATTCTCAGCTTATGGACAGAACAGGCCTCACGTGAAAGCTCACAACCTCCAGAATTCCCTCCCTGAGCTGCAAAGGCTGCACTAGCACTGACCCATGATGCTGCAGGAGCTGGAGTTTACGTAGTGACCATTCAGATCAGAGAGAGACATTTTAGGTTTAAACACACTGAATTTCAGAACTGAAACTGGAAACACAAATGTGAGGCTCATTGTGCTTTCTGATAGGAAAGTTGAATCATGTTGAGAATGAAAACAACAAAATAGAACATAAACAATTTGTCTGCCCAGTGTTTTTGTATAGAAGAGTACATTAGCATTACAATTGTTATCAGTAAAAGCTTTATTTCCATCTGCACAGAAAAAAAATTACTTTTTAATTAAACTCTACTGCTGGATTATCAGGGAGAATGTCAGTTTTAAGTAAAATGTACTTACATCCATGATTAACAGTCATGAAATTACTGAGTAACTGTTACTCAATTTTTGAAAAGTTAGAAGTCATATTTGTGTAAATAAATTAAATAAAATATATATTACTTGCATTGTCGTTATTAATTGCATTGCTGTTATTTTTTAAGTATTTCTGAACTACAATGTTTCACTTATACTTGCATCAACAGACACAGTACTTGGAGTCTCCCCTGGGTGCCTGCGGGTGTTACCTTTACCTCTGTTATGTGGGTTCTTGTGGTTGCATGTGGGTGCTACTTTGGCGTCTATTTTGTGGATACTTGTGGATTCTTATGGGTGCTACTCTCTAGTCAGACTGGTCTCTAGTCTGTGGGTGCCTGTGGGTGCTATCTTGGCCTCTAGTTTGTGGGTTCTTGTGGGTGCTACTTTGGTCTCTATAGTCTGTGGGTGCTTGTGGTTGTTTGTGGGTGCTACTCAGGTATCAAACAAAAAATGAACAAATAAAAGCTACTCATTTGAGGCTGGGGTGATGATGTAAAGCACTTTGAGCCTCAAAGGTGGAAAAGCCCTGTATGAAAATGTGACTATTTATAATATAAATATTAGACATATATTTGCTTCATTATTTCATCACAGCAATGCAATTAATTATGACCATATATTATTATTATTATTATTATTATTATTACTTTATTTTTATTGTATTTTTTTCAGTGTGGTTACATAAATAGGTTATGTTTATGGAATAAAAAATCTAAATCTTATGGTTCTTACTGTTCCTTCCGTATGTTTCCTTTTAAAGTGTTAGGTGTTAGTAGTAAGTGTGTACGATGTTAAACTGTGGTCGTGTCGTGTTGTGTTGTGTCGTGTCTGTACCTCAGCGTGAGCTTTCTTGGTCTTCTCCGTTGACCCCCGCAGCTCAGCCTGGACCTCCTCGTGCTCCTGCTGCAAAGTCTGGACGTCCACCTCCAGCTTCCTCCGCACGCTCAGGGCATTCTGGAGCTGCACCGGTGACAAACAGAACGCACTTCAGTGTCTATGAGAATACACTTGACTACTGTGATTTCACATGAGCAGTATAACGGCAAAGTCACAGTAAACCAGAGGTGCCCAAAGTATATAAACTATGTATCAGTACCTGAGTAGAAGTATAAATACACCTGCTCAAATATTACTCCTATGCAAGCAAAAGTAGCCCTGTATTCAAAGTACTTTTGACTTTGACACCCGCCAGTCTGTCCTTCTTTGCTGCTCCTGGCGTCCTGCACCTGCCAGTCTGTCCTCAATTGCTGATCCTGGCGTCCTGCACCTGCCGGTTTGTCCTCCTGTCCTGCTCCTGGCGTCCTGCACCTGCCAGTCTGTCCTCAATTTCTGCTCCTGGCATCCTGCACCTGCCAGTCCACCCTCCCACACTGCTCCTGCCCTCCTGTCGCTCCTGTCATCTCTCAGTCTGCGCTGCGTTGTTGTGTTGAAGTCCCTCGGGTGTCCACTAGGGGGCTGACCTGGGTGCTGAGGTGGCTGCATTTGTCGTTGGCCTCTTGGACCTGGTTCTCCAGAGTCTTGCGGTTTCTCTCAGAACTGTCCAAGGCGGCGCGCGTCTCCTCCGCCTCGCCCAGCAGCACTGTGACCCGTCTCTCCAGCGCTGCCTGCTCCTCCTGCTGCTGCTCGTGGGCCCGCACCTCCTCCTCCAGCTGGGCCTGTAGGTCCTGTGAACGTACACCTACTGTTAGTATCTGTTTAAAAGGTTTTGTGTGTAGGTTTTGCTCCTGTGGTTAAAAGTGTAACTACAAACACGGCTGAGATCATCACAGCAATAACACAACTGAGACACACACACAAACACAGAGCGTAATCACTTTGGACTTAAGACCAAAACAAACAACGTACAGGGTGTCCCAAAAATTTTGACATCATTCCGCAGGCCAATAATTTTAGCAGTTCTTGTTGAAATAACCTTAATTTCAGAAACAGATGAAGATTTTATATTTATTAATGTTTAATTTTGGTTTTGTTTTCAGGTTGAGCCGTTCACTCCCAAAGTGAAATCATTTTGTGTCTTGGAATCTGCTGCACACACTCAACCAAGACTGTACAACCTTTAATGCAACATTTGGAAAAACTTCACCAACTTGCTGTTATTTTTAAAGTACCGTATTTTCCGGGCTATTAGGCGCTCTGCATTATAAGGCGCAATGTCATTACATGGTCTATTTTCAAACTTTTTCCACAAATAAACTGCACTGGACTTTAAAGGAAACCCAACAGTGTGATGGGTGAGTGGTTTTGTTTGTTTGTTTGTTGTGTGACTCTGGGCTTTGTTCAGTTGTGGCGTGTAGGGAGGGTGTGTCTGGGACCAACGGATTGTCGGCGTGTTTACAGTGACTCAGTTGTTCAGTCGTGTCTAGAAGCGGCACATTGCACTCGCTTTTTCGGTTCGTTCCTCCGTTCTGTTCCTCGTCAGTGTGGAGTGATGAGTGTGTCTGTGGGTGTGTTTCACTGTGTGGTCGCTGTCTGCTCCGTGTGTGTTTGTGTGTTCTGCGGGTGGTGCGGCTTTGTAGTTTACTGAAGTCGTGGGTCATGGGTCTGGGACACCAGAGTGGATTCGTGTATAGGGCGCTCTGGATTGTGGGGCGTCGTTTTTTGATGCGGTTAGAGGCTTAAGAGCGTGTTTAATATCCCAGAAAATACAGTATTTCTGAACTACAAAGGTTCGCTTGTACTTGCATAATAGACACAGTACCATATTTTCCGGGCTATTAGGCACACGCAAACACACACGGAGCAGACAGCGACCGCACAGCCAAAAACACCCACAGACACACTATCACTCCACGCCGACGAGGAGGAACGGAACGGAGGAACGAACCAAAAAAGTGAGTGCCAAGTGCCACTTCTAGACACGACTGAACAACTGAGTCACTGTGAACACGGCGACAATCCGTTGGTCCCAGACAGCACCCTCCCTACACGCCACAACTGAACAAAGCCCAGAGTCACCGTGAACGACCAAACAAACAAAACCACTCACCCATCACACTGTTGTGTTTCCTTTAAAGTCCTGTGAGGTTTATTTGTGAAAAAAGTTTGAAAATAGACCATTTAATGACAGTGCGTCTTATAATCCAGAGCATCTAATAGCCCGGAAAATACGCTACATGGACTCTCCCCAGGGTGCTTGCTGGTGTTACCTTGAACTACCTCGTTATGTGGGTGCTTGTGTTTGCTTGTGGGGGCTACCTCGGCATCTAGTTTGTGGGTCATAATTAACTGCATTGCTGTGTTTACATAATTAAGTAAATATTATATGTATTAAATGGTCACAGTTTTATACAGTGCTTTTCCACCTTCAAGACTCAAAGCACTTTACATCACAGAACCACTTATTTAACTAGAGCAAATCAGTACATTTGGAAAAACTTCACCAACTGGTAAACACATTTGGACTTGGTACCAAAAATTTAAAGAGGAAGGCTAAAGGATGTGGTACCAACATCAACGTCAGAAGAGAAGGTCGAGCAAGTTTGTGAAAAACTCTTGGGAAGCCCCAAGAAGTCCGTAAAGAAGTTTGGAAAGCCAGATCCTTTAAGCCCTACATAAACAGCCTTCAACTTTACATTTTTGGCACCAAGTCCAAAGCACACTGCACAGTGTTGGGTGAGTGTGTGCAGCAGATTCCAAGACACAAAATGACTTCTCTTTGGGAGTGAACGACTCAACCTGAAAACAGAACAAAAATAAAACATCAAATACAAAATGTCGATATGTTTCTTTACATTCTGTGAAAATTTGAGGTTATTTCAACAAGAACTGCCAAAATTACTGGCCTGTGAAATGATGTCATATTTCCTGGGACACCCTGTACTTTTATAGGAAGGGTTTGTAAACATGACTTAACTGTGTCTCCACATATGAGGGAAACATGTTCAAATCAAACATAGCTTTTACTGGTAACAAATGTAACTTTTATTCATTTTTTCTTAATTACAAAATATTGTACACAATAGTCTAGTTTATCCTATGACTAAAATCACTTTCTCAATCTCAGTGGTCACTCTCTAAACCCCAGCTCCTGCAGCAGTCATGAGTCAGTGCTAGTGCAGCCTCTGCAGCTCAGAGAGGGAATTCTGGAGGTTCTGAGCTTCACATGAGGCCTGTCCATAAACTGAGAATGAGAAAAATGTGTATGTGTCTTTACTCTGCAGGTTTTTCATATTATTTTCAAATATCATGAATAAATCAACATTGCAACTATGACTAGTAAAAATCCAGATGGTTGCAACATGTTTCCTTCACACGTGAGACTCAGACAGATGACACATGGAGAGCAGGGACGTCCAGGGAGAGTGCTCACTGTCATCATGGATTATGAAAACATCACAAATCAGTTTCATAGCACATAGTTTGGCATTGAGTGGCCCCAAACACGCTCCAGAGGGCCCTGGGTGTATGGAGGCTCACCGCAGGGAGCTCCGGGGGGCCCTGGGTGTATGGAGGCTCACCGCAGGGAGCTCCGCGGGGCCCTGGGTGTATGGAGGCTCATCACACAGAGCTCAGGGGCCCTAGGAGTATGGAGGCTCACCTTGATCTGCTGCTGGCCTTTCTTGCTGCTCTTGCTGAGCTCGGCGTTGGTTGTGGTGAGGAGTTGGTTCTGTAGCTCCAGCTCGGACAGATCAGAGTCCAGCTTCTTTTTCAGCCTCTGTCCCTCCACACGACCTTTCACCTCTGCATCCAGACTGGCCTGCAGGGACTCCAGCGCCCTCTGCTGGCTCTTTCTGTTACATCAGTAGGGGGTTATTAGATGTAAGGACAGAAACAGTTTGCAGTAATAATGTAATTATTGTCAGCATTACAGAAGTGTGTACTCAGTTACATTTACAAGTAACTTTTTAATACAAGTGTTCTTCTCTGAGAGGTTTTCTATACTTTTACTCCTTCTCAAGTAATACATAGTGTACCAATACTCTTACTAAGTTACTCTTCAACCTGTAAATAAGTGACAAAAGCTTTATGTTGACAATAAGAAGTGATGTGAACATATGTGTGTTTCTTGAACTCAGATATGATTTAGTTTGTCTCATTTGTGTGATATGAATTTATCTGTCATATGGTAATATAGAAAGTCCTCCACTGTGTTTTTAAACTCCATAGAATCATTTGGATAATTTCAGCCCTGGAATTATCAGTCTCTACTAAACAAAATGTAAACAGTAGCTGTTAACTTGAAAACTACCGCTTCATGACATCACAAGGTGGAACAGAGCATTTTGAGCTTTGGAGATGTAGACAGACACATTTTAAAGGAGCACTCCAAAGCCCATGCTCTTGTACCTGGCTGCCTCCATCTCCTCGTCTTTCTCCTGGAGCCTCCTCTCCAGATCTGCTTTGGTCTGAGAAAGCTCCAGCTGTAGCCGCAGCACTTTGCTCTCCTCTGCCTGCACACACACGACCACACACTCTACATCACATACTTTTATCTGCAATAATATAAAAGACTGCACTAGAATATATTCAGAAGGAGTCGGTACAGCAGACTTGGCTAAAACAAGAGCATGTTTCTGAGGGCCTTGGTAGAAGAATTCCAGGCATATGGAGAGCTACTTTGAGTCTGTTATAAACATATTATATTTAAATCAATATGGTACCTTTTATTATTTTGAAAATGCTACATTTACTCTAAACAACATATTAACATGTCTTTAATGAAATTATTGTGTTATTTTATATCCTGCTGTTACTCCTAAAAACACTCTTTTTCACTGACAAAATTTAAAAACATTTCCATGACTTTTTCATCAGCTAAAGTGAATTTTCCATGACTTTACGGCACCTACATGTGTAGAAGTGATTAGACGTTTAGAGTTACATATGAAATGTTAACTCTTTCCACTCACCTTATGGTTTGGGATTATAGTTTTGAACATTCAAAATCCTGTCAGTGCATTTATTGTCGTCTCTTTTAAACAAAAGGTGCAGACGTTCAGAAATAATCAGAATAGTCTCATGAGAACTTAACAGAACGCTGTAGTTACGTGAAAGAGATAATAAAATTCCATGACATGGAAAAGGTCAGTTTCAATTTTCATGACTTTTCCATGATTTCCATTACCGTGAGAACCCTGTAAAACTCACTTTTCCTCATTGGCTTTTAACTCAGTTTGAGGGTTGACTATTTACCTGTCACTGTATTTGTCACTGTTTGTTATGTGTTTTGTGTGCAGCACTTTGGTCGATTGTGTTGTTTTTAAAGTGCTCTAGAAATAAAGTTGAGTTGAGTTGTGAGTAGAAAGCTCCAAAAAGTGGACTTTCCATAATACACATTCTTTAACACTGGTCCAGAGATTTCAGATGAAAGACCAACACACTGAATATCCACATCTCCTGTCAGACAAAGTGAAATTCTTCCTCGTTCGGTGTAGTACCTCGAGGGCAGCCTCAGACTCCTCCAGAGAGGCCTGCAGCTCCTCCTTCTCCATCTCCATCTTCTTCTTGGCCTTCTGCAGCTCGTGGACGCTCTTCCCTCCATCTGAGAGCTGGTCTGTCAGCTCAGTTATCTCCTCTGGCACAGAAACACACATGTTAAACAAAGCCCTGCCATTTTACTAACATGTTAATATTGCATTCACTGAAAAGCTCAGAGCTGAGTGACAGTGTGCTGTGGTATCCTGGTAAACAGTTCTTTCTTACACTGCAGCTGCTCAGACTCTCATATCTTCAGGGAGCATGTATGTGACAGTGCAGTAGTACCCTGATAGGCCTTGTTCTCCTTCCTGAGCGCCTCCATCTGCTCCAGGCTCTCCTCGTAGCTGCTCTTGAGTTTGAAGAGCTCGGTGGCGTGCTGGCGGCTCTCCTTCTGACAGTTCTCCACCTCACACAGCAGCTCCTCGCACTTGTGCCTGTAGTCGCCCAGCTGCTTCTCCAGGAGGCGCTGTTTCTTATCCAGAGCCTGCCCACAGCCGTTGGCCTGAAACACAAGAGATCACAAGTTGGAACTGAACATTCTGAGCTTTGAAGATGTAGACCGAAACAACATTCTGTCATGGCTAAAAGCTCAAATGAGTCAATTTCACGTGGCCCACTTGGAGGATGGGTCAAATGCAGCGGATATGTCCCTGTACCTTGTCGAGCTCCTCACACAGTTCCTCCAGCTCCCCCTGCAGTCTCTGCTTGGTCTTCTCCAGAGAGGAGCATTTGGCCTGGGTCGCCTCCACCGCCTCCTCGGCCTCCTGCAGACGCAGCGCCAGCTTCTTCCTGAACCACACACAACAGCAGAGGACTGACAAGACCATTTGGATTTACTGCCTAAAAATATATATATATATATGTAGAAAAAGATGTTTTGGTTTTTGAACATTTGTGTAATTTGTGTAATGAATATATTCTAAACCAGGAAATTATTTTTTCCATGGGGCCACATGAAAAAACAGAAAATATTGTGGAGGCCAACATGCTGAACTCAATTTTGCACAATATGACTTGTATTTCTTTATATATATATATATATATATATATATATATATATATATATATATATATATATATATATATATATATATATATAAATAGTAGTAAAGTATCATGTTCTGACAAGCTGCTTAGACTGGTAAGAGTTTATGTTATGATTAAACAATGAAAAAAAAAAACACCTCTAAAATAAAAGCAATGCAGCTTTAGTCCATGCATGAGGTCAAATTATAAAATATGTTTATTTTGTAATTCCAAATTATCTTAAACGGGCAAGTCAGAGTCAACCAAAGGGTACAGTATGTGGCCTGGGAGCTGGATAATGCCCAGGTCTGTTAACTATATGGTCTCAATTATATGGTTTAATGGTCTCAACTGAAATTGTGGATAGACATTTTAAAGCCACTGTATGTAACTTTTTAATCAAACACTGTTTTACTGTTAGTAGGCTAGCAAATCCACAAACCTGACTCCACCTGCTTGTTTCCATGGAAATGTTTCTTTGGCTATCATATTCCATTTCAGGCAGATGAGCCTCCATTCCTGCACCACCAGACTCACTAAGAGCTTCGTCCACCAGGCTGTTAGGATGCTGAACTCTCTCCCCTCAATAACTACCAGGTGACCAGGAACCAGGAATCTGTGTCTCCTCAAAGAACTCTGGACTTTTCCTTTTATTTTATTATTATTTAATTGATTCAGAGTGAGAACATGATTTAAACATTTCATATGTTCATTTGGAAATTTGACAATATACTTTTTGAATTGAATTGAATTTGAATTGAAGTATAAGAGCACATAGACTAGTATAAGCCCATGGACACTATGAACCTGCTGGACCATTTAGGATTACACACATATAAGACACATGAGAATAGAAAAGAAAGTACTACCATTTAATGCTAAAAATCACATTCTGTGATCATGGTACTGGAATCTGTACTGAGTGTCAAATCTATTCCTTAGTATTGAAAATTACACTAGTGGGAAGAAAACCAATTAAACCTTTGTAAATGTATTGTAACAAAGTATAAAGCAGTAATGCTGTGTATAGTATAAAAAGTTCTTTTAGATGTTTTCTGCGTTTAAACATTCCATCTAGCTGTCTCATTTGGATAGACATGTCCAGAGAGGTACCTGGTTTCCTGTATCTCGTCGGCGTGCTGCAGGGCATCTGACTCTTGCCTGCTCCTCCACAGTGTGACCTCTGTGTTGAGTTTGGACACGAGCCTCTGCAGCTCCTGTCTGCTCTCCTGCTCCTCCTCCAGCTGCTCCCTCAGCCCCACGCTCTGCTGCCGAGCCTGGGCCAGAGCACTGCTCAGAGCGCCCTTGTTCTGGACACAAACACCACACAGTCACAGTCACACCTCGCACAACGCAAACCAGGTTTTTCAATATTAAAGGTCATATATGTGAGCAAAGTGTGTCTTGCTCCAGTAAAGAAATCATGGTCATCATCATCATGGTGAATAATTAGGATGCTCTGAATGCATAAAGTTAACGTTGAGAGGAGCAGTTGAGGTGGCTCAAGCATCTGTTCCAGGTGCCTCCTGGACGCCTTCCTCAGGAGGTGTTCTGGGCATGTCCCACTGGGAGGAGGCCCCAGGGAAAGACCAGCACACGCTGGAGGGACTGTGTCTCTGTGCTGGCCTGGAAACACCCCGGAGGAGCTGGAGGACCACGGATAAAGCGGAAGAAAATGGATGGGCATTTGAATTCCACCTAAACCTTTGTATGATCATTAAAGCTACATTAAGTAACTTCTTTGATGCAGGGTCCACCACCCGATTGTCTCCTTGGACATATTACTGCTTCTCCTGGAACTTAACTTAACTCTTAATCTTATCTATGACCATGGAGACAAACAGGTGACATTATCAGGCCCGGTTATTGATTGATTTTTATTTTGAGTTTGTGCCAGGAGAGAAACAATAATCATACACTATACATTATAAACAACAGAAAAGCACATTTCTCAAAAAGGAGTGAAGGAGTGGGAAGAAGGAAAAACATATATTAACCCACCACTTTTCATTACATAGTTTCAAAAATAATGTGGTTATGCTTAACGCTTTGGTTAGTCCAGTTTTGACATAACGAGCCACAAATGCCTCTGCATTAGTCATTTGTTCATACGATTACACAAAATATGTATGTCCCTAAATTAGTGCCATTATCACCATGAGTATTATTTGTTTACATCATTTTTCAGAGTTAGGTCACTACTTCCAAACAGCAGCAACAGATGTAAGACATAACATAAATAATAAAAATGGCTGAATGTGTTACTTTTTGCTTCTGTAGTGGTTTACCTTGACTTCCTCGTCCAGCTGCTTCCTGAGCTCCTCCAGCTGTGATTGGAGCAGAGCTTTGTTTCGGCTCATCTGATTGGCTCGGCCCTCCGCCTCCTCCATTCTGCGGCTCATGTCTGTGTTATCAGCTGCAGGCGCAAAAGGGAGTGTCAGATGCCTTCCCATCCTCCTGTAGCCCTGTGTGTCAGATGCCCTCCCATTCCTCCTCTATCCCCGTCTGTCAGATGCCCTTGAGTCCTCCTATATTGCATCCACCAATCAATTATTTGTAAAATATTTATTCAGTTATCCACTAAACATTAGACGTCTTATGGACATGTAGATCATCTCTATATTGTGTCTGTCGGTCCAAGACCAATTCTAGACAAAATGATGTGCAAATTCTGTCCACTATTTGGACATATAACTCTGACCCGCTTGGATGTCAATCTGCAGTTAAACATTTGAACCATGGACTAGAAGACTTTTTTAGACGTTATGCACAGGAACAGGGAGATGACATAATTTCTATAATATAATTCTTTTTTTTTTTCATTGTTAACCCTCTCCAGGCAGGCGTTGCAGATTTGCAACAGCTAAATTCCAATTACCTACTCACTCCACATCCATATTTTATGAGCTTTTTTTACTCAGGAGCCTTTTCTCCCTTCCATGCTGATAAACGTGGACGATGCAGACTGTGTAAGAATGGCTCCACGCTAACGGCCTGCCAGAAGTGCAAAATACTTTTTTTGTTCACAAAGGATAAAAAAGTCAGGATTGTATATTACTACCCCATATTATAATTTTCCCCAAATATCAGATTTTTCCTGATACTAAAAATGAATTTGAGCCTGAGAGGGTTAAATTCACTTACTGGACATACGTGGCATGCAGCAGCTTGTGTGCATTGGCTGTACCTGTGAGTCTGTTCTTGGCCGCGGTGAGCTCAGACAGCGCCCTCTGCAGGTCCTCTCCTCTTTTGTTGGCCTCAGTCAGCTGCTCCTCCATCTTCTTCAGCTGAGAGTCTGACAGCATCTGAGACAGGAGACATTTGATTATTTTAATTTAATTTTATTTAATTTTATTTTTTCTGCCTCCTGTTTGTTTGCATGGAAATAATATTGTTTTGTCCTATTAGTATAACCTATATACTTATAAACTATAAAAATAATAATAGACAGGAGACATCTGACGTGCCATTTCAATCATATACATGCAGGTGATTCTCAACTGGCATGAATTTTGAACACAAGGCTGTAAATGTGCCTAATTTCCACACAAAAAAAAATACAAATACATAAATAAAACATGTTAGTTAGTGTTTAGTTCCACTTTAAAATCTAAAATTTTACATCGGCGTGCATCTCACTAATGAAACTTCTGCACATCACATCAGGTTTGTCAAGTTGTAGTGTATCGTTTTGTGTCATGTTTTTGTGTATTTATGGAAAAATGTCGTGTGGGAGCATCGATGATGTAGGCTAGTGGGCGGAGCCTTGTACAGAATCTTACTGCTAACTGTAAGGAGGGTTTGAATAGGTCCCAGGAGAGATCACTAGATTATTCAAACATGCATGGATGACTCTAAAACTTTTTTGATGAAGGAACAATGTTATAACATGGTAGAAAGTTTGACTAAACTGACTTAGCATAAAGCCCCCTCTTTAATCACAAACTTGCAGATTTACCTGGTTTGAACTCAAATTCTCCCCAAATGGACCAGGAATGGTTGACAGTGCTATTAAAACACCATGTAGCCAATTAAGTACAAAAACCTGTGTTTAGTTCCACTTTAAAGGTCTTATAATGCACAAAATTTACTCTTGAGCTATAAGTCATGTGAGAATGTTGTTACCTCCTTAAAAACATAAATGGAGTTGTGTCTTGTTTCATTCCCACATGTTAGAGAATCCTTTTATTATTAGTCTCACAATATCAGTAGTGTACTCCCTGTGGTACCTTGGTCTTGTGCAGTGTGTCCAGAGATGCTCCCAGCTCCTCCAGCTCATCCCTCAGGCTCATTTTGTCCTTCTCCAGCCGGGCCCTGGTCCTCTGCAGGGCCGCACACTGCTCACTCAGCTCGGACAGCGCCTCACTGTGGCGCTTCTTCACCGCCACCAGCGCCGCCTCTGATTGGACCGCGCTCTCCTCCAAGTCCCGCCTCACACGCACTAGCTCCGCCTCCCGCTTCTTGTTCACCTCCATCTTTCACAAACAAACACATGATTCAGATTTGTGTTAGTTAGTTATAGTGTTTATTAAAAACTATTCTTGAACATTCACCTCTTGAAACCTGCTCATGTATATAATTCACAAATCACATGCTACCACTAGATGGAGCTCTAGTATTGCACTGTTGTGTCTTTGACCTTTTGGAATCTTTTCTACAGATAGAGATGACCTCTTGTATACAGCTGTGATTTTATGTTATTATTTATTTGATAACTTATTTTTCTATTTTATTTTGACTTGTACATTTACATTTATATAATTATGTTTTATTTGACACCTGTTTCTTGCTCTTTTTTGCTACTTATTTAGTATTTATTATTATTTTATTATCACCATTTCTATCTTCGCTCTTTGTTATTATCTTATATTGTGATGTGTGAGATGGGTAATTTCCCGTGTGGATCAATAAAGTTCGTCTAAGTCAAAGTCTAAAAAGAGAGACATTGAAGGCGGCACAAAGAGACCAACCCCAGAACAAGAATGATGTTATGCTCAGAGCTGGATTTGAACTGCCAACCCTCAACCGTTAGAAAACCTAATCTATCTACAGCAGACATGTCAAACTCAGGCCAGGGGTCCAAATTTGACCCACTATATAATTATATTTGGCCTGCAAGATCATATCAAATATGTATTAGAGCTGCCGGCTGGCTAGAGATAGACTATAGGGACATTATTGATTTAAAATGTTATTGTTTTATATTTTGGTTCTGGATTCAATGCAATTCAATAGCAAAACTATTATTTGAATAAGAAAAGGTTTAACACTACATATCTCGAAAGAAGAGAAAACATGCAGATGTTGTTGAAATTTTTCAATAAATATTTAGTTTGGCCCACGACTTAGTCCCAGTTTTTAATTTTGGCCTCTGTGAAGCTGAGTTTGACACCTCTGATCTACAGTACTCAGAGGTGGTAGAGTACCCAATTATTACTTTAAAATATTACTCAAGTCCGTACAGTTTCTTAAGTAAGTGCATTACAACTGTCTGTATGTGATTTGATTGTAATGACAAAACATTAAATAATGCACAAAATCTGGTATTTTTAAGAAACACACACACGCACAAAAAAATAAAAATAATTCCATCCTATTGGCATTAAGCTTTTAGAACAGTTTTCATGGTACCAGTATGAATGATATAGAGTCATACTTGTGAGACACTGACTCCCCCGGCCTCCTCCAGTCGGTCTGTGAGCTCCTCCAGCTCTCTGCTCAGCTCAGCCCTCTGCTTCTCCACCTGCACACACACAAAAACACTGAAGAGTCTTCTGTTCTATCGCATCATCTCACAATCATATGCGAAAAGTCACCTCAATGAAGCTATGAATAAATGAAAACTCAAATGAATTGTCACTTTCAGTGTATCTTGAATAAATAAATGAGCATTTCAAGACAACATTCAGTTCACATGAGCACAACAAGATGGAGTTTTGTGATTTATATTTATTTACTAACTCACAAGAATATAGCTTGGATGCGCCCGCTGTCATGATAGGGCCTGGCCACTGTTTGGCGGACCAATCACGTCGCAGCACAGAAGCCAAAGGCAAAGTGACTGAAGCTGTTTTCAGGCCGACCAGAAAGGTGCCAGTTCCCGCGACATTTCCACTGGGAACCGAAGTGCTCATCGGTGAATGACCCACGTTCAAACTATTTATGTGAACCCATGATGCGTCATCGACAGAGGGAGTGGATTTACCACCAAATAAAAATAAGGCCAAAAAGTGGATGTCAACAGCAGGAAAATAACAATCATAGATCACGTTACCGACTCCAGCGAGCATTTGTACTCATACAAATCACTATTTATCTACGCCGAGCTCTGGTACAACATCTGCTGTGGAGAAGGCAGCAGCGACGCCCAATCCAAAGATGGAACCTTACCAATTGAGCTCGGATACAGCAAATATTTGGTCTCCTCCTCTGAACACTGCACAGTCTTCTTGTCACTTGATTTCTCCACCATATTCTCCACACGTTTTCTTAGTTTGTTTATTTTACCATGTTTGACTCAGATGAACATGCTGACATCTACTGTGTCGTCATGGTTCGCTTAGAAAAATCAAGTTTTACTTGGTTCCCGTCAGGAGCCACCTTTTCAGTTCCCACACAGTTTTTGGCATGTTGGTTCAAGATTAGGTGCAGAAACTGGCACCGGCACGGTTCTCTGTTGGCCTGAAAATGCTATAAGAGAACCAAAAACTATTGCAGTGTCCATACAGACTATTGAATTAGTGAAAAACATGCAGAGGGAAGAGTTTTGTGAGAAGATGTCTGAGCTTTTCTCTTAACTGGATTTAACTAAAGTTAGATTTTTTGGCTTGTTCTGCTGTTGTGATGCTTCGACCAATCAGATTCAAGTATTCACCATGACGTTGTGTCTTTTCCTGATCTCTTCAGTGAATGTGAAACTCAATCCAGACAATCCTCCATATGTCAGTCTTGTGAGAGCCAGGTCAACATCTACCATGTTTCAATAACACACTGAATTCCCATTAGACCAACTGAACTTTTAAAGGTGGAAACATTACTGTTTTGATTAATGTTCCACAGTATGGCATTAAAGTTATCTGTCTCCATGTCCACAAGCAGATGACGCTTACAGGTTACAGGTCACATCAGTGGAGAGGCGTGCCAGCTCACAGTAAGAATGCATGTTTTTTCAAGCTTTTTGTTAAGAACCTATAATTGAAAAAAAATGGCAGTTAGAAGTTTAATGCCATACTGTGGAACATTTTGGGCAAACCTATAACATCTCCATGAAAACAATCTTGAAAAATTACATAGTCCACCTGTTTATATGGTGCATTTGAGTGTGCATAAAGTGTAATTATAGAGAAGCGGCTCCACACGTAAACCTCAGTTAAAAGGAGAGTAATGACAGAATGTGAGCGGAACGAGCCCTGGCTGGTGTCAGTGATTTAACTAATATAGTGTTATCCCACGCACATTGAGAAAGTGGCTCTTTGCACACTTGTACACACGCACACACATACACACATTGTTTTTCCACCATTCTTTGAGTGTGTAAAAACGGACATATGTTGTGAGCATGTTCATCCCTGACTCTAGGGTTTGATTCGATTGTAAAGTTCTACATCCGGAATGTGTTTTACTTTATGGACATCTTGCTGAATCTAATTTAGACCTAGAGCTACATTAACCCAACCATAAATACGTAAATAGATCTGTAATTACAAAAAAACATTGGGCATGACGTACCATTAGTTTGTGTTTTTTGGTGTTTTCATTCTAAAGACGATTTGAGTTGTCAGTTCTTCTGTCTAAATCCACTTGATTTAAACCTAAAATGTCTCTCTAAACTGAAATGGTCACTACCTAAATGTAAAGTATATTTATTTATTTTGCACGTAAAGCACACTAGATAAAACAAGTAGGTGCAGGAAAAAACCCCAAAAGGACTCATATTAAAGCCTCCACCTTATGAATACATTCAAATTGAACATTAAAGCTGCACATAAAAAAATGACATTTACACACCTTAGATTACCGTATTTTCTGCTCTATAGGGTGCACTTAGCCCTCTCAGGCTCAAATTAAATTTTAGTAACAGGAAAAACAACAAAAGTACTTTGCACTTCTGGCAGGTCGTTTGTGTGTAGTCATTCTCGCACAGTCTGCATCGTCCACGTTTATCAGCACGGATGGGAAAAAAGGCTCCTGAGTAAAAAAAGCTCATAAAATGTGGATTTGGAGTAAGTAGGTAACTGGCATTTAGCTGTTGCAAATTTGCGACTCCTGCCTGGAGAGGGTTAAAAGTCTTTAATTTCATCCAAAAACAACTGCGTGCCTTATAATCCAGAGGGCCTTATATATGAATTTATTGGAGTGTCTTAGTACGACTTTAGTAAACTACAAAGCCGCTCCACTTGCAGTATTACAGCTCCCGTAGTCAGGAGCATCAGGAGTAAAACATACTGTGATTCCTTTTAATATCAAAATGCACCTGTCAAGAGACACGCTCACAACACCCAACTTTAAACTCAAGACTGTTATAAAAGTGAAAGTGTGAGCTGTGTGGGAGCAGTGGATGAGAGAAGGAGAACACACATTCACCAAGACAGAGAGACAGCGCCGAGCCACTTACGCCACGATCTACCAACGGATCGTGGACGCCTGGACTAAAGATCAGTATCAACTGTGGTCCGAGCTTTCACCAAGAACTGCCAGGGAACAGTAACCACACTGACTCGGATAATGATGAGAGGGATGTGGACGTGCTGGACGCTGGAATCACCCAACTGTTTGAACTATTATGACTTATTGTGAATACACCAACAATTTAGCGTCTCAGACAGTATTGTTTTTACGTGTTACAATTGAACACAGTTGAGAGTTATTATGAACGCATTAAATAAACTTTGACTGACTTATCTAACTGTTGTGTTTCGTTTAATGCACCTTATAGTCCGGTGCGTTTTATATGTGAAAAAAGTTTGAAAATAGACCATTCGATGACAGTGCGCCTTATAATCCAGAGCCCCTATAGTGCAGAAAATACAGTAAATACATTTGATACAAACATGGATTAAAACACAATGAAACATCCACAACTGAAAGATTATCAAACATTTTCATGAAATATCAAACATTTCCTCAAACTCTTTTTAAACAACATTTCTGATGCCGTCACTAACCAGATGTGAAAACTCCTCCAGAATTTACAGCCTCTGGATCGAAGCCATCAGACAGAAGACTTCTATTTGCAATTGATTAATAATTGGGCCTGAAATGAAATGTATTGTTTTGAAATGTTTTGTAACTAACCATGTTGATGTTTTGTCAGGAAAAGGAAAAGGGGGCAGAGAACATAAGATGACTCTTCTTCTTTCTGCTCCTTTTCATTCATTTCTTGTATGTTTGATGTTGTGACACTGTTGATTTATTTTGATTCTATATGAATTAAATAAATAAATAAATTAATAATACAAATAAATGCATTTTGGAACATGAAAATTATGATTTTGATGAGTTTTGTATCTATGAATCTCTGTATTAATTTTGAAGCAAAATGTGAAATGTTTAGAGATCGTAGTTGTATTATAAACACTTTTTTATACATAAAAATACAAATGTGATAAAGATTAATCTCATAAATATTAAGAATGTTCAGTTTGATGAATAAATGAGGGACGATGTCAGTGTCATGGAATGAGTTACAATTCGAACAAAACATTTTTACACTAATAATACTTTGTTCAGAGTAAGTGAGAAAGTGCTTGTCCAGACTAGACAGTTAGATTTTGAGTCCCGAAATGTATAAACATTTCTTATAATATCAAGAGATTTATTAATTGAGGAATAGTCTGTCCATATACCGAGAATGAGACAAACTTGTATATTTTGAAACCTGTAAGAGCACATGGTAAAAGGAGAAATGCAATTTGTCAACTGGACATACGTTTATTTAGGTTGAAAACTTTTCTCAGCTCATCCAAGCTGCTTCTTCAGTTCTGGTCAGACGCTGGTGGACACTTCCTTATATTTGCCTGCAGGGAGAAGCTAACTACACTGAAACTATTCTGAAACTAACACACCTACTTGTTTACAGTTTATCTTAGTTAGTTAAGCCTATTGAACTTGCACTGAGTGTGGGGTCATATAAGCACAGGGGTGTCAAACTCAATTTCACAGAGGCCGAAATTAAAAACCGGGACTAAGTCGTGGACCAAACTAAATATTTATTGAAAAATTTCAACAACATCAACAAGATATGTAATGTTAAACCTTTTCTTATTAAAATAAATGTTTAATAATAGTTTTGCTTAAACATTGAATACAGAACAAGCAGAATATAAAATAATAATATTTTAAATAAATCATGTCTCTATAGTCGAGCTGTAGCTGGTGGGCAGCTCTCATACATATTTCATATGATCTCATGGGCTAAATAATTCTATTGTAGGCCAAATTTGGTCCCCGGGCCTGAGTTTGCCCTGTCTGTATTAGCAGAATAATTCAAGCCCATAATGGAGCTTTCAGACCTCTGGACCTGACCTGGCTATCCCTGTTGTTCTCTTGTTTGTTTGGATTTAGGTTTGAGGATGGAGTTGTAAGTAGGAGATAGACGGTGTCTGAGTCCTCCATTTCTGTTTAAGGAAGGATTGTCTTTCTTAACAAAAATAGCTTCTTTAACTCTCAAACCGTGTCTTTTCTCTGGCTCAGATCTGTACGTCACTGTCCTCAAAGGAGTGGCCTGTGGCTTTTAGATGGAGATGTACTGCAGACTGAGGTCCTTTTAGGTGGAGATGTACTGCAGACTGAGGTCCTTTTAGATGGAGATGTACTGCAGACTGAGGTCCTTTTAGATGGAGATGTACTGCAGACTGAGGTCCTTTTAGATGGAGATGTACTGCAGACTGAGGTGATGGACTGCAGACTGAGGTCCTTTTAGATGGAGATGTACTGCAGACTGAGGTCCTTTTAGATGGAGATGTACTGCAGACTGAGGTCCTTTTAGATGGAGATGTACTGCAGACTGAGGTCCTTTTAGGTGGAGATGTACTGCAGACTGAGGTCCTTTTAGGTGGAGATGTACTGCAGACTGAGGTCCCGTGTTGCTCTCGTCTGTGAAGTGTCTGTTTAGATTCTGCAGTGTGACGCTCACTGCAGTCTTCACTACACTGAATGGAGTAGACCACGTTGCTTTATTTGTTGGCTCAGTGTTTTGTCTTTTGGTTGGACCAGTTTCTGTCTGAAAGTGTTTGTAGGTCTGAAATAGACCAGGATTTCATGTTGTCTGAAAATCCTCTGTAGTTTTCAGAAACACCAGCCATGTAAGGAGTAGTTCCACCCTTTCTTCTGGGTTCTAATTCTTTGTCGTTCTCTTTTTTAGCTCTCTTTGTTTTGTTTTTGAAAGCCCATTTGGATGACTGAAGGATTTTCTCACAAACCTGTAAGAGCACAAGCTACATACAGTCCGTTTACCTACATTTAAGTTCAGACTTCAGAAGTAACCTCGCAAATGCATGTGTAGTAAAGATCTGGAGTAGTCTTCATAAGTGCACTTGCTGTAAATGACCGTATAGCTCTTCATGGTTCCACATTCCTCTGGGGAGAAGATCCGTGTCTGTCAGTGGGGCCTGATAAGATCTACACCACGGAACAATGGACCCCTGTACCTGCGCTCCTGATAAAAACCGTACAGGCCCTGGCGTGTTCAGACACAGCCCGCGGAGGGAGGGGGGAGGGCGATCCTGGGGGAAGAGGTGAGGAGCGTGGGGGCAGGGCTGGAGCTCCGGATACCACCCAGAGAGAAGAGGAGAGAGAAGCGAGAGGAGAGAGGAAACAGCCCTGAGCGAAATGTCACTGTGATAGACAGCAGAGGAAAGTATGCATCCACATCACAGAGCTGACAAGTGGCCCTCAAGTGGATCTAAAGAGGATTTCACATGGAAAAACAAAAACCTGTGATAAATATTTCTGTTGTCGGTAATGTACAGGTGATGCCATTCTTTCACTTCTTTCACTGTCTCTCCTAAAGGTCGTGAACCGGAGACGCCACAAAAGAAACAGATCATCTTGAGACTGATTGGAGAGACAATTTAAGAGCCAAGACATAAACTTTTACAATCACTTTTACTTTCTGGACCTGAATGATTCCATGAAAATAGGATGTTAAAACCATACTTTGAACATTCTTGACTGAGATAAGTTTTTGATAGACGTTGTATGTCCTACTGTGGAATATTACAGTCAAAGGATCAACATTTCCATGGAAACAAGCAGGAAGAGGCCCTCCAAATAAGAATCAGGGTTTAATTTTAGTCTCTAGTTTTCTTTGCTAAAAGGTTATAAACTGTGTGCCTATGCCAAGATGTCCTACTCATTTTAATAAAACATAGTTAAGATAATTATTTTTAAGGTTATGCTAAAAAAAACAAAAAAAAAGTGGTTATTTTTAAGGTACTTGAGTGAAGAAATGGTTGTCCTGTCATTCTTCCACTCCAGTGTGACAGAAGAACAGAAGAAGCTGATGGTTTACAATATTATGGAAAAAAGAAGACTCAGAGGTTCCACCAAAACCTAAATCGACAGCAGCGTCTATCAGTTCATGCTGCCTCGTCGAAATAAGCGACCTTTCATTTTTCCGTTTACAGTTATATAGATCCAATAAAGCCAAACTCCAGTTTGACAATATATTTCTTTGGATAAAAGATGTGGGTTTGACGCTGTTTGCACACACTGATCACACTTTATACCTTAATTATGTCAAATTTCAACTCATTTATATGAATTTGCATAGTTCATTTGGACAATCGTATTCTGCTCAAATAGGGTCAAAAAGGAGCACATATCAACATGGCAATTTACCCATCGAATAATCCTCTCACTGTAGAATTACCATTATTAACTAATTTAGAAGAATTTGGTTAAAGGAGCTCATTTCCACAGACAGATATCTTCTATCAAATAAAGCTCCCACTACATAAGAGAAAGAAATGACTGGAAACACTGAACTCTTTACATTAAAAAATATCAAATGCTACAGTGTGAATTTCCTCTCTAACATAGGTTAAATCTAACACACAAGTCATTACTTAACTGGTCCAAACATACAATAAAATCAATACACTTTTAAAATGTGACTTGTTACTCCACTTCTGCCTTGGGAGCTCAAATCGACGGCATTTAAACTGTAACAGCACGCAGGGGGTCGTGCACATGTGCAGTAGCGCTAGGGAGCTCAAACTGACAGGACACTGGAAGCACAGCTATGTTTACATCCTGTTTGGGACATGGTGACTAGCAGGTTTAACTATGTTCATTTATATATACAGCCTATGGTTAATAAAAAAACAAAAAAAACAAATGAGCACATATCATTTGTAGGATGTGTCCTTGTGTGTGGCGTGTGTATATTTGAGCTCACCTTGGCTCTCATGGTGCGTTCAGTCTCCAGCTCCTCCTCCAGCTCCTCGATCCGTGCCTGCAACACAACCACACTGCACGTTTATCACATGGAAAGAAGACTTATTTACACTTACTTCCATATTTACACAGGACAGTCCCAGTGTTGAGCCCAGTGTCCCCTGTCCCAGCAGATTTATACAAAACCACTGATGTGTCCCAGTTTTAGCAAGAAAATCAAACTTGTTTGAAATCCAGTCGCCTCTCATGAGGGTTTCGCTCTGTTGAAGTCGTTCCATGAGCAGATTTGCCAGAATCTGTCAGACTGAGCATGTGCGGACACAGAAGCGGAAGCAGGATATGAGGTTGTGGAGGACGCCCAGCATTAATCTTTTGATCAGGGATGGATTTAAAGATGCATTGTGTAATTTTTCTGATGCAGGGTCTGTCAAATTATTTTCTTCATGGAGATGCGATGCTTTGTCTGAAATGTTTCACAGTATGGCATTTTCATTCTCATCACTGTTTATTTTGTACGATCATAAACGAAAACAAAAAATCCTTACATTTTTCATTCTCATTGCTGTTTATTTTATAAGATCATAAACGATAAAATTTGTGCCTAGATTAATATTATTATTAGTTAGTACGACTACAAACAGAAATACGTTTCTGCATGTATGTATATGTTGATATGCATATGTGTGTAAACATTTATATTGAGTATACCTACTGGATATCTATGATGTGTATATGTATGTTTGTATGTATATATGTGTGTACAAGTGTGTTTACTTGCATATGTATGTAAGTGCATGTAGATATCTTTTTGTATATATGTCGGTATATATATTTTTTTGCAAATGACAGGTAAGCACTCCAAAGGTGATTAAAAAAAAAAAAAAAAAAAAAAAAAAAAAGTGAACCATGTGATTATGTAAAACAATTGGGGTAGGACTCTATAAGTTTTTTTAACTTCATCCTACTCCTTTTGAGCACCAGGTCCCAAATATGTCATGTACATATCACTATTTTTGTTATTGTTTTTGAATTTTGTTGTACCCGGCTCAAACAAAGAAATAAATGAAATGAAATGAAACCTTTCTATCTTCATGGAGACCAAACCAGTTTTATAGTTAATTTTTGTAACACATGCTCCATTTGGTTTAAAGCAGAATTACAATCAGAAATGAACTTGATGCTGCTATTTCACTGTATCACTGAGAGCCTTTTGGGTATTCCAAGCTGTTTTTAGCTGTAGGATCTGGCAACATGAAGTGATCTGGCGACGTAAAGTGTAAGTCCCTGGTTCACTTACAGTAGCGGCTCTGATAGTGGTCTGGAGCTGGCCCAGAGGGACGTGAGTTTACTTGTGTGTGTGTAGCCTGGATACAGACCACAGCACAATACCTCCAGGACTTTACAGGAATTTCAGTTGTTTGGGTTTTTCCCAGTTTAGGCCAGAGCAGTGCATGAACTCCAGGTCAGAATGTCAGAACAGAGGAACACAACAGGCTGATCTGACCTTACCACGGTCAGTGAGAATTACAGTTACTGCCGTGCATTATATTTCTACAAAGACAAAAGAGCTTAACTCGCCAGAGGGTGAAACTGAGAAGAATGACCTGTCCAGACAAAAGTATAACAGGCAGGGGTCCCAAAATTTGACACCTAGTTGATATAATGAAGATATATTTGAAAGTGAAAAAACATTGAGCACAAAATTGACTATTGACCCTTACTTGTCAGTTCCTGTTCTCTGCATTTGTATTATGAGAGAAAACTAAGGAGTTGCGCAAAGACAAAAGGCAGGATAGAACTGATCAGGATCGTGACAATTACACAGTCAAACAGTTTGACACAAATGACTTTGCAGTATAGTGTGTACAGTACGAATAAACACACCAAATACTTCCACATTAAAGAAGCCGAGCCAAGGCAGCAACAAAAAGAAGGAGGCGAGAGGTTGAAATATATTCATGAACTAAATCACAAACAGAACAGACACTGTTTTTGCCTTTTGTCTTTGCACGAAAACCTATTTTTGGCTCATCATACAAAGACAGAGAACAGGAACTGACAAATAAGGTCAAAGGTCAATTTTGAGCTCAACATTTTTTCAGGAAATTTATTCATATCATAAAGGAGGTGTAAAATACAAACAAAATGACATGAACTCATTTTTGACCAAACGTGATGTTACTGCGTTTTGCCTTTGTAGGACAGAAAACTCCATAACACACAAGTCGTCCGGCAACAGTTAAATCACATTCTGTATCACTGCTCTGTGGTCGGCACCACAGCGATGGATAAACAAATGCTTAACGTGCCTATGACAGGTTAGACTACTCATTTTACTAAAACACTGATACTGGATGAAAATCATGACATTGCATTAGGGAATTTAATAATTGTCACCTAGGAAAAACAAAACAAAACAGTACTGTATTTTCCGGGCTATAGGGCGAGCTTGAAAGCCTCCAACCCCACGAACCCTACACGAATCCACTCGGGTGTCCCAGCACGACTTCAGTAAACTACAAAGCCGCACCACCCGCAGAACACACAAACACACACAGAGCAGACAGCGACCACACAGCGAAACACACCCACAGACACACTCATCACTCCACACTGACAAGGAACGGAACAGAGGAATGAACGAGTGCAATGTGCCGCTTCTAGACACAACTGAACAACTGAGTCACTGTGAACACGCCGACAATCCGTTGGTCCCTGACATCACCCTCCCTACACGCCACAACTGAACAAAGCCCAGAGTCACCGTGAACGACACAAACAAACAAAACCACTCACCCATCACACTGTTGGGTTTCCTTTAAAGTCCAGTGTGGTTTATTTGTGAAAAAAGTTTGAAAATAGACCATTTAATAACACTGCGTCTTATAATCTAGAGCGCCTAATAGCCCGGAAAATACGGTACACAGTATGTAAATGATGTATCTAATTAGGGATGGGCATTCAATGACATTTTTTTAATCGATCGTCGGAAGAATTAATGATTAATCGATAATCGATCGTTAACGTTTTTATATTAAAATGATCATCATTATTATTACTATCTGCACTACTAATCTGCATAAATAAATTCAACTTTACGACATATAAACCGTAACCACTCTAGAGCCACATTAATCCGTTTGACATATATATATGTATAATGTGTTTAATTCAGTTTTGTTCAACTCTCACAGAAACAAAACTTAAAACCACATCACTAATTTGCATAAACTAAGTGAAGATAAAACTCCAGCTCTTGTGTCGCTGATGCGGTCAGTTTCTGTTGGATTAAAAGACATGACTCAGGTGAATACAGGTTAGTGTGACCAGATTTGCGTTTGTCAAAACCAGGACACTGTACGGGGGGAGGGGGCGGGGCCTCGTCATCCACATTGCGCGACTCTCACCTGGTAAAACTTTTTTCCACTGGACACCAACACATATGTGCTGCTTTATACACTGTGCACATGGACTCACACTTGTCCCGGACGCAACGGAAAGCGTGGAATTTCTTGTACAAGTCATCGTTAAATACACATTTGTCCTTCGGTACGTTGCAGGTTGACCGAATGTTTGTGTTTGTGTCTCGCTCCTTCTGATGCAGAGACACATGTACAAACCTGTTTGGTCACGCTACACACAGCAACCTACATTGGGTTTGTCGATTAAAATTAACGTAATGGATGAAATTCTTAATGATCAATTATCGATTAATCATGCCCATCCCTATATCTAACAAATGATTATCTAACAAATACAAATATAAAACAGCACTAGGGTTGTGCAAACACATCAAAATATCAAAATGCTGATATATCGTCAAGAGTATTTTTTTTTTTGGTATATTTAATAAATTATTTTGTTACAGAGCTACAGTTTTGCTGCTTATTTGGAGGAAGGAAAGTCTTTTCTGCGACACATTTGACATTTTCACTGTTTTGATGATAAAAATGTTTGTGTTTCATATGAACTTTGCACAAGAACTGGTTTAACAAAGACTTTTAGAATCACAGCCATGATTTAGCCTTTATTTTTATTGAACCATATTGCATCAATTTGAACTAAATCATATCGAACCGAAAGTGCGCTATATCGACATATGTATCGTATTGTGGCCTATGTATCGTATCTGCAACTTCTTAATGTAATCTCCTTTATTTTGTTGAAATCGTGTTTAAAGTATCAGAAAAAAATAGTTTCTTAAGAGTAAATTGTATTGAAATGGATAGAATTCTCCTTCAGCATGATGTCATTGGTGTTTTTGGATTTTTATTTTTTTTTCCACAAGCTGCTTCTTGATTTGTGTAAAACTATAATAGTATATGGTATTTATATGATCATCAATTAAAGATTCATAAAGATCTGTCATATGCACTTTAACTGCTTTTAATTAATTGATTCCATACAGACCTAAACTTAAAAATATCCTTGCAGTACTAGAGTTTAAAAAGTGATAGTTCAGTTGTAATGCACTCGTTCACCAGCAGGCGTCTCTCTAGAGTCCATAAACACGCTCGTCCCTGTGTGAGTTGGACATGTGTTAGCGCTAATAAAGCTGACGTCGTAAAGTGTAGTTGTTCATATAAAAGTCTAAACATCCACACTGTAAAAGAGTCATAAATGAGGCTTGTAATGCAGAGTAATGGGCCGCATCACTACATCATGTGTTTAGATCTCCGCCCGTGTGAAATAGTTTGAGTGTGTTTCAATAATGATGATGCGAGGCCATAAACCGCTCACCCACACATGCATAATCATCTTCTCTCAAATGTCTTTCTACTCTTTTTCTACATTATTCTCCTTCTCTACTCTCTTCTAATTGTGCTCTCCTCTCTCCTCCTCTTTTCCTTTCTGTTTGACCCTGTCAAGTTCTAGTTCCAGAGGGGCCAGTGTGGTACAAAGGATCCACACTCTTTTTCACTGACAAAATTTCAAAACTTTTCCCTGACTTTTTCATAACCTCAAGTGAATTTTCCATGACTTTACGGCACCTACACATGTTGAATTGATCAGGCTTTTAGAGCTAAATATGAAATTTTAACTCTTTCCACTCACCTTATGGTTTATAATTATAGTTTTTGAACATTTAAAATCCTGTCAGTGCATTTATTGTCGTCTCTTTAAAACAAAATGCACAGACGTTCAAAAATAATCAGAATAGTCTAATAAGAACTTCACAGAATGTTGTAGTTGCGTGAAAGACATACTAAAATTCCATGACTTTTCCAGGTCTGGAAAAAGACATTTTCAATTCCCATGTCTTTTCCAGGATTTCCATGACTGTGGGAACCCTGGGTACAGACAGAGTGACCAGATGTCCAAGTTTACCCAGAACAGTCCCAGTTTTGAGCCTGTGTCGCCTGTCCCAGCAGATTTATATAAAACCACTGATTTGTCCCAGTTTATAGAAGAAATGTCCCAGGTGTCCCTATTTTTGACCAATCTGATCCCTGCCAACATTAAAGAGAGGCATAAATTCAAATAAAATAAAGAAAAGCTGCAAAAAATGACCAAAACACAAAGAAATGTGTTGACTCACATGGGCCGAGTGCAGAACATTATTTCTTAATTACGCACTCCTCACACCATTTTATTATTACAACCACCACAAAGCGGGAGTGTCCCAGTTTTTTTTTTTTTTTGAAAATCTGGTCACCCTAAGTCACGCCAACTCAAGACACCAAAAAGCTGATATAAACAGAAAATAATCATCTCACCAAACACTGACTTGATCTTGTGATAAACTATTTAAAGGTGCAGTGTGTAACTTGGTGGAGGGTTCGTCAAACGCTTTTCTCCATGGAGATGTTATTGCTTTGTTTGGAATGTTTCACAGTATGGCATTAAGCTTTTCTACCTTCATGGAGACCAAACCATACTAAGTTACAGGTCAGATCTGTGGAGAGGCGAACCCGCTTACAGTAAGAATATTGTTTTTCTAGGTATTTTTGAGCAAAAAAAAAAAGACACTTATAATCCCATAAGTGTAATGTAGATGTGTTTAATGTCACACTGTGGAACATTACAGGCAGAGCAATGACTTCTCCACAGAAACCCCCAAACAAAAAGTGACATAGTTGTACTTTTAAATGTTGAGTCGACATGCTCCGCAAAACAAAACTAGAACAAACGCAACAGCTTTTTCCTGTTTACCGCACGTCACTATGTATAAAGACCGAAAATATAACATTTCCAGTACAAAATGCATCTCACATGAGCCAAACACACTGCATTACATAAACATATAAGGAGACGGTAAAAGAGGCACAGAGAAGCAGAGACGAGAAATAAACACAGAAAAAGCTGATGATAAATCAGAGGTAGTTTAGTGCGACTCACTGTGCAACAAACTTGGAATTACTAAATATATTTTTGTGACTCACTGACATCGGAAATATGATTAAAAGTATAATTCAGTAAATATTTAGATTTAATTTATTAGTTTATTGTGTAACTTTTTGGTTGCTTGTTTCTACACAGCAAAAACCGGACCCTCCACTGGAAAAGTTACACACTGCATCAAAGCCCCAAGAGAACCGCAGCTTTTCTGTCTTACGACTTCTCTCTCGTGTTTCCCTTTCTCTGCGTACGTCACAGTGGGCGTGTACCGGTGACAGTGAAAACAGGGCTACATCGGAGCAATGACGTCTTATATACAATAAAATAAAGATGACTCAAAACATGCACGAATCACTGTACAACTTCGAGAGGGTCAAGGAGAATGTGAGTAGATCTTCTCTAACACTTGTGATGTGCCAAAGGGATTGTGAGAAGAACAAGTAATGCAGGTGTAAAAGCTCACGTCCTCCTTCCTCTAGATTTAAACAGGTGAGGAGGGAGGTGTGGGAAGGTACATCTTACATAACATGATAAAATATATAAGACTCACATGCCATCTGAGAGCGTCTGCAGACAGAACAGCCATGGTGGACAAACCCTTCCCTCTCTCCTTCCCCCTCTCCTTCTACCTCTCCGTCTCTCTGCCTCTCTGCTCCCTCCTCCGACGCTCCAGGTTGGGAAGCCACACCCACGTACCCCCCCCCCCACCTCCACCCTCACCCCACCCCCCACTCTGCACCCCCAGGCCCAGATGTGGTTTGAGTTAGACCCCTCCCCGCTCTCCTTAAGTACAGTTTGTAGCACTACTGCATTTGGATATAGACGTCACAACTTTCAAGACTGACTTTAGTTTAGATTAAGGACAGGTCACAATATCTATGGTAGAATTTGTTTTGACAGGTCCATGTTAGGAGTGTAATGGGACATGTATTTGTGCCAAACGGTTTTGGTACTGGACGGTCGGTTCATTGCAGGGCTGTGTACGAGTGAGTTCGCACAATTAGTGTGTGTTTACATTCGGTCACTTCATGTGCAGCTACACGGAAGGATCAGCTCTTTAATATTCACAAGGAAACTTGTCCGTGATTGGGGCAGTTTTTTCTGCAGCGCTTTATAGTTAGGATGGCCGCCTTCACAACAATCGCCCCCCATCTTGACTACGTCCCTCCAAACCACGTGAATCCTCGCAAAACTACAAGTCTCCAGTCCTCACTTTCACCTTTTGCCCTCATACCCGTGACCTTTGTCCCTTGTGTATTTTCAACCCCTCAGGACATTGTAACTGCAGCAGATCTGCACTTACTGCAGACAATGTGGACAAGTTGTTTTTTTTCTGGCCAAAAATATGGAAATTTACTAAAAATTGAGCTGGAACTGTTAGTACTTCACTTTACTTTTTGAAACGTTTTGTTTCCTGTTTACAAGGAATTTAAAAAAAAATAATATTTCATACATTTGTTGTTTAGTAAGCAAGCAAGTAAGTCTTTATTTATATAGCCCTTTTCACAGACATATGTCACAAAGACGCTTACAGAGCATTTATAGATTCATTATTCTTTTTTATTTGAGAATATTTTATTTTACTGATTAATATTACCAAGCAGCACTTTGCATTTATTTTATGTTCTCCTTTGCATAATGTTAGAACTAATTGTTGGTTTAATAAAAATACAAATAAATATCAAGCAAATGGTTTTGCACTGTACCAAAATGAACCGAACCTCGACAGTTAACGGTTTTGACCTCAAAACCGAGGTATGTACCGAACTGTGATTTGTGTACCGTTATACTCCTAGTCCATCTGTGTAACTGTTACAAAGCACAACATCATATCTAATAATGTAAGTGTTCAGTTGTAATGAATGTGTCTTGGTGTCAGAAATGCTCTGAATGAGTCTGATGATGATTCATGGACTTCAAAGCTGTGCAGGGTTTCTACCTATGATGCAACAATACTCAGCAAATTCAAATATCACGTTATCTGAGGTTCAGAGGCAAAGGAATTTTAACAGAGCATTACTGAACCCAGCGTGAGCTAAAAACAACTCCAGGTATGTTTTTAATGAGGAGACAAAGTAAAACCGGGATTAAAAGCTCAGAAAAGTTCAATTTGCGCGATGTGTGTCCTTAACAACTCGAATTATGAAATTACACGGTAAACTCCAATGTAAAGTGTTTTAATCTGACTATAATGTTTTCTCATGGTTAAAAGAATGTCAGATGTGGAACCATAGCAACTGTAAACACCTTTATTGGCTTTAATTCATGTTTAAACAGAAAACATTCCCCTTTCTTGTTTATAAACAGTCTTTGCATTTTGGATGGAATTTTCTATGTAGGTGACATAGGGAGAGGAATTCTGTTTTAGAACTCAATGCTACCTCATGTGTTTTCATACTTTTTGTAACATAGTCTGATACATGGTCCAAATAGAGTACTGTGTTCTGAATACTTAGAATACTTTTAAATTGAGTTGCATTTCAATTATAGAGTAAAGATGCAAAGTTTTCTCATTAGTTACGAGCAGTTTGAAGCCCAAATCAAAGACAAACTGTAAATCAAACTACTCCTACTAGTACTCGTACATATTCTCAATTCTCAGAAAACCGGTCATATGCACCGATGTCATGTCCATATACAGGGGGTCCCAAAAAATTGACATAATTTCGCAAGCGAATCATCTTGGCAATTCCTGTTGAAATAACCTCAAATTCTCACAGAATGTATAGAAACAGAAACTGAAGATTTTATATTTAATGTTTTATTTTTGTTCTGTTTTCAGGTTGAGCTGTTTACTCTCAAAGAGAAGTCATTTTGTGTCTTGGAATCTGCTCGCACACACTCACCCACGAAAAACTTCACCAACTGGCAAACAAATTTGGACTTTGTACCAAAAATGTAAAGAGTTCGGCTGTTTATGCAGGACTAAAGGATCTGGGAGGTCAAACTCTCGTTCTAGGAATCTGCGTTTCCAAACTTGTTCTCCTTATGGACTTCTTGGGGAACTTGCTCGACCTTCTTTTCTGATGTTGATGATGGTCTACCAGATGCTTTAGCCCTGCATAAGCAGCCAAACTCTTTATATTTTTTTTACCAAGTCCAAATTCGTTTACCAGTTGGTGAAGATTTTCCAAATGTTGCTTTGAAGCTGCACAGTCTTGGGTGAGTGTGTGCAGCAGATTCCAAGACAAAACATGACTTCACTTTGAGAGTGAACAGCTCAACCTGAAAAAAGAACCAAAATAAAAGATTAAATATAAAATCTTGATCTGTTTCAATATATTCTGTGAAAATAACAAGAACTGCCAAAATTATTGGCAAAGGTCAATCAATATCAGGGATGTAACAATAACTGAAATGTCATGATATCGTATTGTCAAAAGTCAAGACTCTTTGCTTATAGTCATTGTTATATTGTTATTTGCAACAATGGTTATTAAAAAAAAACAAAAAAACAGAGGGAACTGCATAGATCTGAATGCTTTGCTCTGCTTGACTGCAGACTACATGAAGAAATAACTGAGTTATTAAAGTCTTGTGAAGACATTAAAAAAGAAAAAGTAGCATATTCACTATTTTGTAGCCTCAACAAAATATAATTTCGTAAAAGTGTGTATCATTATATCCCTTATCAATATATGAATATATTGTACAGTCTGGGTGTCTGGTTAAGCCTGTGGTTATGATTGTGTAGGTGTATGTCTGTGTCTGTCTGCTCCAATCACACGGCACATCCCAGCAGCACTGACGACAGACTGGAATGCTCCTGTGTCAGCCCCTAATGAAAGGCTCTCCTGATGGGTGCTCACCAGAACCTCCACGCTCTCACCTGAATGAAACATCTTTACAATTACTTTTACTGGAGTTATTTTTTTTTGACATCGTGCCCTTTTACTCTTTGGGTAGAGTGCAGCCTACCAGTCTCTATGGAGGTTAACAGTTTTCTACCATGGTTTAAAGCTCACAAGCGTCCATTTTGCATAATATATGAACCTTTAAAAACTTAGAAAATAGAACTAGATCATTTCAAACAGTTTGTAGTGGTCTAAACGTTTTCCTCATTTACCTTATGCACCCTAATTATTCACCACAATGAGTTAATAATCACCTTTCACAACTTTCAGAGGTCAGAGACAGTTTTGCCATCACCATAGCGCCAACAACATATAGCATGCTAACACATACTTCCTGATTTTGCCTTCTAATTAGATGCAGGCACAGTATATCAGTATTGCGCTGAGACAAATTTTGTTCAAGTACATGTAAAAAAAATCAGACACACTGTCTTTACATTTCTGTCTGCTCTACCACTTATATCTGTACTTAAATAGAATAGGCCACTTCATACTGGCAAAAAACTGGACTAGCATATTGCGTTGTTGTTGAAATGTGTCTCTTATTTGGTACGTAAGGCACATCTGTTTGAGTGAGAAGAGAGTCAGACGTGTTCATAATTGCAGGCTGCAGACAGATGTCCCTCAGTAGTGATTCATATATGCTGCAGTAAGCTCTGCTGTATGTGCTAACACAGCACCCAGGTGCTCCTCAAACCACTATATGCTACTCATTATAACCACATTTTCATTCTGCAATTTGATGAAAAATGGAGGACAAGTGGACTGAGAAAGAGTTTAAATGACATTCTGAATGCTCAGCATGTATTCATTGCTGAATTTAAAAAAAAAAGAACAACAGCATATAGCCACAAGAGGCAATGATTGACCCTCGCGTGTGCCTACGCAATGCCCTGCAAATGCCACACCCTGGAAACACCCCACAAATGCTACGCTATGTTCATCTACACAAATGGGAGCCATTTGTATAGATGCAAATTGTCATACATTTTGTAAAATTGTGTGTGTCAGTGTGATAACATAGCAATGTTTATTGTGAGTTCTGACATGGTTGTGACAGGTGTTACCTGCTGTTCCTGGCTCTTCCTCTGCAGGCTGTGGTTCAGGGCCTCTTCAGCCTGCAGTCTGGAGCTGGTGCTACTCATCTCCTGCTCCCTCCTGCACAGACACACACACAGACACACACACACACGAGGTCAGTCCACTTGAGCATTTTATTCAAAGTGCGTATAACGGGTTAGACTATTTAACAACAGTGTTAACATCATTTCATGCAAAATTGTATTAACTATCTTGAGTATGATGAGTCTTTTTTTTTTTTTTTTTTTTTTTTTTGGCAGCAAATATGACATAGAAGTAATACATCAGTGTTACCTAGCAACCACACTGTCAACAAGGCCAAACCTGCTTAAATTACACAATGTTTAAGATTAGAGCATGGACTGTATAAAGACGTGGGGAGTGTCTGTCGCCCTTAGGGTTCATCTCCAGTCAAATGAAGCTTGCGATGCTTGTGGTTATACGGGCAAATTTGGAACCAAGCTCCATATTTAGGAAATGGAATTTATTTACTGACAAAATTGTGAAATAAACTGTAAATAAACCACACCAGCATCATGCAAACAATTTAAGATGAAAATGACGAGGCTCACAGCAGCGGTTACAGAGAGAGGGGGGACAATTCTGCAATGCAAAGTCAAATGGAAACAGAACACTTTCTAATTTGGAAAGTAGTTTTCAAATCCTCTACCTGATATTTATTCAATGAGAGTTGGTTTTATAGCTCAACAATACCAAACATACACAGATCTGACGGGTAACTTAGTCTGGTTTGTTCTCCATGCAGATAAAAAGAAAAGTTACAGAATGCACATTTAACACTGTGCAATACTTGACAAACACAAAACTAAGTATGTTGAAATAAAGTGAATATGCACAATATTCATCTCTATCCTGCTTTACAAAGAGCCCCTGACTTGACTTGCTCTGATAGACATTTCTCTAATTTCGCTCATTGTCCCAATCCATCAGCTGTGCATCCAGGCGTGCACTTTTGATTTATTACTGTCAATGTAACTAATGTACCTGCCAAACGTAACATGCCCGGACCTCATCTGTGCCATGTTCACAACCCCTGTGCACCAGAAACCTCCTCAAGTTACGGCAAACGCATAGAGACATGTTGGTATGGGAGCCTGCAGGGACAAACTTCAAAGCTCGGGAACCATAATGAGGAGGAGTATCATAACCTCTAGATTCACATGGCCCCGGAGCAGAGGTATCATGTCCAACTGTCAGGGGCGTTTGAAGCTTTATATCGTGGGTTGTGAAAAATGAGTAACTTTTCGCCCTCCGTGTGAGCTGTTGTAACATTTATGAGTGCTTTTATGGAATGCATCATATTTGGCTCACATTTCTGATATAGTGCATACGCAGTTCTTTTTCTCTTTTCTCGGACGTGGGATTACAAGTTTTTGATTAACAGTTGAAGTCGGGTTCAGAACAGAGAGGTCTGACATGAGGTTGACAAATTGAGCATAATGCACACATGTGTACAAGACACATCTGGAGTCTGTTAAACAAGATGAAGGTTTGGGTGTTAGAGAGTGTTGAAAAAACTCTAATCATTTTGTGAAGCAGCTTAGATCTAAATCTAGATGAATGTGTGATCACAATAACAACATGAAGACATTAGTCGCATACAAGTTTATGAGTTCTTCATTCACTCCACATTCAGTGTGGTAAACTACTACTGCAGCCACAGTTCAGCCTGTTCGACCATCAGTAATCACTCACCACTTTCATACTAGGCAATGCAGGGGAAGTGCCTTGCTTAAGGACACAATGACAGTTTGCACTTGAGTCACTGCTGCCTCACTGTGGCACTCGGCATTTCCATCGGTTTACCATCCAAGAACTAATCGGACTCAACCCTGCATAGTTTCAGAGATCAGTGAAACCATGGGTACAGATCCATCAAAATATGGTAAAAACATGAAAAACATGAAAAAAGAACTAGTTCATTTTAAACAGTTTGAATAATGCAAACATAATAATGTTGTACATTCCACATCTGCACTTTGAAAAGGTCATTCATGCATTTATGACCTCATGACTCGATTACTGTAACTCTTTGTCTGCTGCATTGACCAGGCCCAGCTCAGCCGCCCACAGTGTGGTCCAGAATGCAGCAGCTTCTTTTAACTGGAAAGAAGTGAAGGGACCACATCACTCCTGTTCTTAAATCTCTGCACTGGCTCCCTGTACATTTTAGAATCCATTTAAAAAAAAATCAAATGATTGTTTTTAAGAGTCTTGATGGCACCTGCCTATTTGAACTCCTTCAGCCCCATGTCCCATCCAGAGGTCTGCGCTCTGCAGACCAGCACCTCCTGCTGTCCCCAGGACCAGACTGAGGACCGCAGGAGACGGGACCTTCTCTATGGTCGGTCCACGACTGTGGAACACTTTGCCTTTGCACATTAGAAGTGCACAGTCAGTGGAGCACTTTAAATCCTTTAAATCCTTGCTCAAAATGCATGTTTTGTCCTTGGAATTTGCCCAGAGTTAGGAAGAGACACTTTGGCCTTGCTGTTATTATTATTTTTATTATTATTATTATTCATGTTTTATTTCACTCTAAATGTTGTTCAGCATTTTGGTAAGCTTTGGCTGTTTAAAATGTGCTATACAAATACATTTGATTTGAAAGTCTGAGCATCTTAATTATTCACTGCAATTTGTGTGTGGAATCCCTCAGTCGTCCAGGCAGAATCCATGACAAAGAAGAAATTCAATTTGTCAACTGGACAAATGTTTATTTAGGTTGAAAACAATTCGCAGCTCATCCAAGCTGCTTCTTCAGTTCTGGTCAGACTCTGGAGGACACTTTCTTATATCTGCCTGGGGTTTTAAAACCTAAAACAAAGAGAACAACACGGGTAACCAGGTCAGGGCCAGAGGTGTGAAAACACTCATCATGTGCCTGAATGATTCTGCTAATATGTCCCTCACTCAGTCACTCAGATGGAGATGAACAGGCCGAGCTACAAACAGAAACTATAAACAGGTAGGTGTGTTAGTTTCAGAGTAGTTTCAGTGTCGTTAGCTCCTCGCTTCAGACAGATATAAGGAAGTGTCCACCAGCGTCTGACCAGAATTGAAGAAGCAACTTGGATGAGCTGTGAAATGTATTCAACCTAAATAACCGTTTGTCCAGTTGACAAATTGAATTTCTCCTTTGCTATTCACTGCAGTGAGTTTAAAGATGATTTATTATTTAGAATATCATTCGTCAGAGGTTTAACCAAGTCATTGTTTTGCAAGTCTCAAGTAAGTTTCAAGTCTTTAAACCAAAGAACCAAATATAGCTTAGATTTTTGCAATTTATATGAATTTTAAACTAAACTGTACTTAAAAAGTCAAGTTATATTTATACATGAGTATTTATAGAGCATATTAAAATTGTAGAAATTAATGTAGTTAATTTTTCTTTTTTAAATGTCTTAGTGTGAATCATTATGGTCAGAATAGAAAGAATTCAGATTTATAAGTGCTTCTCAAGTCAAGTCCCAAGTCTGAGTCAGTTTTATCAAGTGAAGTCTCAAGTCCTAAAAATAGTGACTCAACTCTCGCAAGTCCCCACCTCTGTTATTAGTAAATATGTGGCAATGAGTTAGAGCAATATTGATATAAGTTTTGGTCGTTGGTCCGTTGTATGGTCTATTGTGGTACCTATGTAATCATCTACTTTCTTCTTCCATTGCACTGAAAATACCACAGCTTTGGCAACACAAAACAAGATATCACAAAGCCTATAGTCTAAGATGTGTGAGTTGCATGCTAGTCCGACCGTTTGACGTGCTCCTCCATCCCGTTCCTCTGCTCCATGGTCCCTGGTCCGTTCAGAGTCTCAGGCCTGTGCTTCTTCTCCAGCTCTGACCGCAGCTGACGCTCTTCATCCAACTGGTACTCCAACTGCACCCCCCAAAACACAAAGAAATCGTAAAACATCTGGTCATAAAAGGCACACTCCAGGCTACAATTCACTTTACTACAAAAGCCAAGTGCTAGAGTTGCGCTGGTGATCAATCATCTTTAGACGTTTATGAGCTCAGGGCTTCAAACACGGCAATGTACAGGACCTATAGAGGGGAGGGTTACAATGAAGGGTAATGAACCAGAGAGCTCCTTTTACTGTACACAACTGCTGCGGGTATTTACAGCATTTTAATGAGGGTATTACGTTAAATCTACTGCTAGATTTGTGTAGCCATATTTTATGAAATGACTTTGTTAATTAGCTGTTACTGACTTAATTAGATAATTGCTGGATTTCAGACAACGTCACAAAAAGCAGATGATGGTCAGGAAGTAAAGACAGACACACAGACAGAACCCTGTTTACCTCTGTTGACTCGGCATTAAAACAAAAATTGCCTAAATTCTGTGCAGTCTATGGTTGCTACAACTGCTCTAATACCTCCATACCGAAAGTGTCGTGTCACAAGGGAGTCAGAGCGTGTTTACATGAGAACGCTTGCGGGTAAAAACAACTAAATATTTTATCAGAAGTGTCTTTTGTTTAGACCAGATATGTAAAACTCAGACCCGGGGGCCAAATTTGGATTGTAAGATCATATCAAATTTCTAAAATGTTGTTATTATTTTATATTATGCTTGTTCTGGATTCAATGTTTAAGCAAAACTATTATTAAACATTTATTTTAATAAGAGAAAGTTTAACATTACATATCTCGAAAGAAAAGAAAACATGCAGATGTTGGAATTTTTAAATAAATATTTAGTTTGTCCCACGACTTAGTCCCAGTTTTTAATTTTGGCTTCGATGAATTTGAGTTTGACACTCATGGTTTAGACAGTGACGATGTTTTTGGAGCTTAAAAATCACAAAAATCTGAAACTACCACCACCTCCAAAGTGGAAAAGTTGAATACGCTCTGCCGTAGCCTTTCCATCTACACTGCCCAAGACACAAAACTCTGGTCAGATGTGCTCAGGTCGTGTACGTGTTTACGTCACATACATACAATACAGAAACTTGCATGCATACATGATCGAATTCCACACACTTTTGCGTCGCCGTACACATGCAGATTTCCTCCCGAAAACACTCATCTAAACGCAGAATTATACGTGAAGACTCACGCCTCTTTTGCGTCTTCTGTTCAGACCGTCATCATATAAACGTAGGCTCAGTTTAAAAAAAATGTACAGAAAAAAAGACGACAAAAATGGATCAACAATTTCCAGCTAAAAACAGGAGGCGCAGAAACGGACGATGCTAGAGTTTGCAACGACCACTTTGTAACAGGCAAGACTGTGTCATTTATTAATTAATATAGCAAAAAGCTTTATGTGGTGCTACTGTTGTAATTTGTTGTAACCCAACCAGATTTTTTTTATTATTATTATTTTTTAAAGGATTTCATTTGACCCAATGATGTTCATTTTGTCCATGAAATCCTTTAAATTAAGCAGCCGAAACATGTCAACAAGGTAAATACACTTTACTGCATTGTCTTTAAAAAGAACCTAAGAAGTTAAAGGATTTCATTTGGCTTGCATAGTAATACGAGATCTGCAGCAGCAGATCATTTTTTATATCCATCGTCTCAGCGCCGGGAATATCCTCCAAATTGTAAGAAAAGTCAAACTTCTCCATGTCGTACAGGTCAAAATCTATATTTAGACTTATTTTTTTCCACAATAGCGGGACTGTGCCCATTCAAACTTTGAGCGTACCCGTCGTCACCCATCGTGCTGTGTTTTGAAACAGAGCAAAAAACTTCCTGCTTTGCGCATTATCAGGGTCACGTGAGTGTAACCCGGCAATGAAATGTAGAGCTATGGTTATTTATTTATTTTTATTATTTTATTATTTTATTTTTTTTATAATAATACTGATTGCTGTTGAGTGTCCATGGGCTACTTTCAAAATGGGGTACGGGATTTTCAAACTGTGAAATGAGGAAGTATTGGTTAAATGATTATCCGTGGTCTTAATGAAAACTAGAAATCTATGCCTGCAATCTCAGTTAAAGAAGCTATACCTGTTTTGTGTGTGTGTGTGTTTGTTTTTCTTAAAAATGTGGAGAAAAAAAACAGGACTAGTCCATTTTAAACTTTTTTGTTTGTTTGTTTGTTTGTTTGTTTTTTCAGCTTTCAGAGTCATGTTGTTGTTTTGCAGAGAGTAATACTCTATAATTTGATGCCGACAGCAAACATCAGTCTCATTTTGACCCTAAAAGCTGCTTTTACAATATATGTACTGGGACAAAAAACAGTCCAGGTAGAATCCATGGCAAAAGAAGAAAGTCAATTTGTCAACTGGACAAAAGGTTATTTTGGTTGAATACATTTCGCAGATCATCCAAGCTGCTTCTTCAGTTCTGGTCAGACGATGGTGGACACTGCCTTATATCTGTCTGAAGGGAGGAGCTAACTACACTGAAACTACTCTGAAACTAACACACACACTTGTTTACAGTTTCTGTTTGACCAGAAATGAAGCAGCAGCTTGGATGAGCTGGAAAACATATTTGACCAAAATAAACCATTGTCCAGTTGGCAAATTGAATTTCCCCTTGTGCCACCCTTTACTTTGTTGACAAAGCTGCAAACCCTCGGCCTGGAGTCTCCTGAAATGGTTTCCACTTGACAGCTGTGCCGCGTGAGGGTCAAGAAATGCCAAACGCAAAGCAGTGATGAAAGCAAAGGGTAAAGGTTATTTACAAATGTTTAATCTAAAACAAGTTTGGAGATATTTTGAGTGTGTTTTTGTTTACATGTGTTTTCCATGTGTCATTCATTGTTTTAATGCCTTCAGTGAAAATCTACAATGTAAATAATCATGGATATAAAGAAGAAACAGAAATACAGTGGAGAGCCAGGCCTGCTCAGTTTAAGGATGTTTTTCGGATGGTTTTTCGTGGTATGTTTTGTCATAAAACATTTGTAACACTGAATAAATGCAAAATCATATACTATATAACATTTCAGACAGTAACCATCCTTCCACCACCACAAAGTTACATAGTGCTTCTTTAAAACACGAGTAAAACTGATGTAAATAACTACTAAAATAAATCTCTACTCACGTCTTGAGCGTGCATCTGCAGCTGGCTCCTCTGCTTGGTGAGGCTCTCCACCTTCTCCTCTTCGCTCTGGAGGTCCTCGATGGCCTGCTGGAGGAGGAAGAGCTCATGAGACCACGCCTGGAGAGCACATGTCCATCTCCTGATCAAACATTTGAACAGCCTGTCATGACTGGTGTGCATTAGAGCTGCAACAGTTTCGGTCACTCCCAAAACATCAATAGTCCGTCATATGGCACTGATAAAACTATATTCTGCATCTACTGTGATATTCTAAGGATCTGGGTGTAAGATTTGGATTTTAAATTTCATAAACTCAGCCTGTGTTCAAATCAAATATAGCTTCTTTTGTTGATTTTAGTTTTAATGTTGATTTATAATATGGTGCTTTCATTCTCAAGGAGTTTGTCGAATGACCAGGATCATGTTGAGCAGTTAATACGAACATTTTAAGACCAAAATGACACAAGAGCAGTTACAAGAAGCGTGGTGGCAACTTTTCAGTGTAAAGTCAATTGGAAACGAGGAGTCCATAGCCGGTGTTCTGTCGAAATGAACTCCCAGCAGCCTAAACACAGTGACGTCTATCGTTTCATGCTACCCTGTCGAAATAGGCGACCTTACGTTTTTCTGTTTACAGTTTTATAGATCTAATAAAAGCCAAACTCTGACCCTGACCTACCCAGTTTGACACATATTTCTTTGGATTAGAGACAGTTTATCCATTGAATAATGCTCCCACTGTAGATTCACCATTAGTCACTCATTTAGATGAATTTGGGCAGAGAAACTCATTTCCACAGGCCGATATCTTCTATCAAATAAGACTCCAACTACATAAGAGAAAAAAAATGACTGGAAACACTGAAATCTTTATATTAAATAGTGTTAAAGATATAATATTTAACGCTAATATCATAGGCTACAGTGTGAATTTCCAGTTATAATATAGTGATATTTTATTTATACAGTTCCTTTCTAAACAAAGTTACAGAGTTTTCTACACATGGAAACAAAATAAAATATGAAGTGATGAAAATGATAACGATAAAATCAAATATTAAATCCAGACTATTCAGTCATCTAATGTAGGTTTTCTGCTGCAAATCTAGCAGCACATGTTGATGTTTAACTGGTCAAAACAGACAATAAAACCAATACACTTTTAAAATGTGACTTGTTACTCCACTTCTGCTTCGGGAGCTCAAACTGACAGCACTTAAACTGTAACAGAGCTTGGGGGTTGTGTGCATGTTTAGTAGCTCTAGGAAGCTCAAATCAACGGGTAGACCATTTTGACAGGACATCAGAAGTGCACCCATGAACACTTCTTATGTGGAACGCTGCAAAAAGTGGGTTAGTTCATTTATATATACAGTCTATGGTGCTAATGCAGCCATTGCAGCTCAGTGAATGAATTCTTGAGATTTTGAGCTTTCACATGAGGAAAGATAAAACAAACAAAAAAACACTTGGATGTGTCATCTATCTGTAGGTTTAGGCACTCACCCAGGCAGTTGTGATTGTAGGAGCTTTTTTAAAAACTGTAAGAGCACAGAACACATAACTTAAGCTGAACATTAGGTTAATGATGCAAAATAATGAGATGCCAGTTCTAATGCATGAACCTTGATTTTACAGCCTTGACCTTTTACAAAATAGTGATTCAGTTTGGTGTTGCTGAATTGTCATAAGACTGTCTGTAATGGCGTTTGAGTAGGGTGACCAGATTTTCAAAATCAAAAACTGGGACACTCCCAGTTTGGAGTGATTGGTAATAATAAAATAGTGAAACCAGTGCATACTTAAGGAGAATTGTTATTCACTCAGCCCATTCATATTTATTCATAACTAACATGTGAGTCAGTAAAGTCACATCTTCTCAGTGTTTTTTGGTCATTTTTAAGCAGCTTTATTCTGTATTTTACTAAAACAAATGACAATTTATGTCTCTCTTGGGGTACAACCGTTATTACAACATACCGCTACTCTGAGAGACCCCCACTCCGACAATCCTCCATTCTAACATCCCCCCATTCTGACACCTTTTATGTCGCCATTCTGACAACCTACTCATAGTTTGGAGCGTGAACTTTTTTTTCCTTGTATACATTGCGTGGACCGCACCTCTAAACCAGAACTAAATCCAGGACTAAATCAAGAGTAAAACCAGGACCAAAATCAGGACTAAAACCAGGTCTAAACCAGGATTTAACCACAACTAAACCATGCCGTGCACACCGCGCCTCCTACATCTCCAGTCTGTGAAAATATTGTCCCGTAAAGAGCGGCACCACAACTCAATAATGACCTTATCTGTCAAATGGTGAAATGTTGACATTAAAAAAAAAAAAAGCTAAAGTACCACCACTCTGACCAAGGGAAAAAAAAATGTCGGAGTGCAGGGACGTTTGATTTAGAAAAGGGACAATTAGACGTCAATGACGAAGTGGCGGTAAGTCGGAATGGCAGCATGTAACTCCTCTCTTTAAAGTTGGCAGGGATCAGATTGGTCAAAAATAGGGACACCTGAGATATTTCTTGTGTAAACCTGGGACAAATCACTCATTTTGTACAAATCTGCTGGGACAGAGAACACAGGGCTCAAAACTGGGACTGTCCCGGGTAAACAGTCTAGTCATCTGCGTTTGAGACATTTGCAGAATTTGAGTCAATCATGGTAGTTATTAACTTGACTATATTTTTCTTTTTTTCTTTTTAATGTTTGTCCACAACTCATATCAGTTAAAAAGAGCTTGCAGTTACAAAACCTTTATTTTTAGAAACTCACCGTATCACAAAACACAATAAATATTACACTAAAGTCAGTCAATGTTTGCGATATTTAACATAAAATGAACATGTTTAAAGAGTAAAAGAAACTGAGAGCATGTAGAAGTAGTTTGTATGTTTCTGTAGTAACCAACCAAAACTTCTAACTAAAGTGTTGCATATTGAATTTTGACCCAAATGTAGTCTAGTTTGGAGGTGAGCACTTGTCAGTATTAGAAGCACGTGCTGTACGTTAGCTGGCGGTGTTCGCTGACAGATGTTCATTGATCACACTGGCTCTTTAGCGCTCCCTCAGACATGTGCTTCTGTTTAGGGCCTGACAGTTCTACTACTCCGTTGGGCAGCGGCTAAGTGCTCCCCGCAGAGACAGCACGATCAGTTACAGCTCCAGTTAACATCATCATTAACTAAAGTGACATGAGGGTCACTTTTAGACCTTTTAAGAGGTGTACTGAAACAAAAGAAGTAGGAGCAGTGTGCAGGGGGAGGGGGCAGTAGGGGGACGCCTTGAAATATCTGAGTGGGGATTGTGGTCAGCAGTAGTGGGGCGTCTCCTAAAAAGTTATAGCAATTTTTTTTTGGTACTAAATCAAAAACACAGAAATGGCTTTATAGGCCAAAAATACAGTATCAGGTCTGGCCTTTTCCCCCCTTTAACAGCACATTTTATTCAAAACATTTTAATAGGCTAGAGATGAAAGTTCTATAACTATATTTTCTTATTTGCTTCTATGTAAACTAATAAAAGATGGTGTCTAAAAAACTTGAAAAACATCATTTGCAGAAGTCAAAGTTACTCTTCACTTATCTAATTGCATCAGTTTTATAAAGCACTTTCTTGGACACTCAAAGATGCTTCACAGATCATTGTTCATTCACTCCACACTCAGTGGTAGTAAACTACTATTGTAGCCACAGCTGCCCTGGGGCAGACCAATGGAAGTGAGGCTGCCAATCTGCACCATCGGCCCCTCAGACCACCATCCTACCATTCTACCTATCGCTCACACACACACACACACACACCACTTTCATACTAAGCAATGTGGGAGAAGTGTGCCTTGCACAAAGACACAATGACAGTTTTTTTTTTTTTTTTTTTTTTCACGACTGGCGCCCTCCCTGTGGCACCTGATTTTCTCAGTGGTCTCCCACCCAAGTCCTGACCAGGCCTGGTCCTGCTGAGCTTCAGAGATGAAGCCTGACAAACTTGTATGGTCACTGTCTGCATTCCTACTAACTAAATATTCACCACAATGAGTTTAGAAGCACATTTCATAACTTTCAACAACTAGGATGCTAACAGCATACTTCCTGATTCTCAGAAGATAAAATAATTTTTTATTTAGTGCAGACCACACAGACAATGTTTTCATTTACCTCAAGAGCAGCTTTGCTTATGCAACACAGTATCTGTACTGGTGTAAATACATGTTGCTGTACTACATATGAACAGAGGACCACAGACTGGGACTGTCTCCCAGAAACACCAGTATCACTGGATTTGTCCCAGAGGAACATTATAAGCATGCTTACAAAACTGAGTCTAAAGTAACTATAGATACCCCACCACATATCAATCCAAATGCCCTTTGCCCCTCAATTCCACATGCTGTCCTTGATGTCCATGTGTGTGTAGTGTGAGAGTTCAGACCTGGCTGAGCTCCAGCAGATGTTCTCTCTCCTCCTGAAGCTTCCTCAGCTCCTCTTCTCTTTGCTCCAGTGTCTGCAGCAGCCTCCGCACCTCGCTCTCACTCGTCTGAAACACACACACCAAGAACATCTTCAAACCATCCTTATGGAGGAGATGTGATCTCCACACACACATCAGTGTATAGTAGAAACATCTGAGTGACACATGAGGGCACGCTATGACAGATCCAGAGCACTCCATACACTTCAAAGCACTGTCCATTTGTTTTCATTGGAAAAGAAAAGTCTGAGCTGGAGTGTGTGCAAAGTCTGTACTTAAACACAACCATGAGCATAGGGAGGGATACAATTGGCAAATCTCTGTTTCACCCCTAGTGTATTTCTCCCTCTAGTGGACACACTGCTGACTGGAGCTTGGTGAATCAGCAAATGAGTAGTATGTAGTGATGGACGAATGGAGCCTCGTGAAGCATTGACACCTCAGTCACAATATTGTCTCAAATGGTTCGACGTGTCTGAGGCTTTGGAGAAACACTGACCTCTAGTGGACAAATTTAACCATTGGCACACAGGTGTCTCAGCATCGATGAAGTATTGTTAGTGTAAGACAATACTTGTGTGCAGAGCGACACCGTACAACAACAACAACAATAATGATGATTTAAAATAATAATATTAATAAAGAGCAACATAAATAGCTGCTGTAAATAAGAAAATACATGGGATGTGATTGGCCAAGGACAAAAAAGCAGGAAAATATATAGAACCATAGTGTGGCGGCGCGACAATGAAACGTGCGGCAACAGTGCAGCCATTCCACACAATCACCTCATAATATACAAACATTTAGTGGCAACTCAGAAATTTCATCATTGGAAAACAATTAACTTGAGAAGAAAAAAAAAACATACATGCCAAACAATAGGTGCTGACATTTACGGAAAAAAATCAAACAACCAAAGAACAGTGTGCAAAGAACAGAGAAAAAGAGAGAGAGAAAGATAAAGAAAGATAAAGACAGACACAGAGAAAGAGACAGAGAAAGAGAGAAAAAGACAGACAGACATAGAGAGGGAGAGAAAGAGAAAGAGAGAGAAAAAGATAGAGACAGACATAAAGAGACAGAGAAAGAGAGAGAAAGAGAGAGACAGACAGAGAGAAAGATAGAGAAAGAGAGAGAAAGAGAGAGACAGACAGAGAGAAAGATAGAGAAAGAGAGAGAAAGATAGAGACAGAGAGCGAAAGAGACAGAGAGAAAGTTGTTGGTGTGTTGGACAAAATTGCACTTGCTGTGACAAAATGTAGTCTATTTCTGAGCCACTTTAAGATATAATAAATGAAATTATAATACAATTATGACAATCCTTAGTTTTTAATCACTGTACACAAAGTGCAGTGCACATGGACTTGAGTTTTCCACCAGTTCACTGACAGTGTTATTATGCAGCATGTCTGATCATGTGCTATAGATAAACTTTAACTATTACTATTCTAGTCATCATCATGGCCGTTGCTGTTGTTATTGTGTAGTTATTATGTTACACTATTATGTTTTTATGGGGCCTACACAACATTCTGTAATAAGCAACATAAGTGCACCTGATTATAAGGCACATTAAGCAGAAGTGCGCGTCCCAGAAGAAACAGCGATCGAGATGCCGAATTTTTTCGCCGCATACAGACTGAACCAGGACCGAACCAGCAGGACTAAACCGGTACTAACCTTGGAGTTGAGCGCAAAAGAGAGCGGAGCAGAGTGTCCACGCTCCGCGGAGCAAGGTGTGCACGGAGCGGGGTGTCCATAACGCGTGATCAGGCCCTGTGGCGCGCGGAGCTCTGCGCAGTGTCGGTCCCTCCCCCTACTGCTTCTCTCTGCGTGTCAATCGCTTCAGTGTATCGAAGCGTTTCATTGGCTCAGCGAATATTCCGCTCTGTGATTGGTTCAGAGTGTTCAGCGCACTTCTGTGGTTTGACAAGCGCTAAACTGCTACAGTATAAAAGATGCACCAATATTTCTTAAAAATGTTGGGTAGTGAGGAGTATTGTGTGACGTTAGTGGTGATTATGGAGACTCTTGGCGACTTTTGGCATTTGTTTCATTTTCGATGGCGTCTACAAGTGGAAAAAGTGATCCATGGTTTGGGATCACTTTGATCTAATTCCACCTAACAAGGTAACACCTATTTTCTTATTTACAGCATGTTATTTATGTTGCTTTTACATATTATATTAAATCATCATCATTATTATCATTGTTGTTGTTGGTACGGCGTATTGTCTTATTGTTTGTCCACTAGAGGTCAGTGTTTGTCCGAGGCCTCAGACACGTCGAACCATCTGAGACAATATTGCGACTGAGGTGTCAATGCTTCACGAGGCTCCATTCTCCCATCACTAATGATCATGTCTCGGAACAGTTAGTTTTACTCAAGTTTGAAACAATGAAAAACATTTTAGCAGCAATAAAAGGATCCATAAGTCACCTATTTGGACATTAAATGTAGAACATTTCTTTTCTTTTCAACATTCAATTGAACCAGCAATATTGGAACAAAATAGTCAGTAGAACTGTATACTACAGACCTACATGGAGATTGTGACAAGGTGACCCACCAAGATATTTTTTGGTCTTTGGTTAACAATGGTTTAAAGGCTTTATATTACAGAGAGCTTTAAGCCATTAAAGGACCAGTACACACCAAAATCACTTGTTTCTACTGATGATCTGTGTAAATGGGTCTAAAATATAAATGTATCCCTATCATTTAGATATACACATTTTAGTGCATATTTGTTAAAAATCTGACTTTTGGGTCAAACCTGTGTCTGTAACGGGCTCTTTAGGATCAACTATGGTCAGTACATTTGCATTTTCAGGTTGGACTAACGGCCGCTGATGAGATGCAGGTTTTTTACTTGAGTACAGCCACTGGTGTCTTTGGGCGGGATGTGAAGAGCCCCCCTCAGCCCCGCCTCCACCTGGCACCGCTGGTCACCGTGATGTCCCACCGTTTCTGGAGAAAAGGGAAACGGCGTGATCTGAGCACAAATGTTTGCTCTGTTTCAAAGTCTGGAGTGCACCGATCCGCGTCGTGTTGGATTGTTGTGGCTGTCCATCAGTTGTCAATCATCGCTCATTCAACGATTTCTCATATTTAGCTTCAGAAGGGTGTTTAATATCTCTTGGACTTGGACTTTTAACCATATATTGTCTTGCATTTGAGGCTTGAGAGCTCAGAAAATGTACTGTAGTTCCCATTAACACCCTACTCTACTTTGTACTTGCACGCAGTTATTAAAACCATGACCATCGAGAATTGTTTTGAAGCTTTGTCACCATGTATGCTTTCCACAAAAATGTTGAACCAAACTTCATTAGGGTCATATGAGGTCAAGTCTTCGTTTTGTAAATTTGTCAGGACTCACAAAGCATTCTCCGTTTACAAAGCGAGCATTTCCAGCTAATCTTTGCGACAAAAGAAGTACCCCGCTCCTTCTCTGACAAATCCTTAAGTCAACGGAGCTCGCAGGCACGTCCCATCTTGCCTCCTCTTCTCTGGACATATTAGTAGAACTATTACCCGGGAACTTTATCGGATAAGTGCTGTGTGTTTCAGAATGTTGGGAGTTTTGTGTCTGGTGGATAATTTCTCCAATGATTCTCTCCACTTTGGGCGGCCAGGTTTGTACAGTGATGTGACGGCGGTGCATTCTTGTGGCATTCCAGAACCTTGATAGCATCTTAATCCTTTAGTACAGTACACAGAGGTTGGAGAGCGGAGCATATCTACAGAACAGAGAAGAGCTGCAGGCGTGGAACTGCCCATCCTCACTCCTGACAGCTTCTTCAGCCATTACCTCACAAAGAAAGATGGACGTGGTGTGTGGCATGAGGGACAGACACACAGGACGTTTGTTTGCGGAGTTCATTTGTGTTTCTGTGTGGGGTTTACCTGATCTCCCCGAGTCAGTGGGTGGCATTCTTCTGGTTTATCCCATCAGCCTAACCTCCCGCTGGGGACTTGTGGAGAGAAGTCCATTGGCACTGGGTTTTTTGTTTCGATCTGAATCAAGTATGCCAAGTACTACTAGGTCTATACCAAAGTGTTTCTCACAGCAAATAAGTTCAATAGAGACCATAAAGCAGTTGTAAAGCCCCCAGAGAATCGGTGCTGTATGTCTTGTTGGTGCATATGAACACTGAACATTTTACAAAACTCAACTTACTGTATGTCACATTTAAGCAGAAAAAGTTTTTTTTTTTATTCTCCATTGAAATAAATGGAATCCCCGTTTACCCGAAAGTGCCACCACAAGAAAGCGTTTTTTAGTAGCATTTAGAGACAAATAATAAGGTGAATAAACGAAATACAACAAATATAACGTAACCTGAAAGCTTCCCTGCTTAATCTGACAAGAACCTTTATAGTAATGTGCGTTATCAAGAGTTCTGCTTTAGTTCAGATAGGCACCAGTATGAAACCAGACATGCCACAAAGGGCAGATCCAAATGAAAGTAAAAACAAACCATTGAAGAAGCTGTAAAATACACATCAGTGTCTGCTTGGAATAATCTACCAAGAGATGTTACTATTACAAATACTAAACATCAATTTAAAAGGCATCTTGTTGCGCATCAGTAGTAGCCAGACTGGTGCCACCTAGTGCCTCCGCTCAATTTAAATTTCAATTCAATTTCAATTTCAATTTTTCCAGCGACAAGGTCAGGAATTGGAATACACTAGACAGTTTGCAAGATCCCCAGAAGTTGTAGACCGCGCACCGGCCAATCAGTGAAGAGCTGAACCAACCTGAGTTGAGATAGCAGCTCCATACACTATCCTCCTTTGTACTTCCTCTGTCAAATACAAATTTTGCATTTTTATTGCACCTTTAATTCGCAAGTTCATCTTGCAGAAACAACAATGATCATTGACAGACATGGTCACTCTCTGCTTTGTTTGCTGTTGATTACTTGGACACCACTGAGTGTTCCGGCACATTAAATATGTCACGACCATATAGCAAAGATTCATTAAATTAAAAAAAAACCTACCCGTCTACCCTTGAGCGAACAAATCCTCATGCAGTCAGGTCAGACTGTTTCCACAAAGTGAAACTAGCTGATGAATCAGGCCACAGCAGTAGTGTCCCAAAAAGACAAATCTCTAACTGTTGTGGTGCAGTTGCAATGATGTCTGTATATTGTTATTATGATGTCAGTTCTGTATCTAAATGCCCCATAAAATAAATAAATACAAATTTAAACTCCTCCTCTGCTCCTCTGCTGTATGCTGCAAAATACAGAGAAGCAATTCATGAATTGCAGTCTATTGCATCACAGCAGAGTTTGTGCACCAGAGTGAGACTGTCTAATATCAGAATCAGAAAAAAAAACTGAGAACGTCGACACATCTCAATTGAGCTCAACGGTCTTGTTTACTTTGAAGCCTGTACAGGTTCTGAAAGTAATTCTCCCATAAATTTTTCCCATCAACAATGGATGCCAGCCAACTCTCTGGAAATGTCTGTCTAAAATGTTGTTGTGTAAAGTCTAAAGCACGCATTTAAAACTTGAAATGGGGCTATATGTATTAATAACTTAGCATGAGAAATGTACTTACAGGACCTGGAGGGAGTTGGGTCACTGTTGAGCTTCATATACAGTACTGTACGTTTATGGCAGTTTTACGATATACTGCTGATTGCAACACAATATTCCCTCACAGTTAACATATTATTAAAACATATTTTATGTTTCTGTAATTAATAAACCAAATTTAACACTGCTTGACAAGTACACATATCACGCCTGTTAGTATAGTTAGGATAGTTTGCATAAAACAAGCCTCAAATGTATTAAAGATTGATTCTAAAGTGAAAAAGAGTTACCCACAGTGGCCACCCTCTGCTCCAGTGTGGCGCTGTATCCGTCCCAGTCCAGCTCCTCAGGCTCGGCTTCGCACTCGGTCTGCTTCACATTAGCCTCTTCAGATCCCCCATCACGACACGACTGTTTCTTTTTAGGACGTTTTACAGAAGTCATCTTAATCCTGTGCGCCTCCTCTCTTCACTCAACGTGCTCTTTGCCTCTTTCCAGGTGGGTTCCAGCACAGTAACTATCCTCGTACGCTCACGGCTAGAGATACGATTCCTCTTTCAGCACTTTTGTTCGAAATTTCCAGAGCTATTGCTGTTCAGTCGACACTAGCAGTCATTACGTTATGCCAAAACAAGCTAGAACTATCTACACGGTATATTCAACTGTTACTGTCTATAGAACTTGGCATGCAACATAAAAAAGAGGGATGGGAAAATAGCACTTTTTTTTCCCTTATTGCACAAGAGATTCAAGTTCAAAGATTATGAGTAGGATGACCAGACGTCTCTGTTTCCCCGGGACAGTCCCAGTTTTGAGCCTGTGTCCAGATTTATCCAAAACCAGTGATTTGTCCCAGTTTTATACAAGAAATGTCCCAGGTGTCCTTATTTTGGACCAATTTGATCTAAACTAGGTCTAAACTAAGACTGAAACAGGACTGGGTCAAGACTGAACCAGGGTTAGACCAGGACTGAACCAGAACTACACCAAAGCTAAACCAGGAATGAACTAAGACTAAACCAGAACTGAACTAAGACTGAACCAGGACTGAACCAGGACTGAACCAGGGATAGACCAGGACCGAACCACAACTAAACCAGGACTAAACTAAGACTGAAACAGGACTGAACCAGGGTTAGACCAGGACTCAACCACAACGAAGCCTAAGATTAAACAAGGACTAAACTAAGACTAAACCAGGATTCAACTAAAACTGAAACAGGACTGAACCAGGGTTAGACAAGGGTTAGACCAAGGTTAGACCAGGACTGAACCACATCTAAATCAGGACTAAACCAAAGCTAAACCAAGAATGAACCAGGGTTAGACCAGGACTGACCCAGGAATGAACCACGATTGATCCAGAATTTAACCCAACTAAACCAGGACTAAACTAAAGCTGAACCAGGACTAAACTAAAGCTGAACCAGGACTAAACTAAGACTGAAACAGTACTGAACCAGGATTGACCCAGGGTTAGACCATGACTGAACCACAACTAAACCAGGACTAAACCAAAGCTAAACCAGGACTAAACTAAGACTAAGTCAGGACTAAACTAAGTCTGAAAAAGGACTGAACCAGGGTAAGACCAGGATTGATGCACAACTGAACCAGGACTAAACCAGGATTAATGCAGGGCTAACCCAGGACTAAACCAGGGCCAAACTAAGACTAAACCAGGACTAAAGTAAGACTGAACCTGCACTGAACTGGGGTTAGACTAGGACTGAACCAGGACTGATCCAGGACTAAACCAAAGCTAAACCAGGACTAAACTAAGACTGAACCAGGACTGAACCACAACTAAACCAGGACTAAAACAGGACTATCACAATTTTTGACTAATCAGATCCGCGCCAACAGTAAAGAGTAACGTAAATTGTCATTTGTTTGGCCAAATTTGCAAATGACCATCCCTCAGATCATGAGAATCCACAATGTTTCACGCTCTTTTCACTATTTTATTTAAATCAACCACCCCAACCCGGCTGAAAATCTGGTCACCCTAATGATGAGACATTCTAGGACAAAATCAGTCAGTAAAATAGTCTTACTACAAACAGGCCCAACCAGGATATCTGCTGAACCAATATTCGTTTTCAGCATTGGCGCATCCCTTTTAGAAATGTCCAAGAAGCAACACCAAGACCATTTAAAAAGTAAACAAAAGAACCGTGGAACAACCTGACAACCTGGTCCTTCCCAAAATCCTTCAAACAGCCAAAAACTGCTAGTTGATCCTCTCCTCAACTCCTCAAAAGAATCGCCGTTGCAATAGCGCAGCGTTGCAGATAAAGCATGTGCAGTGTCTCGGTTTAAAATGCCTTTCTGTCTTTCTGTCCACAGAGTTGTAATCATCATAAATGTCTCGGACGCCCACACCGCAGCGGAATGCCCCTGTCCAAGAACAAGAGACGGATTGTGCAACGGACACCGCGTCTTTCCTCATTGAAGCCATCGAAACCAGCAAAGGTCAGATTAGCATTTATCATAAAGTAATCTGACTGGAGCTGACAGTTGATTTTAGAGCTGGAATTGTCAAAGAAAATATCTGTCTTCACCACACCACTAGAGCAAAAACTTGGAAAATAGAATCAGGTCAAGCAGTTTGCCTTGGTCCAAAGTTATTCCTCCCTTGATGAGTTCTTAAGTACTTTTTACAACTTTCAGAAGAGACAGAGTGATCATTGTAACTATAACAACAACAAGCATGCTAACCACGCTCTTCCTGGTTGTTATTATTATAGACAATAAATCCCTTTATAATTAAATGCTGACAGTACACAGTGGACTTATTTTGGCCCTAAAATTTGCATGAAGACACGTTTTGCTCATATTAGGGGTATAACGGTACAAAAATCACAGTTCGGTACATTCCTCGGTTTTGAGGTCACGGTTTGGTTCATTTTCGGTACAGTATGGGAACAAACTGTAAAACCATTTGCTTGTTGTTTATTTGTGTGTTTATTGAACCAACAATTTGTTTTAACATCATACAAACAGGGAAAAAATAATAATAACAAAAAAAAAAAAAAAAACGCGCTGCTTGGTAATACTAATAAGTTCAATAAAATATTATCAAATAAGCAACAAATGTATGAGATATTATTACAACTAAATAATTCCTTGTAAACAGTAAACTAAACTTCTCAAAAAGTAAAGCGCAACACTAGCATGAACTTTTACTCAATCTTAAGACTTTGGGCAAGAAAAAAAAACTACTTGTTTGCAGTAAATGGGCCCGGTCAAGCAGAAGTAAACAACAAGGCCAAAAATTCAAGTTAATGCATCTGATCTAAAAATGTATTGAACAGATACATATGTACTCTAGTTTATGAAACTGTTGACCTTTTTTCTGTACCATTTTTGGTTCTAAAGTTCCATATGTTTTAAACAGACCATGTATGAAACATGGAACAAAAATTATTTCCCAAATTTCAAAGACCTGCAAATCATGTAAATAAATGGATGTATTTCATCATATCTTGTGTTATTCCATCTTTGAACTGTTGATGAAGGTACATGATTTAAAAAAAAAATATATATATTATTTTAAAATTAATTTTATTAATATAAATTATTATTATTTATATTAAAGTTTTCAGAAGAAAAAGCGACAAATGATGTAAAATCCTGCACCTTCTACTTGTTTGTACAATTTTCCCTCCGTTACTTTTCCCTCCGTTACCATGACCTTTCTTAATAAAAAATCTAATGACTCAAAAAGTAAGAGGTTTCTCAACCTAATCTTGTACCATATGGTAGAAAACTATATGAAGCAAATATTCAAACCAGTTTGTTAAGGATATGTAAGTGAGAACCAAGAGTTATCACTGTTTGGATTTATTGTCCAAAAAGTGCTGCATATTTCATTCCCTCCGTTACTGACATGAGTTTTTTAAATTTTTGTCAACAACTTGAAAGAATATCACAGGTTTAACTTGACCCTGTTGGAGTGTAACTCTTTCCTACATTCTGATACTTTACTTATTTCAATAGTCCCTCTAGTTTCTGAATAAGAGACATTTGAATGTAAAAATCTGCCCGTTTCCCTCCGTTACCACCTGACCGAACCCCAGTGCAGATCTGTTGCAGTTACAACAACCGCCAAGGCTGAAAATATACTGTCAGTAGGGACAGAAGTCTATGGGGGGTGGTGTGGGGGGGCTGCACATGTTAGAGGCAGAATGTTAACACACACAAACTGCAAATTGCGTGAATTCACTCGTGCACAGTCCTGCACCGAACCGAATGTCTCGTATCAAAACGGTTCACCACAGATACATGTACCGTTACACCCCTAGCTCATATACATGGAAATAAAAAATTTAAAATAAAAAATCTGGTACAGAGCCTCGTAATGTCCCTTTCAAGATTTTCTGAGGTGGGTAGAGTAGTCAAAAACTGTATTCAAGGAACAGTAGTTGCTTAAAAATAACATTACTCCAGTCAAGTGAAAGTAGAAAGTAAGAGTAGTTTACTGAACTATGTGGAAATGTCAAGTGTAAGATGGCTATAGTTGTAAGAATTACAGTATGTAAAATGTAATTTGAAGGACAAACCATTAAATAATGCAAACAATCTGACGTAGAAAGGATAGAGCACAAAAATTAGATGAACAAAATCATGTGCAAGAAACACAAATGTTTAAATCATTTAAAGGGCCTGTATTACACTATTTTCAGATCTATGTTAATAATATAATATGTCCTCATCATAAACAGACCTGGAGTTGTGTTTAATACACAAGTTTGTCACTCAAACAGAAAACATGATGTCATGTGGTAAAACAGAAAAAAAAAAAAAAAAACAGGTCCCGAGACATCAGATGAAAAAAAGAGGTAGAGTGGTCATTAAAAAGTCCAAAGCAGTAGTACAGGTGCTCTGCGAGGGTTAAACCTGAAATCTGAACAGACTGTTGCCCGTACTGGAAAATGTAAAAGTGGACAAGGTACACGGTTGGCCATCCTTTTTTGTCTCTTTTTCCTACAGTCAGGTGATGTGGTCACATGATTACAGTGTAATTGTATTTAATGGCACCTGACGAAGCCCTGACGAAGCCCTGACGAAGACCATCTTGTTGGTCGAAACAAGTTGGCATCCCTCCACGTAATAAAGGATTTTTGATTCATTCAGTAGGAGTGTCTCCGGTTTGTACCTTGCCCGCTTGTACACTTTTCAGTAAGGGCAACATTCTGTTAATAATTCCGCTCTGTTTTTTGATGAAGTAACATAACATGACTTAAAGCTCACAAGAGTCAATGTTGTGTAATACAGGAACTTTTGGAAATATTGTCAGCATGACGCTTTTGTCACCTGTAGACAAAACACTTCGGAAGAGTAACCACAACTTTTAATGTTTGCTTATTGATACAATGTATGAAAAAATGTCACTCACATAGGAGTTAAAACATGATGTCTGAAAACATCAATTACAATTTTACTGATTTGATGAGCTTTGAAGTTCCTTTCTCTGACTGAGAGAGAGTCAGTATTTTAATTCTGTTGAGAAAGGCCAAAATGCTATTCATATCAGTGCATGAGAAGAGGTTATGAATGAAAAATAACATTTGCTCCAGTCCAAACCCAGAAAGAATCACATTGAATTCCTGTGTTTCTCAAAATGGCCCAAACAAGTACCACAAGATGGGCCTCCTGGATTGTGTGGTCTGAGGTTGGACTCAGTTCTGGTCATGGAGGTCCCACCAAACCTGACGGCTGCCACTCCAACGTAGCAATGTTAGCACAACGGGGGTTCTCAAACTGGGATGCAAGGTCTTGAGGTTAAAGTAAGTCTGCTGTGTACTGTCTGCATTTAATTAGAAACATTTTATTATCAGTCGATCAGTATATTATCTTTGGTGTTAGCTTTGTCATCACACAAAACTCACAATGACACATTATTATATTCTGAATGCATAAGATAAGTGAAGAGTAACTTTGGACCACTGCAAATAGTTAGTCTTTTGTTAGTCCAAATGTAGTCATAATCCTCTTACTCAATTCCAGTTTACACAAGGTGACTGAAGTGTTTTTGGTCTTTTCTATGTATGCCTTTCATCTTGTTTCGTGTTCCAACCTCTGCTTGGCATTTGCTGATGTTATGTATCTTATGTATTTATTGGTTTTCAACCTTGACGATGTTGTTTTTAGTGAAACCGGTAGCTACCTTTTAATTGTAAAGCGTGTGTTACATGTAGATGATAGACAAGGCTGCGGGGAGCGGAGGATGTGGGCTGAGCTGACGGAAGTTTTTATGAGATTTTTATCCCAAGTTGTTCGTGAGCTACAGCTGTGGGTTCTACGAGATTAGGAATATAGTTCTGGGAGGAACCGTGAATATATGTGACTCATCTGAGCAAATGTATGGATATTCTGCTCCTAGTTATTATGTGGGATTAGTCTTAAATATTTTTGAAATTATAAAGAACCTGTTGATTTTATTAGCAACTGCTGATTCATTCACAAATTTACAGTTTTGTTTACATTTTGTATTTCATCCAATCAGAAAGCAGAACGAGCTCTTCACTTTGGGTAAGCCATTTTAAACCATAAATATAAACCCGTGAACTACAACTGAGGTGAACTGATTCTTAAAGAACAGTAATGATGCAAACACACAGTTTTGTACATAATGTAATGACTGCAGAAGTGCTTATAATAACAGGCATGTCCTGAAATTTGCAGTAATTTTGAGTCTCTTCAGAGACATTGAGAAGAGTCATGAACCTGTGGTAGATGATTTTATTGAATGGTATGAACAGTTTTATTTGCCCGTTTATGTGTCACAGACTAAAGACATGCTGGTGACGACAGGTGCCCCCTAATGGCACTCATTCAGTAATTCAGGGAAATATAGTTGAGTTTGTCTCTGAATATAAATATCATAAATCTGGGGACACTTATTGAACAGTGCCCTACACTTTGAATCGAACACCGATACCATTTGAAAGAAAGTGCAGCAAAGACTGTTCTTTTTTGGGAAAATGAATTATTTTAACATCAGTCATGTTCTTATGATCCTTTTTCATCAGAGTTTATTCAGTCTGTTCTTGCATTTTGTATTGTCTGTTGGTTCGGTTGGTTGCTGCAAAGTGGCAGGTAAAACTGTAGGTTTACAGCTGCAGGACGTCTACAACAGAAGGGTGCAAGGCCCAACAGAGAGCCCTGAGCACCCGCTCTGTGAGGAGTTTAACCTCGTTCCTTCTGGGCGGCGTCTGAGAATGACCCGGATCAGAACTCAGAGAGCTCGGACTTCCTTTATTTCTGAAGTCATAACCAGGATGAATTCTGTTGTATTTTGTATCAGTAATGGTGAAATGCAGTTACATCTCCTGTTCTTTTTTGCCTATTTTTAAGGGAATGTGTGTCTGCATTGTTGAGCTAAACTGAAGTTGTGGTTTAGTGTATTATTGTATTGTATGTTTACTGTATGTCTCACACTGCTGCACAACAATTTCCCTCTGGGATAATAATAAAGTTGAAAGTTGAAATGTATGAGTAATGTGTTAAAATCACACTTGGTTTTAGTGTTTGCGGTAAATGCACGGTTTAGGAAATCACAGGGTAGAGTGCAGACAGACACTTTTAGGAGAGTTTGGGACTAGAGCACCTGGATCATGCAGGAGTCCACCTGACGCAGCGTGACCTCTGGACACCTCCATCCACATGAGGAGCTTTGTTTTTGCATCATATTCCTGTAGCATAGGCTCATGTGATCTGTAGGCCTGTGTGATCTAAAGGCCTGTTTATGTGAGGCCTGTGATTCACATTGTTCACGCTGGAACATCATTGGTGCAGATCTAATGTGGAGCTATGAAACTGTACTGATAGAGTGTCTGCTCGTGTGCACAGAACACCATTAGGACTGGGTATCATTCAGGAGTTGCCGATACGATACATGACTGTTCACCAGCGTCCGAGCAGAACTGAAGGAGCAGCTTGGATGAGCTGCGAAACATGTTCAAACTAAATAAACGTTTGTCCATTTAACATATTGAATTTCTCCTTTGCCATACTTGTACATACATTTATATCATTTATGGCTTATTGCTACCAATGTCTTGCTTTTTTTTTTTTTCCTTCTTTTTTTTTTTTTTTTGTAATATACTGTGATGTGTGAGCTACTGTGTCCAAATCATTTCCCTTGTGGCTCAATAAAGTCTGTCTAAGTTGTTCAGTGCCAGTGTAAATGCAGTGAATGAGTCCCACTAGACCTAATAGAGGACTTGTGTCTGTTTATGTCATCTGGTTGCACGAGCAGCTGTGTTGGTGTTGGATAAGCTCAAACTCCTTCACTGGCTTTGATTCTTTTGCTTTCAGCACATGCGTCTGCAGAACCATGCATTTTGGAAGTGTTAGCTGAATTGTTTGGGGTTTTCTGATAACATTGCTAGTGCTAAGCATAGATGATACACATATTTATCTGTACATAGACTGTATATGGACATAGATAAATAATAGGAAATTCACATGCGAGCGTTTCCTGCTCCCATTGACTTACACTGGAATATTGTGCCCCTCTCTCTGTACCTGCTGCTGTGAGTCTCGTTTGTGTCTCTCTGTTTGTATTAACCTGCGACACATGATCCTGGGGTTTGTATTTTGCTATTTTGTCTGTTAAAAAACTCCTATTGATAATATACAGCCTGACTCCAAATTCACCTCTGTAACTACACGGCAAAAAATGGGAGGGTTAAAATGTCAGGGTGACATATTTCAGACTTGTTTTTAACACAAAAAGTGTTATTTTAACAAACTGAAAGTTAAATGAGGGTTCAAGTTGGAGTTATTTTCCAGAGTTGATATGGCTGAAGTTATTACAACCCCTATTGTTAATTCAACTCCCCTTTGTGTTAATACAACTTCCCCTAGTGTTAATTCAACTCCCCTTAGTGTTAATTCAACTCCCCTTAGTGTTTAATTCAACTTCCCCTTAGTGTTTAATTGAACTCCTTTAGTATTAATTCAACTCTCTTTTAGTGTTAATTCAACTCCTCCTAGTGTTAATACAACTTCCCCTAGTGTTAATTCAACTCCCTTTAGTGTTAATTCAACTGTTTAATGTTAAATTCAACTCCCCTTAGTGTTAATACAATTTCCCCTAGTGTTAATGCAACTCTCCTAGTGTTAATACAACTTCCCCTAGTGTTAGTAAAACTCCCCTTAGTGTTAATACAACTTTTCCTAGTGTTTATTCAACTTCCCTTAATGTCAATTTGGCTCCTCCCACCCACCACTTCAAATTTACATAATTTCATCTTAAATTAACTAAAATAAAGTGTAAAAAATAAAACACCTGTGTGTTGTTTAACTAAATCAGGATAACCCTACAAAGTGTTATCCGTTTACTCTCAAAACTATTTTGGGGTTAAACGGGACCACGTCCAGTGTTAACATTAACATTTCCAAAAAAAATTATATGAGTCCAGTCTGTTCTAGAGTTAATTAAACTCTGAGAAAATGTTACAACTGATTGTGTGAGAGTCAATTTTAACACTGCACTTTTTGTGTATTGGTGACGTCACACTCCCATAATCCACTGATCAATGATCATATCACACATGAGTATCATAAAATGTATACGCCCATCTACGGTGAACAGAGAAAGTGAAACAAAACCTGCACTCTCAAACTGCTTTTAACGAAGGACAACAAATGGCAACATGTTCATTAATTAAAAGCCGTTTTGTCAGCATCACTCTAAAAAGACAAATAAAACTATAAAAATGAAAATCTGTCTATGTTCTTTATGTGTGATGTGAACTAGAGCATACACATGTGGACTTAAAGGAGACATGCTTAACTAAATCCAGTAGATTTGTATGAACTTTTGATGTAATGCTACTCTGCTCTGCTCTGGATTAAACCTGGATCCACACTGAATCCCTCCTTTTATTACCTTTAGTCAGAATTGGGCAACGATGGAAGAACCTTGGGCTGCACATGTATAAGCGGAACACATTTTCAAACAATTATCAGAAAAAATGCCACAGTCCTACACTGTCTATAGCACCATCTGACTGTTACTCTGTCAGAAACACTCAGCAGCCATGTTTGATGGGAGGATTAGCTGCATGAGGTCTGAAAATAAAGACCAGGGCTCAGGATTTCCTGAAACAGCAGCAGCACTGGGAGGGTGACCTTTCACACACAATCAAACACAAGAAGATTCATGATGGAATTTATCAAGGAAAACACAGTGAGCAAAGCCAATACTTTGAAATAAAGGCATTTTCATCTGCTCTGATACACCCCTGAACAGAACCTCCTCACCAACGGTCTATACAAACACTATAACACTATCACTCACAATCATGGAAATAAACCTTATAATCCATATTTGAACTTTAAACCACATTGTTCTAATCACAAATAATTCACATCATGGGACCTAATATTTATCAGATATTGTGCCACATTGAATTTTGAGCTTTTAACCATGTCATGATATTGTTCAATAAGATCTTTCCCTCTGAGCTCTCAAAAAACACCTGGTTTAAAAGTTCCCAGGATTGTGACCTCTAATGTAAATGTTTGGAGGTCTCTAAATAATGAATATGTTCATATGCATCAACTTTTTGAGGCCCTTATAGTTTGAAAATATCTCCCATGGACCCTCTATTCTTCTCCACAATTAGGGCTGGTATCATTCAGAAGTTGCTGATACGATACATACCCCGATACATAGGCCACAATACGATACATATCTCAATACAGTGCACATTTGGGTCAATATGATATATTTCAAATCGATTTGATTTGATTCGATTCAGTTCAATACAAGGCTACTAAATACTAAACGTTTTCATTAAACCACTTCTTGTGCCAAGTTCATATGAAACATAAACATTTGAATCATTAAAACAGTGAAAATGTCAAATATGTCACATACATGAGTTTCCTTCTTCTGAACAAACAACAAAACAGTAGTTATAACAAAAATAATTTTGTAAAAAAAAAAAAAAAAAAAATATATATATATATTATATATATATATATATATATATATATATATATATATATATATTATATATATATTTATTATATTTATTATTCTTAGCGATATTTTGATACAGCAGCTTACAATATTGATACTGTATCATCACATTACAATATATTGATATTTAAATTAATTCATTTATTGTCTTTTTTTTTTTATTGATGTAGTTGCTTCCATCAGAAACATTTTATTTTGGGGATTGTATATCGTAAGAAATTACAGTATTCAATGAATGATCCTACCACATGTGTCTGTGATGTGTGTGTCCAGATTTGAAGGTGGATGTAATGTCTTAGTCACAATATACCAGCATGCAATGATCATAGCTGGAATCTAACTGGCGACCTTCTGGTGAGTAGGTGAACACGCACACTAACCTCAGCCAGTGCTGCTGAACATGCACATCCAGTCTAAGACACAACAGTCCTTTGGCTGCAGAGATATGAGGTTCTTATCAGTGGAGTATTGTCTGCTCTCAGTGCGCGGTGTCTCCATGAAGCCTGATAACATCTGTGACTGCAGGACGTGTCTGAATATTGTAAACCTGTCAATCACAGAGGCCCCGGGGGCCCACACACAGGAGGGGGCTCGCTGTGACTCTACTCTCACTAAATACAAGCTGTGCTCTTGTACATTCATCACCAGGAAAAGACACCACACTGGAGTTTAACACTGCACATGACACATCAAATAAGATACAGCTTTATCTACACAAGTACCTGTCATGCAGTGTTCTACCTCACACCTCCAGTCTCCAGAATTAAGCATAACAACATAATATTACAGGTTTAGAGTCTTTTTCCCAGTGTTCTTAGTAGTGTGTGTTTTGAAGTTAGGAGAACATGCACACTCCAAACCGGGAATCAAACCCAAGACATTCTGCTGTGACGAAAGAAAGAACATTTATGAATGAGCCACTGTGCCACCAGCAAAGCTACAGAAATTCTAAGGAAATCCAGAATCTACTAGAAATAATCATTACCTCAATTTTACCACCTTAAAACTTGACATGGCCAAACTGTTTCACTGCGTCAAGAGTCTAGAAGCACGATGTCTCTGTAAGTTACCATGGTTCAAATATAAAGTGTGTTTTTAACAATAGACTGTACACATTAAAATCAAGTTTCTTGGTTAAAATTGCATTAAAAAGCCCAGCTTACATTTTTGGGAGTAGCATTCTGTTCCTCCAGCTGTGGGACTCTGGTTTGGATCTGGTCTGATACAGGGCCTCTGCTTTGGACCCCTGCTTCAGCCTGGTTTTCAGCTCCTCTCCTCTGCTCCTGTCTGGCTCTCATCTCTGCCTCAGACTGAGCGAGCGTCACAGTGGATATAAAACACGAGGAGCAAGAGAGTCTAGACTATGAGGACTAAGAGGATCTGACGAGGAACCAGAAAAAAACATCGACCATTCTCTCACCACGACTGTTTGGAAACGTCCAGAAATGTGCTCCAGTAAGAGTGACATGCTTCAAAATAGTTTTACTCAAATGATATAAAGTCGATAGTCAAGAAATTACTCAAGAGTTTTTAAAAAAAGTATTTGAAACTACTACAACTACTACTGAAATCTGGTATTTTCAAAAGATAGACACAAAAATGAGATAAACTAAATCATATGTGAAGGAGTGCCGCAAGAAACACAAGCGTTCAAATCATTTCTTAAAGTCCCATAAAGCTTTTGTCACTTGTAGACTTAACTCAACTAAAACTTTTACACGAGTAAGAGTACTGTTACTTCATGCAGTATTCAGGGTGTCTCAAAAAATGTGACATAATTTCGAAGGTCAGTAATTTTGACAATTCTTGTTGAAATAGCCTCAAATTTTCACAGAATGTACAGAAACAGATGCAGATTTGATATTTAATGTTTTATTTTTGTTCTGTTTTCAGGTTCAAATCCAAATCTAAATCCACTTTATTTCTATGTCACATTTTAAAACAAAGCAGTTTCCAAATTTGCTGCACAGAGATCATGACCAAATTTTAGCAATTTACCTTTTGTAGATCACAAAAACGTAAATTGCTAAAATGTGTTCATACCAGTCCTAAAATAAAACCAATGAAATCATAAAATAGCAGTAAATAGTAAAATAAATAAAACTGATAAAAGACAGAGGAGCACACAACTCACGCAGTGTTAAAAAACAGAGAGTAAAAGTGGGTTTTAAGACGAGACGTAAAACTCTCCACTGTGGGGGCTGTTGGGGTGTTCCAGAGTTTGGGGCCGACCACATTGAAGGCCCTGTCCCCCTCGTTTCAAGTTTCGTTTTAGGCACCAGTTGGAGTTGGCCCTCGGACCCGAGAGCTCCTGTGGGGGTGTAAATCTGGATGAGGTCTGAGACATATTGTGTGGCCAGTCCATTTAAAGCTTTAAAAACAAACAATCAAATCTTAAAATCAACTCTAAAACAAACTGGACATCAGTGCAACGACACTAAAATCGGAGTAATGTGCTGATGTTTTTAGGTTCCAGTTAAAGTTGCACAGCAGAATTTTGGACCAACTGAAAAAAGTGCATTACAGTTGTCTAAATGAGAGGAAATAAAAGCGTGCACCACCTGTTCAAATGATTTAAAAGATAAGGTTAAGGTTGACTCATTCACTCCCAAAGAGAAGTCATTTTGCGTCTTGGAATCTGCTGCACACACTCACCCAAGACTGTGCAGCATGTCTTCAATGCAACATTTGTACAAACTTCACCAACGGGCAAACACATTTGAACTAGGATGTCAACATTATTTGGGACACTGTGGATTACTCAAGTAGAGTGAAAGTACAGCGTCTACTCACAGAAGTACTACTATAACTTTCCCAGTCTGGACCTGGGCCGTAGATAAACAATGTTCTATCAGTTTGACATAATTCCTAAACAAAGTCCTTCAGAGTGCTTTAGGGTCAGAGGTTAAGGTCAGCGGCTGGGGTTGTTATGGTAACAGGCAGGCCGTGGTGCCTTCAGTGTTCAGAGTAAATCAGAGTGCTGCAGCCGCAGAGCTGCACATGTAAACAGCACAGAGACCAATGAGACAGGAATAAATGTGTCTGCATTCCACAGCAGGGATAAAGGAAAAGATCTGTTTTTGCTGTGTGATGTGTTGGCCAGTAGAGCGCCCCCTACATTCCAGAGTAAAGCACTGCTGTAAATATTCCCACATTGAACTGGCTACACTGTAATTTCTCATTCGTTTTGTGTATAGTTGTATGAAGGTTTATTTGTAAAAAAAAACAATATTTCTTACCAAATTCAGAATTTAAATTAGGACATTAAAAATGCACAATTAGCAAAAAAGATGTGCTGGATTTTTGTATGTTAAAGGGCCTATATTACGCTATTTTCTGATCTGGGTTATAATTAGGGGTGGGACATTAACATGTTAATTACAATTAATTAATTACAAAGAAAATAATGCATTATACACTACCGGTCAAAAAGTTTTAGAATATCACACATTTTTTTTCAATTTTTCACTGTTTCTTGTTGACCAAAACGTATTTAAACTTTTGATTGATAAAGTGTCCATCTTTGGCAGATAGAACAGCTGAACACACTCGTGGCTCGTTCTTTTTACAAGAGAAATCAAATATTGTTCAGAAAGTTTCCATAAATGTGTGGCACTTGTAGGTTGCTTCACTCTTCTGTCCAGTTCATCCCAAACCAGCTCCATGGGTTTAAGTCTGGACACTGTGCTGCTGCTGGACACTCCAGGTTTTCAAGATCAACGTCTTGTTCTTTTTTCCTGAGTTAGTTTCTTGAGACAGAGCTTGGACTTGTGTTTTATTCTTTTATCTTTGTTTTATTTTTGTTTTGTTTTTTGTTTAACCTCTGTCTGTTCAGTTCTTATCTTTGTACCATCTCAAGCTCTTCATTGGACTTGCACAACTTGAACTGCGATAAATAACTGGAAAAAATGTGGGTGTTCTTAAACTTTTGACCGGTAGTGTAAATATTAACACATTTTATTGCAGTTTGCCAAACAACGTAGATTGTTTGTCAGTGCAACATGTCATGGTACGACAATTATACTGACACACAGTTATAACTACAACAACAATGGGGCATCATGTGGAGGATGAACACCTCTGGGTCTGCTGGACGGTACATTTCTATTAAAAAAAAACTACCCAGTGGAAGTATTGAGATCGTTTATTGCAAACTGTACAGAGAAGAGTTTGCATTTCACAGAAGCACCATTTAAATGCAAACGTGACAGTGACAGCAGTTCTGAGTACAAACAAGAGGTGTCAGCAGCTCAAACTCCAACAAATGACGGGCTTCAGAAAGAAAATGAGTAAATGAGTAAGGCAAATATGGTTATGCGATTAACTGAGATGAATTCATTGCAGAGCCTGTAATTAATTTGATTATTTTTTGTTTGATCAAGTCTCATCCCTAGTTCTAATGTAGTCTCATCATCACAAACAGACCTAAAGTTGTGTTTTGTTTCATTCACACATGTTTAACACACAAACTCTAGTTCTTCTCTCAGTTCTCTCAAACTGAAACTGTTCCATCTTATAATTTCCATTGGGAAACTCCTACACCTCCTCTTGAATCATCTGGATCATTTTAGCCCTGGAATTGTCAATCTCTACTAAACCAAAGGTAAAAGGAACTGTTCACTTGAAAACTACCACTTCATGACATCACAAGGTGGAACAGAAAGATGCGTGAATGAAACAAAACACAAATTTGGGTTTGCTTTTGAGGAAGTGACAATATTATAACATGGCTTAAAGCTCACGCGAGAGTTTGTGTAAAATGTGATGTTTAAATTCACTCTATTCCGTGCTTATTTATTCTAACTCCTTAAAAAATTTTACTCTTTTGATATATTTATGATTCTGATTCTCATTAACCCAATATGCATGAAGAAAAAGGTGACTGAGTGGCCAGTGGAGCTCGGCGCTGACATGACTGCACAGGCATTTTGGTTTTACCGTACAGACAAACGTGTGGAAACAGCTGTCTGCCTTTTCCATTCAAACGCTCTTAAAGTGTCCCATCTATCATTAGTGCTGAGTTTACACTTTACAATCTCCTCACTTTCACACTGGAGCAGGAGAAGAGCCAGTGAAACCTCCTGTCATGGGCCCAGAGAAACAACCTGTCTGTGAAATATTGTGCACGAGGAGAGACGGAAAATGAAAGCCGGAGTGACTGGTTGGTTTCTGAGAAGCAGCGTTCAACTTTGACATCCACTTTTTCCATCCAGGAGAATTAATCTGACATTTTTGCTGATGAAATTGTAATCTTGTACCTGTATCAGCTTGTCTTTTCTTGATATTTGGTTTCTGTGGGTGTGCTTTGCGGGGGTGTGCGGAACAAACCATCCAAGCACAATCACAATCACCCCTTCCCGATATTTTAGACACACTTTTGGCAAAATTCACTCTCTACTTGGCTCTGAAATCTGTCCAGGTATGCACAATTTTTGATCAAAGTCAGGCACTTCTTGAAATGTATTTAAAGAGGACTTACTGTGCTTGTGTCTGTTGTAATAGTTATAATCTATGACGCCTGTTTAAATCACAGTTTTCATCTAAAACAACTTAAAAAAAAGAGTCTCTGAACTCAGACCTCACCCACAACAAGGTCGGCTCCAGCTACTTTTAGTTCCTGCCCCCTGCCAAACCAGCAGTGCAGGCAACGGGGTGCATGTACCCTCAATAACAAACAGGCTAGAGCCGAACAGTATGACCTACCTTAATTCACGTACAAATAGTATTATTACTGTGCAACCACAAGCTCTGAGGAGACATACCAACGGTTACTATGGACTAGACTATATTGAAAAAGTCTTAGTTACAGGAGTAAAAGCCAAGTTTTGCGTAGCTGGGTTTGTTAAAATTTCTGCAGAAGGTTTGGTTGAATCTGCATGGGTTCTTTTTGGTGCCCTGGCCCCAGTGTTGGGAAGGTTACTTTGAAAATGTATTCCCCTACAGATTACATATTACATACCCCAAAATGTACTTTGTAATCCATTAAATTACTTAAAGTGAGTAACGTAATCTGAATACTTTGGATTACTTGATATTGTCATGCTTTTTAAAACTACATGAATGTACCAACCACATCCTGAAAATTCTTGTTTGTTTTCTTCAAATTGGTTGTTGAGCCCAAGTCTCCATGAACAGACTTTTGTTTTACTGTAGAGAAGCAAAGACGAGGATCTTAACATAAGAAGTTTTGTCTGCTAAAAGAAAATAAAAAGCCCCTTAACCATATTAAAAAATATTATTGATAGAGAAATGATTTATCTATATGAGATCAATGCTGCTTTAAATTATGTCCACCTACTGTTAATGTCATATTGTTTAGTCCTGGTTTAGTCCTGGTTTAGACCTGGTTTAGACCTGGTTTAGTCCTGGTTTAGACCTGGTTTAGTCCTGGTTTTAGTCCTGGTTTAGTCCTGGTTTAGTCCTGGTTTAGTCCTGGTTTAGTCCTGGTTTAGCCCAAAATGTGAAAACGGGAAAATACCGCCATGTAATCCATTTATTTTAACAAAGTAACTGTAACACTCACTGAAACAGTATCTGTAACTGAATACAGTTACTCATAATTTGTACTCTGATTATGTAATGCTGGTACATATAATCTGTTACTCCCCAACACTGCCTGGCTCCACATTAACTTAAATCTAAACACTCTGCGCCCCTTTTTTAGACCCTGACCCACAGTTTGAGAACCTCTTCTTTAATCCCTCTTCCGCTGGCACTTTACACAAAACAACTTTAAAGTGAATCAAGTGTTGTTTTTTTTTCAAGTTCATAGCATTTACAGTTACATTCTCTTAACAGGTTTTGCAGAGATATTTAGCCTCTGCACATTCACCGGCCATAATGAAATATGATTGTACTCGTCAAGTGTCAGACCTCGAGTCCTAGACAAGACTGAGACCAAGCACCATCAAGACCAAGACAAGACCGAGTCCAAATGTGCTCGAGTTCAAGACAAGAGCAAGTCCAAAGGCACTTGAGTCCGAGACAAGGCCAAGACCATAAAAAGCGGTCTTTAGTACTACGACACTAGTAGATACAGACACTTGGCTCGCCGACCGACTGTGATAAAACCGATGGTAAAGTAAATGTGATCAGCGGTAAAATGAAGACTGCATACGTAAATGATGAAAACTGAGGTGTGGTTGGAACTGTTGATTAGCCGAACATAACGGAACACTACACTGACATGGAGATGAAGAAAACTGGAACATTTTCTAATTTTTCCTAAATTTTGTTAGACTTACTACTGCGAACAGTGCCCGCCGGAAGGTGTCATCGCCTGTTTCCAAACATCTTCCAGGTTTGTGACGTCAGCGTGAATAGGGCCTATTGTTTTTTGACGCAAACAGAGCGTGCGTCTCTCTGATTGGTTAATCCGCCTGTCAGTCACGCCCTCTGAAATCGGGGAGACGGGATACTACGGAAGCCGAGAGGGGTCACAACAAACGCAAATGCTGCAACAAATACAAATGCGACAACACAACAAAAAGCCACAACGGAAATGACCGCGGGACTCTATTTTAATGCAAACGCTGCAACAAATACAAACGCCACAACACAAACGCAAATGCCACAACACATTAAAAAGCCACAACACATCAAAAAGCCACAACGAAAGTGACTGCGGGACTCTATTTTCCGACGGACCGATCAAGCGGCAAGTGAAGAAGAAGAACTACAACATCAGTCCTTTGGAAAATAGAGTCCTGTGGTCACTAGAGTCACTTCCGGCTTTTTGATGTGTTGTGGCTTTTTAATGTGTTGTAGCTTTTTAATGTGTTGCGGCATTTGCGTTTGTGTCGTGGCGTTTGTATTTGTTGAGGCGTTTGCATTAAAATAGTGTCCCGCGGTCATTTCCGTTGTGTTTTTTTGGCGTGTTGTGGCTTTTTTTGGTTTGTTGTGGCTTTTTGTTGTGTTTTCGCATTTGTATTTGTTGCGGCGTTTGCGTTTGTTGTGACCCCTCTCACCTTCCGTAGGATACAGCTCCAGATCCACTCACCTTTGTAAAGATTTTTTCAAAGTGTGTGGTTCTGACTAGACAGGAAGCGGGTCAAATGCAGATCAGCGATTTCCCAAAAGAGCTTTCAAAAGTCTTTACCTTTGAGCACTATCTGCCCAGACAACGGTTTGAGCTGAGTCCACAATGAGTTGCAGACAGAAAAAATCCAATAAGCAGCTATTAGACACTAAATCAGGATGTGACAGGTTGAAAGTATACATTGGCAGGATAATTGAGAGCTTTGTGTGTTTGGAACACCAGCCAGCACACCTGAACTTCCTGTGTCTATCAGCAGTAAATCCTCCTGGTTTGAGACTGTCAGATGGGGCTCTTAACATGTCTGCAGGGGAACTACGGCGAGCTCAACACAACAACATCGCGGCACTTCTCACATTTGAAACTGACTCTGATTGGAAGTGAACCAGCTCAATTAAATCACACAGGAGCTTATCGTTCGTGACAGTCCCTCCAGCGGGGAAAGTCAGCGCGGATGTTCTGGGGTTTGTATGTGCAGTACTTTAATGAGACTTGTTCTGTAAACTAAATATCACTGCTCATTGACCTTCTTGGAGTTCTGTTTAGTGAATTTTTTATTTTTTTTTAAGTAATCTTTATTCCCCTGTATTCAAGATGTTATTGCTCTGATCAATCCTCATTTCCAGCTCTATCAGTACACGTCCACTGTGATGTACTTTCTTCTTTCTCCAATTATATTTTCTTAATCGTACACATAGGATTCAGCAGTGTTGTGTAATCATTTTGGGAAAAACTGCTGGGTAGTGTGATCTACAGCTATCCACAGAAAGGACCGACAGCATGTGGCGCTTTGTCGGGACGACATTTACAGCGACATCTGCGCCCACTGGGCACAGTTTTCTAACGCAGAAATCAGCAGATTCTTTCTTTTATTATGTTATTTCAGATCAGGGCTCACTTTTCAGGACCACAGGTCAGGAACAAAAAAAATATCGGTCGTCCACTGTTCTTTGAAAACTTGGCACTCTCTGTCAACTTTTTGTACTTTTACATGAATAATTTTGCTGTCCTTAACTGCACTACAGGACTCTGTACATGTGTTGACTGTCGCTGTTTGATCTTGAGCTTGTCAGGTGACAAAAATTTTGGGTTGGAGTTGGGCCCGTGGGCCATAGTTTGACCCCTGTTTTAGATGAATATTAATAGTAATAGTAATTTAAAATGTCCAAATGATTACATAATGCTATTATACTTGTGTAGCAGACACAAGCAGAATAGGTCTTATTTAAGGACTGACACTGTTACAATGACATTGTTAGTGAATAGGAGAAATAAAAAAAATAGAGGTATCAATTTGAAAATGACTCTCTTATTTGTGTTGCCAGTTTCACTGCTGACATCCATTGTGTTTAAACCTAAAAGTTCTCTTTCTGATTTAAATGGTCACTCTCTAAACCTCAGCACCTGCAGCAGTCATGAGTCAGTGCTAGTGCAGCCTCTGCAGCTCAGGGAGGGAATTCTGGAGGTTCTGAGCTTTCTTATGAGGCCTGTTCATAAACCAAGAATGAGACAAACTTGGATGTGTCTGTCTGCAGGTTAAAGCTCTGGCAACATGGGTTCAGTTATGATTGTGATACATAAAACTGTAAGAGCTCAGGCGACCCACTATACTTTTAAATATCTGATGCCTGGATGTACTAATCCTTAGAATGTGAGAAAACGGCCCTTGAATTTATCCCATATAAATCTATAAATGTTTCCCATCAGTATCACATATAATTTGTTCTCCGGGTTTCTGTTGTGTTTTGGAGTTACCGTACACACTAAAGAAATCTCATTGTGATTTGGCTCCAGATTTGACTCCAGATGTCCCTCCTTTACTCTGCGAAACAACCAGTGTGTCTGCGGTCAGAGGTCAAACACTTATCAAATACTGCTCTATAAAAGGACACAGAGTATATCCTCCAGCTAGGAAAGGTACAAAGATGGAGTGCGCACGTTCTGACACGAAGACACTGGATCCAGAACTAACAAGGTTTCTCCATTGTAACTCAGGTCCGGACATGCGTCTTAAAGGCCATGTACCCATTTTTTTCCGTTTATTAGAGCAAAATGTGTCTTGCCCCAGTTCAGATGGATTGTATAAGCAGCTCTTGAGGTCAGATTAAGTTTGCTCTGGTTTATTGTCCGGGAATCAGTGAGTGAGTGGTCAGCATGCTAGTTGTTGCTTGTTAAAACTTCACTGCGATTCCTGTATTCATCCACTCGCACCTGAACACGAAAAAGCTCTAAAGTCACTAAAAATGTGAGAAAATATGGCCGTAACTATGACTTTCAGCATGTTCTCCTTTAAAACCCCCAGATCCCAGATTTGGTCCTAATTCCTGACATTCCGGGACTGTGAGCGGCGGAGCAGGAGAGAACTTCCATCATCTCTTATTGAAACAGCTGCAAGTCCATTATCACCTCCGACACGCTGGACCGTCTCTGCTCCTGTCTGCTCCTGTCTGCTCCTGTCTGCTCCTGTCTGCTCCTGTCTGCTCCTGTCTGCTCCTGTCTGCTCCTGTCTCTGCTCTGTCTCTGCTGTCTGCTCCTGTCTCTGCTCCTGTCTGCTCCTGTCTGCTCCTGTCTGCTCCTGTCTGTCTGCTCTGTCTCTGCTCTGTCTCTCCTGTCTGCTCCTGTCTGCTCCTGTCTGTCTCTGCTGTCTGCTCCTGTCTCTGTCTGTCTCTGTCTCTCCTGTCTGCTCCTGTCTCTCCTGTCTACTCCTGTCTCTGCTCCTGTCTGCTCCTGTCTGCTCCTGTCTGCTCCTGTCTGCTCTGTCTCCTGTCTCTGCTCCTGTCTGCTCCTGTCTGCTCCTGTCTGCTCCTGTCTCTGTCTGCTCTGTCTGTCTGTCTCTGTCTGCTCCTGTCTCTGCTCCTGTCTGTCTCTCTCTGTCTCTGTCTGCTCCTGTCTGTCTGTCTGTCTGCTGTCTGTCTGTCTGCTCTGCTGCTCCTGTCTGCTCCTGTCTGCTCCTGCTCACCTGTCTGCTCCTGTCTCTGTCTGTCTGTCTGTCTGTGCTCCTGTCTGCTCTGCTCTGTCCTGTCTGTGCTCCTGTCTCTGCTCCTGTCTCTGCTCCTGTCTGCTCCTGTCTCTGTCCTGCTCCTGTCTGCTCCTGTCTGCTCTGTCTCTCTGTCTGTCTGTCTGTCTGTCTCCTGTCTCTGCTCCTGTCCTGTCTGTGCTCCTGTCTGCTGTCTGCCTGTCTGTGCTCCTGTCTGTCTCCTGTCTCTGTCTCTGTCTGTCCTGTCTGTCTGTGCTCCTGTCTATGCTCCTGTCTTCTCCTGTCTCTGCTCCTGTCTGTGCTCCTGTCTGTGTCACCTGTCTGTGCTCCTGTTCTCTGTCCCCCTGCCTGTGCTGTCTGTCTGTGCACCTGTCTGTGCTCCTGTCTGTGCTCCTGTCACTGCCCCTGTCTCTGCCCCTGTCTGTGCTCCTGTCTGTGCTCCTGTCTCTGCACCTGTCTGTGCTCCTGTCTGTCTGCTCCTGTCTCTGCCCTGTCTGTGCTGTCCTGTCTCTGTCTGTGCTCCTGTCTGTGCTCCTGTCTGTGCTGTCTGTGCTCCTGTCTGTGCTCCTGTCTCTGCTCCTGTGTGTGCTCCTGTCTGTGCTCCTGTCTTTACTCCTGTCTGTGCTCCTGTCTGCTCCTGTGTGCTCCTGTCTGCTCCTGTCTTTACTCCTGTCTGTGCTCCTGTCTGCTCATGTGTGCTGCTGTGTGCTCCTGTGTGCTCCTGTCTGTGCTCCTGTCTTTACTCCTGTCTGTGCTCCTGTCTGCTCCTGTCTGTGCTCCTGTCTGCTCCTGTGTGCTCCTGTCTGTGCTCCTGTCTGCTCCTGTCTGCTCCTGTCTTTCACACTGGTTTGTAGTGTACAGAGAGTTTCCTCAGACTCTGTGTGTTCTTGTATTTGGGTGAAGATGTTCTTCTCACACAAGACACTGTTCATCAGTGCAGTGTGGACGTCAGCAATGTCCTACAGACAAAAATCACTGTCATTTCAGCAAAATAAAAGGAGGAGGAGGAAGGTGAAACCCAGACTCAGACTGCACACGCCACAGCTGCGGAGCAGGAGCCGCGGGGGCCACAGGGACGCCAAATAATTCAAAGTGACAAGAGGAGCTCAGACCACACATGTGCTGTGGAGGTGCTGTGGAGGTGCAGTGGAGCATATATACATATATATATATATATATATATATATTTTTTTTTTTTTTTTTATGAATTTTTATGAAAAACACGTCTGAAAAACAGACCTGGAGTTGCGTTTTGTTTCATTTACACAACAGTAATATGTTATTATTGGTCTGTCTACATCTCCAAAGCTCAAAATAATAATACAGTTAAAATAGTGATAGTTTCAAATTAACAGGTTCCTTTATATTGACAGTTGCATGACTGTAATCATCAAAATGATTTTGAGTTTAAAAACACGGTGGAGCACTTCCTGTATTACCACATGACATCACAAAGTGAAACAGAGTAAATATACAGGGTTTGTGTGTTAAACATGTGTGAATGAAACAAAACACAACTCCAGGTCTGTTTGGGATGAGGAAATTGCATTATAACATACATCAGAAAATAGTGTCATATGGGCCCTATAATTAATGAATAGTCGTGGGTGAACTTGCGGTCAACTGCAGAGGGCGCTCTGACAGTAACAGCACAATTAAACCACTCCAGCACTGGAGTCACTACTGGACTTGGACAGTTTAAGCAAGGGGTAATGCCATATTGTGAAACATCTGAGGACAAGTAATAACATCTCCATGGAGACTAGCAGGATGTGGACACTTCACTAGAAAAGTTGCATAGTACACCATCAACAGAGGTGCGCTGTGTAACTTGCATGTGGGCATTGAAATGATGCCAATACTTTAATTGGAATCTCATTTATCTATTTAATTGCTAGTGTGTTTTGCAATGCTCAAGAAGATTTTTTTTTTGACTGTGAGCAGAGTTGCTTCTCCACAGATATGACTGGTAACTTGGCCTGGTGGAGTTGCTTGTTGCCATGGAGATAGATGTTAATTGCCATTGAGTGGAACAAGTCACATCATCATAACATGGAGACAAGCACTTTTATAATAAGAAAGTTCAACCTTGCAACAACTTTAGGATCCAAAAGACTCAAGTTTGAAAACATGAACTTTGTGGCAGTTCTAGTCCAGGGTCCACTACAATAACCCCACTGTCACCATTCTTATTTAAGGTCTGTCATTTGCACAGAGCAGAAACACGACTCCCCTGGCCTAACGCTGGAATACTTGGCATATTTGGGAAACAGCGGGACAATTAACCAGGATGACATTACAGAGATGTGATGCTGGTTACCGGGACAACCACAACACTGCATTATCAACCCATCTCTGCAGGTATTCCCAACCATGCAGCTACTCCTATCCTTTCATCAGATCAGATAATATGAAAGCCCTACTACGTGAACCATACAGGTGTTCAGAAATACAACATGGGGGAAGTACAACACCGAAAATTCCAGCCAAAATACCAGGAAGTACAATAAAACAATAAAAAAGCAAGATAACGAGTCAAATCTTAAATACATTTGTCGTAAAAAGGTGGAAAACAGAACTAACAATAACTTGCATGCTAACAGTGCACTTCCTTCTGCTTTGTAATTAGATGCAGGCAGTACCCATAGTGTGCCAGTCCAGTCAAATGAAGCTGTTATAGTAGTGAATATGGGTTCATGTACCATTTGAACTTTTGAATTTCAATTAATGAAAAACAATAAAATGGGAAACAGTTTGTTATTTCATTTTTCCATTTTGGTGTCAGACAAAAAAATGAATTCAACCTCTATTTCCAATATTTAGTTTAAAGTTGATTTAAAAGAAACACCAATCAAAAAACAGTCTCAGTGCCTATTTCAATTTTGATATTTTATTCTCTCTGGTTTATCTGCCACAAAATTATGTGTCACTATAAAAGAAGACAACACATTTGTCCACAAAAAAATGCAAAGATTTTTTAGGTTAATCTTTCTAGCAGCAGAACTTCTGGGGCAAATAAACCAGAGATATCAAAATATCACAATTGAAATAGACAAAGAGACTGTTTTTTGATTGGTGTTATTTGAAAAAAACTCTAAATTAAATATTGGAAATAGAGGTTGAAATCTGTTTTTTGTTTGACACCAAAACGGAATAATGAAATAACCAAGTGTTTCCCATCGTTTCAAACATTGGCTTCCCCCAGGGTTTTGTTTTGTCTCTGCTGCTTTATATTCTGTATACAGATAGTTGTTGGTCCGCAAATGAGGGCAGCTGCATTATTCAGTTTTCAGATGCTACTGTCCTCCTCTCTCTCCTGCAGGAAGCAAACTCAGACCACAGCCAAGCTCTACCTGTTTTCATTGAATGGTGTGATAATAACCACCTGGACCTAAATGTAGCTAAAGAAATTATTGTGGACTTCCAGAAAAAAGTTCACAGCCCAATAGCCAGCTCCATCCATGGGGAAGTAGTAGAAAAGGTGGACTCCTATAAGTATTTGGGAACTGTGTTGGATTCCCTTCCTAAGGTTTGATAAGAACACTGAGCAAATGATCAAACGAGGCTAGCAGTGGGTTCACTTGATGCAGAAGCTCAGCTCTTTTAAAGAGTCAGCTAACATCTTAAATCATTTTTATCATTCCTTTATTGAAAGTTTGCTGAGCTTTTCTTTCATTTACTGGTTTTATGGTTTATCTGTGAAGGACAAGAACAGTCTGAACCAGATAGTGAAAGTGTGCGACAAAATCAGTGATGTTCAGATGGAGGATCTGGCGTCTGTGTGGAGACAAAGGTTCTCCAAAAGACTAAGGCCGTACTGAGTCAGTCTAACCACGTACTGCACGCACAGTTTGTGCAAATGTCCTCTGGGAGACGATATGTCACCCCACAGCAAAAGATCGACCGCTACAGCAAATCTTTTATTTCTTCTGCCATAAATATTTTAAATGGAAAGTAAATTTACTACTGTGTCCCCTGATGCACTGAGGTTTGAATGCACGGTGTGTGTGTTTTTCTTTTTCTTTTATTATTTATAGATTATATAGACATCTATAGATTGTGCATGTTACTGGCCTGGGCCCTTTGGAATTCATTATTAGTGCTCCCGTTCTTCTCTATTTGCTTTTGTGTGTGTGATCGCATCAAGGATTGGCCGGTCACCCTTCCACCCCCACCAGTCCGTGGCTGCCACTTGTGGGAGCGCGGGGTATGAAAGGACAGTCTTCCGCCTGCTTTGGCAGCTGGATCCCTGTGGCCAGCTCGACCTTTTGTTTGGTTAATCCTTGGTTGATTTTTGGTTGTCTCATTTTGTTTTTCATTATAATGCTGGCTGTTGCCTCTGTTGATTTCGTTGAGACACCTTGTTTTCGCAGTACAACTTTAGTTAGATTTTTGTTGCCTTGTACTTAGTTAGGGCTCCTTAGTTTAGTAGATTATTTTGTTTAAATCCCTATTTATTTTCACCACAACTTCTGTGTATTTTTTTTTTTTTTTCCTACATTGTAAATAATAAATCCACAATTTTTAGTTAAACCTTAAACATTTTGGTTTTATTGTTAGTTCCCTTTCTCCCCTAGCAAAGGGGATGTAACAGTTCACAACCAGAGATATGCGAACTGAATTGCCCTTTGGGATTAATAAAGTTGTTGATTGATTGATTGATTGTTTTCCAATTACATTGTTTTTTGTTCTTAATTGAAATTCAAAAGAAAAAATGGTACACGGAACTATTAGGAACACGAATTGATTTACAGACAAAATAGCAAATTAAAAAAACAGGATCATGTAGAGTGGGTTACTACGGACATTTTAAGACCAAAATGAGGAGCCTGACTATAACAGTTACAGTTTTTTCAATAGAAAGTGAACTGGAACTGGAATCGATTTCCTATAGATGCATCGAGAATTTCGGACTTCCGGTCTTCGCCCAATCCATACAGGGAAGGATTTTCCGAAAAAGTGTGCATCAAACTGCCATGTTTGTTTTCCCAGTGGGATGTGTCTATTGACAAAGTCGATCTTTTCAAGTCTTTTGAACCATATCACTTTTGTTTCTGGTTCTGATATTGTCATATTTTAGTTTTGGGAGTCGGACGTCGTAATTGTGTGGTTGTTGGATCCTAACAGCGGAAAACAGCTCGAGAAATTTGTTTGCTAATTCCACTCCACTGTGACTGCAAGCCTCTTTTCAAACTGTTTCCCTTCCCAATGGAATTGAAAAATAGTGAGAAGTGAAGGTGATGGGCAGGATTGATCCACAGGAAGAACCAAAAAGGAAACCTTTGACTGCCTAAATCATCCCGAGTTTGCAGCAAACATTTTGTATGTGGAGCCAACAAAGCAAAATCCCGTTTGTTAAGTGAGAGGAGCAGAAGACAAACAGACTGAGCTGCACTTTCTTGTTCTTGTGGTTTTACAGCAACATCACGTCTTGGTCTCTTTGCAGTGGAAGGTGTTTCTTGGTGAACAGCTGGTGCCTTTCGCGTTGGCATGGACTTTTTTAATTCGTAACTGAGGTTGACTGAGGGATCGGGATTTTGCTTTGTTGGTGCTCCACATACAAAATGTTTGCTGCAAACTCGGGATGATTTAGACAGTCAAAGGTTTTCTTTTTCGTTCTTCCTGTGGATCAATCCTGCCCATCACCTTCAAATTTCACTGTTTTTTAATTCCATTGGGAAGGGAAACAGTTTGAACGGAGGTTTGCAGTCACACACATCTGATTCCCTTTTGCATTTATGGAGTTCGCAAACAAATTTCTCGAGCTGTTTTCCGCTGTT
>NW_026571047.1:3647251-3803251 GCF_026225935.1 Boleophthalmus pectinirostris
TCCACATGTTAATCTCAGGCTCCATCCTCCCCTCCTCCTCCTGATGTTTATTTTGTAATTTGTTTTGGTGATTTGTTTATTGATTAATTGATTAAAATTGTGTTTCAGTGAGTGACCTATAAAAGAAAAGGAAATAAGTAATAAGTAATTGTGAGTGAAATTAATTGTACTTACTGTATGGACTGTAAGCCATACATTTTTCATGGTTTGGGTGGTCCTGCGATTTATACTCTGGTGCAACTTAGGTATTAAAATTTTCACGCTGAAGCCGCGAGAGGCTCTACTGTAGGCTTGTGTGCCAGTGTCTGCTACTCCTATAGACAAATCCAGTGAAATGCGGAAGTAGAGCGGAAGTAAAGCACTGCTGCCATTTCTGTGGTGCTTTGCTGCTAAGAAAGGAGCAGAAGTAGTAGTGTGCTGGTCCTGTAGCCATAGTTGCTTAGACTTTAGCCAAAGTCCTTCTATATTTCCACGTTACGGTAAGAGTTCACTGCCTGCGAGAACCTGATGACACCTTTCAACGTGTTGACCTCCTCTGCGATGGTGTACAGAATCTGGCCAATCCACCTGGACCGTAGACAGTTCTGTCCTTCTATCAGGGCCCTGTAGTTTAGATTTTGACTCTTGTCGCATATATTAATAAAATAATCCTGAATACCTGTAAGAACATTTATTTTACTGCTATAACTCATCATGTTTTTTGTTTTTTTTTCCAACTTGTGGTGTGTGTGAACAACGATGACAGCAAAGATGGAGCAGAGTGTCCACAAAGTGCGATTGGGCAGCGGCTGTGCTTAGCTCTGCACCGGTTCTTTTGCCCACTGTCTCCCGACGGTCTACGCAGGGACACTTCTGGGCCCATCCCAACAGTCAGTCCTGGTTCAGTTCTGTTTTAGTCCTGTTTTAACTTTAGTCCATGCATGAGGTAACGATAAAATATGTTTATTTTGTAATTCCAATTGAACTTAAATGGGCCGGTCAGAGTGTGGAGCTGGACGATACCCAAGTGAAGGCTATTGTTCCTCTTTATAAATCCTTGTGCAGTGCTATAAAAGAACACGTTCTATCGCTCATGGATTTCCTCATGTCTCCTCTTTCTCTTTTTGTCCACTCGATTGGCTCACAGTTGCTGGATTATTGTCGCTGATTGGTCAAAGAGAAAGTGATCCAACTTTGTAGTAAAGGTCTCTGGAGTGTTAAAACAAGCTGTTCCTTTTAAAAATTCCTTCACTCCACACTCACAGGTGACAGGTGGGCAGGGTTACATGAATGTGGGCGGAGTTATCAGGTCATAAGCCCCTCCCCCACCTCGCCACACGCCCACAGCTTTTATCACTGACATGACACTAAACTGTCAGACCTCACACAGCTTCACCTCACACCTCACTGAAGACAAGAGACAAAGAAGTGTAACTGTACTTCAAAATAATAATACTCAAGTAGAAGTACAAAGTAGTGGTCCAAACAATCACTCAAGTAAGAGTAAAAACGTATTTGGGAAAAGTACTACTCAAGTAAGATTAAGTAAAAAGAGTAACTGATGGGATGCTACGTGATTTAGATATTTTGAATATATATATATATATATATATATATATATATATATATATATATATATATATATATATATATATATATATATATATATATATATTTTATTTTATTGGAGCTGTTAAACCTTTGCCACCAAGATACAAGCAGGCGATGCCATCAGGTCAAGTCTGAGATCTCCAGTAAAAATTCATGTTTTAAATCTTTTTTTAAGTGAAAGTGCATATGACAAGTTTGATGTTTTAATAAAGGTGTCTTAAGAGTCTAATCATAACTATTGTGCAGTTTAGACAGTTGTTTTGGTTGGTAGGTAACAGTTACTGTCAGTACTGTCACGATATATGAGAGATTGAACAGTTTCCTTTGGGCGACTTTTTTTTTTGGCTATAAGATTTAACTTTCTTGACTCATAACAGATTTTTATTTATTTTTTTTATTTATTCATAGCAACTCATGTTTTCATGTCTCATTGTTTTTTTTGTTTTGTTTTTAAACCACTACATATGTCACATCTGCTGCCCGTGTCCAACTAGGACGTAAAATAGAACATTTCACCAAAATGTAAAAAGTAGACAGAACTAAACTAGATTTTTTAGGGAAATCTAATTGTATATTCTACTGAAATTATTATTATTATTATTATTATTATTATTATTATTATTATTATTATTATTATTATTATTATTATTTTCACTAAGGGATGAGTTTATAATAAATAGAAATATTGCATATCTATTTTAATCTATATACTGTGATACTGATATTTAAATGAAAGTTGTGCTTTTCTGGTGGAGCATCCGTCACCAGCTTCTCACCATGGAGATATTGCTTGGAATTTTCCACAGTATGGCATTACACTTATTTACCTCTACAGAGACAGCAGGTGACGCCACAGGGACAAGTCACATGTCAGATCTTCGGCCCATTCAATGTAAGAATGCACCTTTTTAGGTCAATAAAAAAACTGTTATTGAGTAAATGCAAAATTAATATATTTAATGCCATACAGGGACATTCTAGACAAAACAACATCGACGTTTGGTGTTGTGGCTCCCTCTAGTGGCAACATATGGCGTAACGGAAGAATTAAAACCCATTTATCTCCTTGCACTTGCCAAAGTCATGCACAGATTTCCATTACAATCAATTGATACTTTGTCGCTTATGTCATCAGCTAACTGGAGGCACTGCTCTGTCTGAAACTCTGTGCCTCTGCTTTGTCTAGACATAAAGTGACCATAAAGAACTGACCTGAACTACAACATGTGAACTGACTTGTGCTTAAACTAGGGTGACCAGATATTCAACATCAAAACCTGGGACATCCCCACGTGTATGTCAGTGTGTAATTAATTTTCTGCATTTCTTTGAGGTTTGGTCGTTTTTAAGCAGCTTTTCCATATTTTACCTAAACAAATGACAATGTATGTATCTCTTTACTGTTGGCAGGTGTCAAATTGGTCCAAAATAGGGACATCTGGGACATTTCTTGTACAAAACTGGGACAAATCACTGGTTTTGGATACAATCTGCTGGGACAGAGGACATAGGGCTCAAAACTGGGACTGTCCAGGGGAAAACAGGGACATCTGGTCAGTTTTTCAGTTAGTCACTTGAAGCCCAAACTCTTAAACAGGACTATGAACCCTAGACTGATCACAGGCTCCTGAAAATGTGCTCTTTAAATCCATTTTGTATTTTTTTTTGTGAGTTTTCAGGCTAAGGGGCTGTGCATTTTTATTCCCCGTAACTGCTGAATATTCCGCCATAGACACACATGCAGTCCTCCCAAAATGATTTCGCTGCGAAGTATCAATATTATTATAACAAAACACATTTTTTCACAGATACCAGTTTTATTGTATCAAAAAGACAGCAGTAAACATGGACATCACAGCTTAAGAGTCGCTTTTGGTTGGAAAACGTATAAATACTGCACATTCACATATACACAGAAATCAGTTGTAGAAAAGACAATTACGTATTCATTTGTTTCATTTAAACAACATCAGACTCACTGAGGGTCAAGAAAATAAAGAAAAGTGGTACTTCTATACTTTGAAAAATTCCTTTAAAGAGCAGCTGTCGTGTGGGAGCATGGGTGATGTAGGTTTGTGGGCGGAGCCTTGTACAGAATCTTACAGCAAACCGTAAAGATGGTTTGAATAGAGCTGAGAGAGATCGCAAAAATTACTCAGACATGCATGGGTGACATATAAAACCTCTTCAGACATGTTTTTGATGAGGGAACAATGTTACAGCACAGGTAGAAACTAAAGAGTCAATTTTGCATAATACCCCCTCTTTAATAAAATGTCAAAAAATACTACTTTGATTGTCAGCTTCACCTGTCCCCTCCCACAACCCTTGAAGTTGTGGAGATGCGAGCCTGCTCGTTGACTTAAATAGTCTAACCTAAATCCATGGTATGTTTAATCATTAAAGTGCATATGAGATGTTTGTGATTCTCTGATTTTGACTTAATTTGGTGGCATAATACCTGATATATTAATAAATATAAATGATAATTTTAGAAAAAGTTTAAAAATATATTGAAAATTACAGGATGTAGAAAGTTCACCATATTGATGACAGCACATTAGAAAAATGTCTATCCAAAAGTTAATTTACACAAGAAATAAAGTTTTTCTGATTATTAAAAAAAACATATTTCAAGAAAATAAAGGCAATGAGTGATGTCACAATTTCCAGGAAGTGAAGCTTTAAACCTGAAAAAATGGCCAAAGATTTTTTAGGAAAATCTTTAAAAGGTGCATTACGTAACTTTTCTGATGGGCGGTCTGCCATTGGCTTGTCTCCATAGAGTTGTCCGGAATAGTCTACAGTATGGCTTTAAATCTAAAACTCCACCACAGCGACAAATACTTTTTTTTTAAGCCAGAAAAACACCTTTGAATTAAAAGTAAATCAGCTGCTACAAGACAAGCCAGTGTGAGACCAGTAAAGTTCTGTAGTGCACCTTTAAACTATTATTCAAGTAAGATCCTTCATTTGTCCAGGAGCGGTTCATTGTAGAAGGTTTCATTGGTGGTCGTCTGGACTCTCGAGTCGTTTTTGTGATCAAGATCATTGTAACAGCTGAACATTCTGCCATAGACATACATGAAAAACACCCCTTCAAGACACCATTGCAAGGTATAAATATATATTTTTTTAAATACTGGATTTTGAATAATGTAATCCTTCATTCATTCATCTTCATCTAGACTCTTTTCATGATGTTTCTGCTCCCATCCAGAAGACATTTTAAAATAAAGGAACAGACTTGAACCACTGCAAATATTTCCTCCTCCAAGTCCAACTCCAGCCTCCTCCCTTCAGCTTCTGGACGGAAGCTCAAACGTCTTAATCGTAGAAACAGCCCAGATGACCACCACTGAAACCGTCTCTACAACATCACCCCTTTCCTTTCTGATCTCAGTTATTGATGGTAGTGTTGAGAGTCTCAGGCCTACTCCCCCCTGTAGACCACGATGTTCTTGTCCGTCTCATGGATCTTGACTTCATACAGCAGGCCCTCAGGCAGCTCCTTCACCATGTGGTCCCAGATGTACACCGCCAAGTTCTCCGTGGTACTGCAAAAAACACACAACTCTTCAGGTTTTCATTTAACTCAATATTCAAGCTCAAGGTTGTTCACGTGACGTTGCAACATTCTAAAATCCCTATAGTTTAAAATGGAGCTGGAGGAAAGGGAAGAACGCTCCAATGGAATTTGTTGTTTCACTGTCAGATTCCGGATTTGTTGTCCTGGTTTATGGTTAAAGAAGACCTATTATGCTTGTGAGTTTTAGACCCCGTTTACACTGCGTCTAGACACATCCTTTCTATGTCTGTAATCAAAGCGTTCCCTGTCCACACAGAAAAGTAAAACCCCCTAAAACACTCGTCACATGATAGGCTGGTGTCACATCGTCCCAACATCCCGACGTCACGTGAGCGGTAAAAACAAGGAAAACTGAAGTTGCAGCAGCTGATTTTGAGTCGAGGGAGATGACAAGTGTAAAAACAGTCTTTTCGTGGACTGACGACGAGGTTCAGTTGTTACTTAGCGTAACACTGGATTTTAAGACGAGCACAGCGGCTCAGAGTGAGGACTGACTCGTTTCTGTGTCCCTAAGTCTTCCCTATCCACACAGCTTTGAGCAGATTTGTTTACTTTTTACAGAAACAAAACCTAAAACCACATGGCTCATTTGCATAAACTAAGCGCTCAATAAAACAGCTCGCTATTGTGCGCTGATGCGGTTCAGCTTCTGTGGGACTAAAGGACACGACTCAGTGGAATATGAGTGTTCTTTCTGTGACAGAGGGGTGTTCTGCTGATGGTGAGTCTGTTCTGTGCTTCTGTCACATTGGAGATGATTCATGTTAAACTTTTCAGAGGTTATACGGTCTATGCATACGATTATACACACAGACCGTATATATGAATGGACATATATTCTAGCCTCTTAGCGTTTTGGTGGTGAATTACTTTGCGGCACATAGAACTACACTATAGGGCGCTCTGGATTATAAGTTGCACTGTGACTGAATGGTCTATTTTCGAACTTTTTTCACAAATAAACCTCACCGGACTTTAAAGGAAACACAACAGTGTGATGGGTGAGTGGTTTTGTTTGTTTGGTTCGTTCACAGTGACTCTGGGCTTTGTTCAGTTGTGGCGTGTAGGGAGGGTGCTGTCTGGGACCGCTGGATTGTCGGTGTGTTCGCAGTGACTCAGTTGTTCAGTTGTGTCTAGAAGTGGCACATTGCTTAATATCTTTGTCCATTTTTGATTTCATGTGGATAAACCCAGTAATTACAAACTTCTGTGTATTCTAGTTAATCCCAATTTGTTAGTATAAATGAACTATAGTAATAAATACTGTGTTTAGATTGAGAGAAATTACATTTAAAAATATAAGTATAGTATCGTATTTTCTGCACTATATCAAAAAAATGACTGTGCTTTATAATCCAGAGCGCCTTATATATGAATTTATTGGGGCGTTTTAGTACAACTTTAGTAAACTACAAAGCTGCTCCACTTGCAGCATTACGGCTCCCGTAGTCAGAAGCATCAGGAGTAATACAGACTGTGATTCCTTTTAATATCAAAATGCACCTGTCAAGAGACACGCTCACAACGCCCACTTTAAACTCAAGGCTACAAGTCACGCAGTAAAACAGTAGAGCAGCTGCGAGAGAATTCAGCATTAATGAATCAATGGTTCGGAAGTGGAGGAAGCAAACTAATTGAGTGCTTGCCATCATTCCAGGTGGATTAACTAAAGAACTTCAGCCACTAAATGATGGTGTCAACAAGTCCTTCAGAGTGAAAGTGTGAGCTGTGTGGGAGCAGTGGATGAGAGAAGGAGAACACACATTCACCAAGACAGAGAGACAGCGCCGAGCGATCGTGGACGCCCGGGCTAAGGATCAGTATCAACTGTGGTCCGAGCTTTCACCAAGACCTGAATCATCACTGAACTGCCAGGGAACAGTAACCACACTGACTCGGATAATGACGAGAGGGATGTGGACGTGCTGGACGCCGGAATCACCCAACTGTTTAACTCGGACACTGAAGATGAAGAATGAGGGATTTGTGGACAAGGAATGAACTGAAAAGGTGAGTGTAATGTGTTATTTTTAGTTATAACTGAACAATTATGAGTTAATGTGAACACACTAACAATTTAGCTTCTCAGACAGTCTTTTTTTTTTCGCGTTACAATTGAACAAAGTTGAGAGTTATTGTGAACGCGTTAAATAAAGTTTGACTGACTAATCTAACTATTGTGTTTCATTTAATGCACCTTATAGTCCGGTGCGGTTTATATGTGAAAAAAGTTTGAAAATAAACCATTCAATGACTCATAATCCAGAGAGCCCTATAGTGCCCTATAGTGCAGAAAATACGGTAAATGTAGAAATGTGTTGAAGCAGTGACACCAGATTTTCAAACAATGACAGGGTTATATTATGAAATAGTACGTAGTTGATAAAGTTTATAATGTGTTGGACAGTACGTACCTGACAACTGTGGCAAAATATGGAACATCCTTGTCGAGATTTTTATGGTCCAGTGGAGTCATGATCACATCCTGCACACGACACAACAAATACTGGGTCAATTACAGTGTAACAAATGAAACATTACAACACCCACTGATGTCATGAAATACAGACTTGGGTTTTAAAGCTACAGTATGGAACTTTACCTGCATGGAAAGTACAAAAGTAAGGGAAACAGAAACACATTACACATTACAACTGGCATGTATCCCGCTAATGAAACTACTGCACATCACATCGGGTTTGTGAATTTGTATCGTTTTGAATAAAGTGTTTGTATATTTATGGAACATTTCGGTGGAGGAGTATGCTTGTGGATTCGGGTCTTGGACATAGTACTGCTACCTACTGTTAAGGAGGGTCATTTTTGGAGAGCTCACTCACATGCCTGGATGACTCTAAAACCTCTTCAGACATGGTTTTAATGAGAGAACAATGTTATAACCTTGTAGAAAGCTCCAAAAAGCACATTTTGCATAATACTCCCTCTTTAATTAATATGTAATAGTTAAAATATATTTTTCCTTTCAAATGTGATTATTACCTCGATGCATCTCTTCAGGTCTGTCAGGTTCATGACCATGCCAGTCTTAGCGTCAATCTGCAACGGAAATGTTGATGAAATTTAAAGACATATACACAAAATAATACATTTAATATAACGCTGTGTCAAGATTTTTGGAGGACCTATGTAAAACACTGTTTAGGGGCCTTCTGTGTTAAAATTACTACTACAATAAGTAAAAAGTAAATAAATGTGTATTATTTGGCCTGGTTGGAAGTGGTGGACCAAAGCAAGGCACAGAGCTCATGTACACACATGCATGTTTTATATTTGTGCTCCCTGTCCTGTGCATGGAGGAGACGAAAAAGTGAATGACAGGGATTTTGTGATGGATGACCCAACATGGACAGCCACCATCATGATGCCACTCCCTCCTGTCAAAAACACACTGATCTTCTGTAGGCCTTGTAAACCTAAACACTTTAACTAAACTAAAAACAAAAAAATTAAATCACGAATAGAACGAATATGCAGCTAGTTTAAGTAGTGTCACGACTGTGTATTGCACAAACACCGCTCATGTTCAGCATGTTCAACACGTTCTACAAGTGTCCAAACAAAGACCAGTGTGTCATCTTACCGCTAAAACAGAAGAACTGAAGGAACAGCGTGTAGCCAACTAAACACCAACTATTCTTAAATGGAAACTTATTTTTCCCTTATGTGCCAAAGCCCCGGATGAGTAGTTATGTTAGTAAAACAACACAATTTTAAGTAGAAAAGGGTATATAGTATTAAAATTAAATTAAATTAACTAGTTATAGATATCATCATCCATCATGATGATTCACTGTAAACACTGCTAAACCCTCGTGAATGTGTGAACAGTGAACAATCCTTATTGAAGCAAGAGCAGATCTGCCATTAGTTCTGGAGCAGAGAGAAGTTTTACCTCGTCTAGTCTCCTGTTTAACCCTCTTTGCTCCACACTGTTGTTTAATACATAAACTCACAGAGCAGCGTGTCACAGCAGGACACACATCAATATTTAAGAAATATAAAACAGTAGTGCTGGTTAGCTGTTTAAGGTTGCACTAACATTACATCCTGAAACAGCTCTTTTATTCTGTTAAATGAAGGTTTAACTGTCAGAAAAATATGCCTCTGCATTTTAGATGGTATTTTCTATTTTGATGACATGGGTACTATAGGAGCTATTCCACTTATGATACTTTGTTTTTCTACTTTTTCCCCCTACAAACTGTCACTTAACTGAAGTCAAATTTAACAATATCCAAATCTCTTGATACAATACTTTCACAATATGTATCTCAAGGTATGATATTTATTGGAGGCCAACACAATTGTGAATATACTATTTTCCTTTCATCATAATCCAAATAATTAAGATTTACAAGTGCTTCATAACAATTATCATCATGTAGATTGGACTGAAACAGCAAAGGATCATGGTCTATGTAGTTCTATCTGTTGTTTAGTTGTTGCTGCTCCATTACAATGACTTTAAGCAAAGAGACTGTGATTCTAAATATTGTGACAGCCCACGATGTTCTAGTGAGAACAATACAATATCACAATATTTCGGTTCCTGTTACATCCCTAGTATAACTATGATAAATACTGACCCCAGGACAGGTGCTATTCCACTAAACCAAGTCAGAATAATAATAATTAAAAAAACATGTAAACCTGTCACTTGTAATATAACATGAGGCTCACCTTCCCTCGTACAGTCACCTCCACTGTGAAAAACAAAGAACTCAATTATATTCAGAAGTCATAATGTTGAATAATACAAAAATAAAAATAAATGAAATAAAACGCAGACCTTTGTAGTTGTGTCCATGTCCGTTGGGGTTGTTGCATTTCCCGTACACCTTCTTATTCTCCTCGTCGCTCAGGGCAGGACTGTGGACACAAAAACAGCAGAGAGATTAGAGAAAGAAGAGGAATATATGATACAGTCCAACTATACATATATCTTTATAATATTTGGACAAAAAAAAAAGAAAATAGAAATATATTACTATTAAGCTCAGGTTTTATGTAACAGATAATACTCCCTACAACTGTACAACAACTCACCCTTATGTGGTAAAAATGGGGAGGTTGGCTTTATTGGATCTATACAACTGTAAACGGAAAAATGTAAGGTTGCTTATTTTGACGGGGTAGCGTGAATCGATAGATGGCAATGTCCATTTATAATAATATAATAAGCCACAGCTGCCCTGGGGCAGACTGACGGAAGCGTGGCTGCCAATCTGCGCCATCCCCCCCTGACCACCACCATCACACGCACACATGCACACACCCCACACACCACTTTCATACTAGGCAATGGGGGTGAAGTGTCTTGCATAAAGACACAACAACAGTTTTCTGCGACTGGCGCCCCCCTGTGGCTCCTGATTTTCCCAGTGTCTCCCATCCAAGTCCTGACCAGGCCCGGCCCTGTTGAACTTCTGACAGGATCAGGCTTTGACCAGTCGATATGAGGCTGAATAGTTGTGCGTGGACTCGGCGCACACTGACGCCGTCCCAGTGAGCTGCTGCTGGCAGCTCATTTCAGTCTATTTACCAGGCACAAGTAAAGGCACCAGGCAGCACCACGAAGCGTAATGCGCACGTCAGCACGCACATTCATCAATACTTTGAACAATAATTATAAGAAAATCCAGTGTTAAGTTTGGAAACATGCCCGGAGAATAACAGTGAAACTGGTTTAGACTTTTTCCAGGTACAGAGCGGGTTTGTTCACTGAACTGCACACAGCAGATATGTTGTTATATATCCCTGATTCAAAGCCTTAGTTTAGCACTGGATGTTTAGCCTGGAGCTGTCCTACTCTGGCTCTGGTTTAGACCTGGATCAGTCCAGTGTCGGTCCAGTGTTAGTCCAGTTCTAGTCCTAGTAAGAGCCACACTCGGCGCGCACGGGCAGTGTGTGGCACGGGCAGTGTGTGGCACGGGCAGTGTGTGGCACGGGCAGTGTGTGGCACGGGCAGTGTGTGGCACGGGCAGTGTGTGGCACGGGCAGTGTGTGGCACGGGCGTGCGCGTAGGCAAACCAACCTGTGGAGTCGGTGACAGGCGCTGAAGCTCTGGACGCGGCTGATGTACCCGATGCGTTCCGCCATCTGAGCTGGTACCGGAGAGAGAGACGAGCTCTGCGGGAGGTGTGAGCGGGGAAAGGTCCAAAGAGAAAGAGCCGGGAACAGATGGAAATGAGAGGCCGTTATTAGCCCGGAACACAGGCTGATAAATCCCAACTGTCCCAATCCGACCGAGCATGCGCAGTAGTGCTCTTTTCTCCCGCGGGCATACGCAAACGCACGCACGGTGTATCACGTGATCGCTTTGACCAATCAGAGCGAGAGGAGCTAAAGCGGCGCAGCGCGTAGCCGAAGCTAATGATTATAAAGTGTTTGTTAAGACAACTGAAGAATTTTGAGCTGAGAAAAAGTGTATGATCTAAAAATAGGTAAAAAATCCGACATTTTTGAAAGTTGTAGGTGCCCTGTCAGCCGAACACGAGCAGTTTGTGATTACATTGCGCTCTATGAAAAAAATCTTCTCTCGGCCCATGGGATTTTTTCCGCTGTAGTACCAGTGAGTGGCCACTACGTCAAGGCAGCTACAAGCAGCAACACTGTATCCACTTATTTTAATAGATCCATGATAAATCCCCAGAGGAAAACCCCGCCCACTGCAGAGAGTCGGCCGCGGATTGGCTCAGTGGAGGGGAGGGACGTCACAACGTGGTGATCACGGCAGTGTGCTCCATGAGAGCGCTCCGTGCACTTTGGTTTCAGGATGATGGTCCGTAAAGAAAAGAGCAGCGTGCGCACGGTCAAGTCTGTCCAATTATGTGCACATAACGCGGGCGGACGAGACCTCTGCCCTGAGCTCCTGAGTCTGCCCTTCAGACAGAGGAGGACAACTGTCTCCTCACTTCAATAACCCTGTAGTCACCTTCAGTGTCTAATTACCGGAGATGGAAGGGCAGGGGCCTTTTTTTTTTATTTTTCCTCCAGTGATCTCCCTTTCCAAAATGAAAATTACAGTGCGACAAAGTGGGCTTTTGTCCCATTTAAAATTTACATGATCATATTATCATTCATCATAACCAACCAATTTTGTATCATAACCATCAGTTACAATAATTCTTAGTTTTATTTAATTATCACATAACACTTTCATCATTTAAATCTGCTTTATTGTTAATTACATTCAGTTACATCATCCATCCATTACACTCACCTGCAGCTCCACATGATCCAGACAAGAAGAGGGGGCCTCATGTAGGCCGTTTTTAAGAGGAGGTCATGGGCTGGACCATGTGGAGGGGAGAACTGGTAAAAAGGATTTAGGCCTATGTAAACAAAACAAAAATCCTTGCTTTAGACTTTGGAAAGTTACCTGTAAAAGAGCTGATACTTACCTGGGGGCATAAAAGTGAGCAGGTTTTGTCAGTTAGGAGAGACTTGTGTGCAGATGGGTGTGCGGTGTTGTTGATTGATTTAAATTGAGTTATTGATTTTCTGTTTATTTGTTTGAACATTTTATTTATAATTACTTTACCCTACACAGTCTGTTTTATATACATTTTTGTCTTTTTTGTTGAAGTCTGCCTCCTACTTTGACCACGTTACTGCTGAGTTCAGCAGTCACACAGAAACTGAGTAAACATAAGAACTGAACAGCAAACACATTTACAAAGGTAACTAATCAAATTTTACTTATTCAGCACAACACACAGAATTCAGAAATCCCTTGGCAAGCTGCGTGGAAGGGGACAGAGAGCTCCTGGTTACTCCAGTATTGTACTCGAGTAAGAGTAACACAACTAAACATTAATATTACTCGATCAGAATAGGATACAGATTAGTAATCCAAGAAATTACTCAAATAAATCAAAATGTATTTGAGGAAACTACTACATACCTAAGATGTAACAATGTCCAAATCTCTCGGTTCAATATTATCACAATATGCATCTCGCGGTACGATACTTATTATGATATTTATTGGAGAGGCTGATATAACTGTAGATAGGACACGTTTTTTTTGACAAGATTTTGGTGTGAATTATTTCCATCATAATTCCAAGAATACAAGTAAAAACATATCTTTACATGTTGTCTGCTCTGAAATGAATCATGGGAAATGTAGTTCCTGATGTTTATAAGCTGTTTCTACTGTAAAACCTGCATTTAAGCAAAGAAACTTGTGATTTGATATATTGTGACAGTTCATGATTTTACTGTGATACTTCTGACAATACAATATCACAATATTTTGGTTATTGTTGCATCTGTACTACGTACTTAGTAGGATTAATTTAAAAATATGATTTATAATTTGAAAGTATATTAATATGAAGGACAAAACATTACATGATGCACAAAATCTGGTATTTTCTGAAGGAGCAGTGCAGAAATCATTTCATGTTGTCAAAATAAAGCTTTTGTCACTTTAGACTCACTCACAGTGGGAAGAGGAACCACAACTTTAACTCAAGTAACAACACTACTGTTCCACTGTGTGATATATTACCCAGCTCAAGTAAGACTAAAATTATGTTGCAACAAAAGTACTCTCAAAAAGTACAATTTCTTACTGAGTTAATGTAAAAAAATAAATAAATAAAATAAATAAATAAATATATATATATATATATATATATATATATATATATATATATATATATATATATATATATATATATATATATATATATATATATTGTCCACCTTTGCTGCTACTAGTGACTATAATACATCAGTGAAATGTGATGAAAAGTGATGTTGCTTCTGCCTTCTGCTTTCTGGATTTGGTACTAGAGTTGTCAGGAGTATAGAAAATCAGATACTACTCCATAAAACTATTATAGAAAGCTAGATTCTCATTTGTAATATCAATATAGAAGTATTGAAACAAAAAACAAATAAATAAAACACAGGACAGAACTGAACCTTTCCTGAATAGCTTTAGCAGAGGTGGGACCAAGTCGTTGTTTTGCAAGTCTCAAGTTTTTGACCTCAAGTCTGAGTCAAGTCCCAAGTCCAAGTCGAGTCTCGAGTCACTGACCCATAAATCCAAGTCAAGTCCAAGTCATTTGCTTTGAGCTTCAAGTCATTTCAAGTCTTTAAACCAAAAAAGTACCAAATAACTTAGATTTTTGCAATTTACCAGTTTTTTCTGCACTACAGGGTGCACTTAAAAGCCTTTAATTTACTCAAAAAACGAGTGTGAGTCTTATAATCCAGAGCACCTTATATATGAATTTATTGGGGTGTCTTAGTACGACTTTAGTAAACTACAAAGCCGCTCCACTTGCAGCATTACGGCTCCCGTAGTCAGGAGCATCAGGAGTAATACATACTGTGATTCCTTTTAATATCAAAATGCACCTGTCAAGAGACACGCTCACAACACCCACTTTAAACTCAAGGCTGTTATAAAGTGAAAGTGCGAGCTACGTGGGAGCAGTGGATGAGAGAAGGAGAACACACATTCACCAAGACAGAGAGACAGCGCAGAGCCACTTACGCCACGATCTGCCAACGGATCGTGGACGCCCGGGCTAAAGATCAGTATCAACTGTGGTCCGAGCTTTCACCAAGACCAGAATCATCACTGACCTGAACTCCAGGAACAGTAACCACACTGACTCGGATAATGATGAGAGGAATGTGGACATGCTGGACGCTGGAATCACCCAACTGTTTGAACTATTATGACTTATTGTGAATACACCAACAATTTAGTGTCTCACACAGTTTTAATTTTTTTTACACGTTATAATTGAACAAAGTTGAGAGTTATTATGAACACATTAAATAAGTTTGACTGACTTATCTAACTGTTGTGTTTCGTTTAATGCGCCTTATAGTCCGTTGCGGTTTATATGTGAAAAAAGTTTGAAAATAGACCATTCAATGACAGAGTGCCTTATAATGTAGAAAATAGGGTAACTGACTTTTAAACTAAATTGGATTTAAATAGTCACAGTGTATGAGTATTTATATAAGAGCTGTAGAAATCTTTTTATTTTCTTCTTTTTAAATGTCTTAACAAGAGCATGAATCATTACTGTCAAAATAGATAGAATTCCTATTTTAAAACACTTAACAACAGTTATTTTGTCATGTGTCTGCACTGAAATGGAAGAATCATGTTTTATGTAGTTCTTCTGTTTTACTGTATTGTACTCTGTTGTATTGTATATTACTGTAGTGTACTGTATTTTACTGTAGTACATTTGAGGATACCACATCACAGTACTTCAGTTACTGTTACATCCAAAGTAAAAAAAATAATAATAATAATGATAAAAGTGAGACAGACATGTTCCAGTTTGTTTCTGTAAAATCAAGTCTCAAGTCCTAAAAATAGTGACTGAAGTCTGACTCGAGTTCAAGAATAGAATGATCTTGAGCCACTATAGAACCTACTGGACCACTGAGGATTACACACATAAGACACATGGGAATAGAAAAGAAAATACTACAAGTTAAAGGTTGTATGGAGGATTTTTTTTTAGTTTCAAATTGTCAATGAAAGTTTAAAATACCATTACAGAGACGCAGCAGCCTTGTAATTATGATGACCAAAAAAAAAAAAAAAAAAAAAAGAATGAAAATCTATCAACTGTGGATGTAGTGAGGCCAAATAAACATCAGTCAATAGATAACAAGGCTCCCTCTTTATCTATTGGCTGTTAGGTTGTCAATCAAACTCCCTGCGTTTCTAGTATCACTGACTCGCTGGCGCGCGGGGATTATGTGGCTTATGCTACGGTTCTTAGAGACTTTTTCTAACTGTCGCTCTAAGTTTGTTGCGATGGCGGACGAGAATCCACGACCAGTTTGCCACAAAAGAAAGTCTGTTTTTGAGGTCGCTGAAAGAAGAAGAGAAGGGGAAATGGAGCGAAGATAAACTGACGTGTTGGTCACTAAATTACTTCTAGACAGGTCACTTCAACAGTAATTCTGAACACGCACCGGCTGTAAACAAGCGTGATTTCTAGAGTAAGGAGGCGGGAGGAGGTGTTTCTACTGAGGCTGTGGAGGAGGAAGGTGGTGTCACGCATGCACAACATTTGAAAAAGGACTGTCGCTGTATTTCTTTTCCCTTAAAAAATCCTCTATACAACCTTTAATGTCTAAAACCACCAATCATTGTGGTATGAAAAATCAATATTGAGTATCGAGTATTAGTACTGAAATCACGTTTGAAAGTTTATTACCTTTTAAATGAGACAGTGGCACAGTTTGCTCGACTTTATTGTGCAAATATGTACAGACAGTGCTCACCATGAATCTGCTTCTGAATACTCAAACACAGAAGCAATACGTACAAAAATATGGGTATGTCCACATAGAACTCATTTTGACAACATATATTTATTTGTCATATATTCTTAGTTTTCTCTCTGAATATACTGTACATTATTATTCATATTTACACTGCTTCATGACTCTGCGCTCACATGTACATCACGAGTCTGGATCAGTCCATTTGTCTTTACCACCTGACAAGTTACACAGTGAAGCTTTAATACAAAAAACAAAATGTATAATCGAGAAAATGAACACTGGCTGTAGCGTCGTGCTTTAGAAGAATATTCACAAATACACTGTATTCAAATGTACATTTAATCCACAAGGTTATGGCTCAAGCAGCAAAGTATTCTGTTTCATTGATACATACATACAGTACACACTTGTCCTGTGTTATATAATCACTGTTGGGGAGTAACAGCATTATGTAATCAGAGTACAAATTATGAGTAACTGTATTCGGTTACAGTTACTGTTTCAATGAGTGGTAATTGGATTACAGTTACTTTGTCGAAATAAATGGATTACATGGTGGTATTTCACATTTTGGGCTAAACCAGGACTAAAATCAGGACTAAACCAGAACTAAACCAGGATTAAACTAGGACTAAAACCAGGACTAAACCAGGTCTAAACCAGGATTAAACTAGGACTAAAACCAGGACTAAACCAGGTCTAAACAATATGACATTAACAGTAGGTGGACATAATTTAAAGCAGCATTGATCTCATATAGATAAATCATTTCTCTATCAATAATATTTTTAATACAGTTAAGGGGCTTTTCATTTTCTTTAAGCAGACAAAAGATCTTATGTTAAGATCCTCGTCTTTGTTTCTCTACAGTAAAACAAAAGTCTGTTCATGGAGACTTGGGCTCAACAACCAATTTGAAGAGAACAAACAAGAATTTTCAGGATGTGGTCGCTACATTCATGTAGTTTTAAACAGCATGACAATATCAAGTAATCCAAAGTATTCAGATTACGTTACTCACTTTAAGTAATTTAATGGATTATGTTACAAACTACATTTTGGGGTATGTAATCTGTAATCTGTAGGGGATTACATTTTAAAAGTCACCTTCCCAACCTTCCCAACTAATCCGCCTGTCAATCACTGTATAGACTGTGATTGACAGGCGGTTTAGCCAATCAGAGAAGCACAAAACGATCTCCCAATGGAATAAGTGTGTTTTTCTTAATTCATGCAACATTTGAGTTTGTTTCTTATTTTAAGTACAAAAGGTTGTTTTTTTTTCTTATTTTAAGTGTAGCAAAATGTATTTTCATATCTTAAGTACAAAAAGTCTTATTCCACTGACAGATAATTTTACTTGTCAAGTGAAATTTATTCACATCATGATAAAACTTTCTTAATTCAAGTCATCTGAACTTGACCAGATTTTGTTTTTTTGCAGTGTGGTCTACCCGCATCTGAACAAATACAGCAGCTTACGATGTCTGTCATCACCCACTTTGGCATCTTTAAATTTCAATTGTAAAATGGTCATTTTCAAAGTATTGTGTTTGTTTTGTGTGTTCTGCTGTATCGCTCAGTTTAAATGCATTCATATCTAAGTTTATTCTTCAAACTAGAAATGGAAAAGGATCATATTTACTCAGAATCATCAAAGTGTGTGGGTTTACTAATGAAGTCTAATTTTACAAACATAATTTAGAATTCATAAATTATAGATTTGTGCAAACTATGGTTAAAATAGAAACTTCCACACTCGAGCCGAAGAATCTGGGCATGCTCAGTTTGAAAAAATGGGTCAAATAAAAGTTAAGTTAAAAGTGCATTGTGTAACTTTTCTGCTGGAGGGTCCGTCAAATGCTTTTCTTTATGGACATGTTATTGCTTACTCTGGAATGTTTCATAGTAAACCCCTCTATCTTCATGGAGACCAAACCAGACCAAGTGACAGGTCAAATCTATGAAGCGGCGACCCCCCTCACAGTCAGAATGTCTGTTTTTCTAGGTATTTTTGAGATTTAAAACCACCTACAATTGAATAAATGTAAGTTAGCTGTTTAATGTCACACTGTGGAACATTCCAGGCAGAGCACTAGTCTGATTCATCAGCCAGTTTCACTTCGTGGAAACCGTCTGACCTCGCAGCATTAGGATTTGTTCGCTCGACGGTAGGCGGGTACATATTTTATTTAACCAATCGCTGCTATCTGGTCGTGACGTATGTAATGCGCCAAATCCCGTAGGAAGAAGGACAATAACGTTGAATGTTTGTCTTCGTCTACATCCATCTCAACGTTTTGTTTACTGTTGTGCTGTTCCACAAAAGGGACCCAGACAGGAGCGACGAGTTTGACGTCATGACTTCACAACTCACAGCTGACTGGCCGGTGTGCGGTCTACAACTTCCAGGGTTTTTGCAAACCGTCTAGTGAGCACTGACACATTCATAGAAACAAGCAGGTGATGGACCCTTGAACCAAAAAGTGACACAGTGCAGTGTTGTTTAAGATTCCAAATGGGGCATTGACAGGGTCTGACTGAAGTCGATGGGAAGAGCATTCATGAGTAGAGCTCCATTTGTGAAACACTCAGTTTAGTTGAATACTTGATTCTCCCTAATCCCAACTTTAACCATGGAGCCAGAGTAAATGAGCAACTTTATTTAAAAGATACAAATATAGAGAGTTTTTTTGACTGTAGCTGCACATAGACCCTCTTGGACAACTGACCACGGTTAAACTGAGAATTGTTTTAGATTTTGTTCTGAAAATTACAAATGTCTTCAACCTTTGAGACGTGTTACAAATAAGCAGCTGTGATTGGATCGCTATCAAATGAGCAAGCACAAACGACATATGAATCTGATGACTGGATAATTTGGTGATTTACATATTTACAATCCTTTGACTTCTGCGTAAAATGATTAAAGGGCACATACCGTAGTTTGTTAAACTCATGTGAACTTTGAACCATGTGGTAATGTTTGCTCATCCAAAACATACGCTAGCTGCAGTGGTGTTTGGTTTTCCATGTAAAAAATGAAAATTGCAGATTTTAAGAAAGCAGAAGGAGCCTCACATTTGCCTCATAACAGAGCGAAGAGAGAGAAAGGCTCAGCTGAGGCTTTCCTGTTGCGTGTCTAGAGTTCACCTGGCTCCCCCTGGAGGCTGCTGTGACGCTGCAGGAGGAGACACTTTTGTCCTGAGGGCCGTTACTCCCCTCACACTGCCCTGACACAGGATCTGATGACTTGACTCATGACTGTTGAGCTGCACTGACACTTTTGGTTGAGCTTTCCTATTCACCTTATTCAGGAAGTCGCCGTGGGTGAAGCTTTCATAGTTGAGGTTGTAATATTTTGCATCCGGTTGTCGAACTCACAGGAAATAAATTCTCACGTATCATTTGTTAATTCATTTAAAAAAAAATAAAACCAAAAACAACGAAAACAAAAAAACAACAATTTTCTTCATTATTTGTCCCCAAAACCAAAATGAAAAAACAGATAAGGATTTTATTTATTTTTTAATTATTATTATTATTTTTTTTAATGAAAATTCACATTTCCGTGACTTAAACTGCGATGCCGGACTTTTGCGCTGCATACAGACTGAACCAAGACTAAACCAGGACTGGATTCCAGGACTAAACCAGGTCTAAATTAGAACTAATCTTGGACTTAAAAGAGAGAGAGAGACGGGACCCTAAGCCCGTGGAGCAGGGTGTCTGCAAAGCGCGATCGGGCGACGGTTGTGCTTAGTCCCGTGGGGCTCAGATCTGTGCCGGCCCTTTCACCTGTGGTCACCCAACGGTCTACATGGGCGGACGTCCAGGCCTGTACCGACACTCGGTTCTGGTTCAGTTCTGTTTAGTTCTGGTTTAGTCCTCGTTTAGTCCTGTTTTAGTCCTAGTTCAGTCCTGGTTCAGTCCGTGTGCGGCACAAAAGTCCGGCATCTCGATCAATGTTTCTTCTGCTCAATAAATAAAGCCTGTGAAGTAATGATGTAGTTTTGACGGTGAAGTTGTGTCTGTGAATTTGTATTCATATTGAAGAAAGTGTAATCATAAATCTTCATTTCGTGATTGTAATTCTTAATCTCGAAATTTGTATAATCAATACTGTGGGAATAGTGTTATTTTGTTAAGATGATTGCCTAAAATGTTAGACAAGTGCAGTTTAAGTTGTGTTCATTTAAACACAAAATCGAAAACTGAAAAAAAAAAAAAAAGTTTTGTTTTTTTGTTGTTGTTTTTGTGGTTTTTTTTTGGTTTTGGATAATAATGAATAAAATTGGTGTTTTTCATTTTCTTATTTTTGGTTTTATTTTGAAAAAACAAATGAACAAATGACACACAAAATAATAAACCTACTTTATTTCATATTTTAGCTGCAAAACTTTCCCAAATTCTCCAGTGAAAGGAATGGGAAGTGGTTTACAAAAGTGAGCGAAGTCGAAAAAGCGAAAATTATTATGATATTTTACTGCTCAATGTGCTTAAATTGCCTCCCTGGGACAAATCAGATGATCATATTTGTATATAATCACTTGATTGGTTGAAATGTGGTCATGGTCGGAGTGTAGGTGTTTGGTCCCGCTGTAATATGACGTAGTCTGTGTGGTTTTAGAACTGGCTCTCCTCCAGGACCTCCTCCATGGTCTCCCCCAGAGTCATGTCCCCGTCGCTGCTGGACAGACTCTTCCGGGTGAGCCCCTCCTGCCCGCCCTGCGCCCTGGAGCCGCAACCGGGCGCGGTGCTCTTCAGCGCCACCGGGAGCAGAGGGGGGCGGGGACAGCCGGAAACCTCGTAGGACTCGCTGTGAACGGAGCACTGGGGTCGTCGCCCGTGGGTGCTCTTCCACAGCTGCTTGAGCGGGGTGCCCCTGAAGCAGCTCCGCACAGTGAAGTGGTGGGTGAACAGGAACAGCTGCCAGCGCTTCTTCAGCTCCGCTTGGACCTACGAGACACAAGGAACCCAGCTGATACTGTGCGGCTGATGTCACCGATGTTTCCTGAAGTGAAGATAACTGGAGGCCCTGTTCTGTCTGTCAGCTTTGTTGCTCAAGTTAACTTTAATCTGAGTTTTGTTTTAGCAGACTTGGAACTACAACAAGTGAGACTTTTCAATTCACTCTCACCTTTTAGTTGAAAATCAAACTCCTAAACAGCACCATGAACGCTCGAACTGATTGAAGGCTCTTGAAAATGTGCTCTTTAAATCCATTTTGTATTTTTTCTTGAGTTTTCAGATAATTTAAAAACTTATCACGCTATATTTGCTAATGTGTGCACTGTGTCATAATGCCAAACATTCCTCCATAGACATACATACAGAACTCCCTCTGCATGATGTCACTGCATAGGTTAGATATAGGTTCCGTTCATGTGCTTAGACTTTAACAATGCTCTTGAGGTCAACATGAGTCCACTGCTCGCTGTCTGCATCTAATTAAAATGCATTATATTGTAATTACAATCAGGAAATGCACAGCTAGCATGCTAGTTGTTGTTTGCTCTGTCATCTTGGCAAAAGTCCTGATCTCTGAGAGTTGTGAAAAGCGATATAAACTTGTCGTTGTGAATAATTTGGATGCTCTGAATGCATGAGGTAAGTGAGGAAGAACTTTGGACAACAAACCTTTAAAAGTGAACTAGCTCTGCTCTTCATGTTTTAAAGCAGTAAAAGTGTCACTGACAGTCAGTGTCAGTGTCTGTATCAGTGACAGTGTCTACAACAATATTTAACAATGTACAATATTCTTTAAATGAATCCACATACAGCTGGAGTCCTGCGCCCTCTGCTGGTATTTTATGTACTTAAAGAAAAGGCATCAGATGCATTACCTTGCAAAAGTAGGTCTAAAAATACATAATATTGAACCTGAAGTTTGTTTTTGTAATGTCACAAATGTGTGATCATTAAAACTGTACCTCTCCATTGGCAAAACAGTAGAGCACTGCCACCAGAAAACCCTGAAAGAACAAACATACATGTCAACATTAACATTTATAGTAAAATATACCTATAATATAATAATAAAATCATTTCCCTTGTGGATCAATAAAGTTTGTCTAAGTTTAAATGTAAGCATTTGAAACACTCATCTTTCAGTTCAGTTCAGGTTACATGTTCTTTCTGTGTGGAGTTTGCATGTTCTCACTGTCTGGGTGAGTTTCCTCTGATGATTCTAGTTTCCCATCAACCCAAAACATGCAAATCCTCCTGCTGAGGTGGTCCTGACCAAGACAAGCTCAAGATCTGAACATGGGCATGCAGAAGATAATTCCCCTAAGGCAGACATGTCAAACGTCAAACTCAGGTCCGGGGGCCAAATTTGCGATATAATTATCTTTGGCTCGCGAGATCATATTAAATATGTACTAGAGCTGCCCGCCAGCTACAGATAGATTATAGAAACATTATTGATTTAAAATGTTGTTATTATTTTATATTCTGCTTGTTCTGGATTCAATGTTTAAACAAAACTATTATTAAACATTTATTTGAATAAGAAAAGGTTTAACATTACATATCTCGAAAGAAGAGAAAGCATGGACATGTTGTTTACATTTTTCTGTAAATGTTATGTTTGGCCCACAGCTTAGTCCCAGTTTTTAATTTTGGCCTCTGTGAATTTGATTTTGACACTCCTGCTCTATGGGGACAACAAACTGTAGCTTAACCTTAACCTTGTTATGGTTCACCCTGTTGAAAAAAATTCTGACTTGTGCTACAGGCGGCTCGAGTGGAGAAAGCAGCAGCACATCTGAAACTCTGTGCTCAATGTCTCCAGTTTAATAAAGCCTACGGACAAATATGTCCTGGTACAAATGATGATTCATTTACTGCCATTTTCCACAGGACTGTGCTCCACATCTCATAGTTCAAATGTGACAAATGGATTGTTCTGGTTCTGCTCTGAGTTTGTAAGTTTGTATCTGATTTCCTTGAACACAGAGTCCATGTACAGACCTGGAAGGAGCTCAGGGTCAGGTTGATGAAGTTGCGAGCGTATCTGCTGGAGCCCTCCACACACTCGTCCACCAGCACAGTGAAGACCACCTCATGTATGCCCAGCAGAGGCACCAGCACCAGGGTGGCCCGCGCCAGGCTGAGAGCACAGCACACGCTTCAGTTTAGAGCAGGGATGGGCATGGGAGGAAATTTTATTAATCGATTGTCGGGAGAATTAACAATCGATTTTTGATTAATCATTAACGTTTATATAATAATTATCATCATTATTATTACTATTACTAATCTGCATAAAATAAACTGAACTTTACAACATATAAACCATCACCACTCGAGAGCCACATCAGCCCGTTTGACATTAGAATGTGTTTAATGCAGCTTTGCGCAAGTCTCACAGAAACAAAACTTAAAATTGCTTGGCTCATTTGCATAAACTAAGAGGAGAAAAGAAAACAAAAAACACTCTTGTGTGCTGATGCGGTTCAGCTTCTGCAGACTCGACTCAGTGGAATATGAGTGTTCTTTCTGTGACAGAGGAATGTTCTGCTGAAGATGAGTCTGTTCTGTGTGTGTGTCGAGATGTTTTCAAAGATCATACACATGTGCAGGTTTGACACAGCTCTTTATGCTGTAGTAACTGGGATACTGTGTAAACATGCACCATGACCAAACCAGGATACAGATGTGCATGTAAACACACTCACTGAGTGGTACAGTGATCTCCAAAGAGACGCCAGAGCCCAAACGCAGGACTGTTAGGCCGCAACTCCAGTGTTTGTGCTGTCACAAACACTGGAGTTGCTTCGTATGTACACACAGAAACCTACATTTGGTTTGTCGATTCGAAATGAACGTAATCAAGGAAATTCTTATTGATCAATTATCAATTAGTTGACTAATTATGCCCATCCCTAGTTTAGAGCAGCCTCATTTCAAAACAGAATATTACAATATTTACATGGACCTAAGGAGAGCCAGCAAAAACAATAACTCCATGGTGGCTGACTACAAACCAGGAAAGTTACATAGTGCACCTTTAACTTCTATGGCAACATGTTTTATTCACACTTTAAACTCCTTGGTGGTTGTGTGTGTCAGAGCACCTGTATCTGTAGTCAGAGAAGGTGACCTGGTCGGCCTTCAGCTTGGACAGCAGCAGCATCAGGATCTTGATGAAGATGAAGAAGATGATCTGAGGACACACACGGGACACAGAGAGAGCGTAACGTCACAGCTCCATCACATGAGCTCACGAGACAGCAGGGGGAGGCAGAGGCCCAAATCACTGTGAAATCTACTGCACTGTACGGTCACATGACACCGGCCTGAGGGAGAGCAAAGCATCATGGGTACACCAGCCCTGACCCCTCTCGTAAATTTAATTTTTACCATATAACTTAGAAATAACCAGTGCTGGAATGTAACAACAGTGTATCTGCGGGGTCTTAAAAGTCTGAAAAAGGTCTTAAATGTCATGTTCCTAAATTAAGACTTTAAAAAGTCTTAAATTATGTTGCCCAAGTTTTTTTTTTTCACAAAGGTCTTAAATTTCATTAGCCTATTTTTAGGAACTCAACCAGGCTGCAGTGTAATATTAAATGGAGGGAGGAAAAAAAACAACAACGTGAAATCAAGTAATGTGAATGAACAACCAATTTGGAGAATGTGCAAACAATACTTTGGTTTCTGCCGCCGATGGCAATGATTAAACAATCAGTAAAGTGGAAGAAGACGTTGGATGGATCATGGGGAAGTGTAGTATTAATCCACAGTGGCTCTTAGGCTACGTTCAGACTGCAGGGCTTAACGCTCAATTCGGATTTTTTTTTGTGTGAAATCCGATGTTTTTGCGAGGTCGTTCACATTCCCAATTAAATGTGATTTGTATGTGACTCCAGTGTGAACATTAAACAGCCCGAAAGTGTCCCACATGTGACACTGGAGACACGACGACGTCAACGGCAGCGAGCGTCTCTGTGTTTACGGAAGATGTCCAAACATGGACATGAGCATTGAGCATCTGACGATTTTAAAGTTCCTCTCGTACCAGAGCCAGAACATGTACCATATTTTCCGGGCTATTAGACGTGCTCTTAAGCCTCTAACCCCATCAAAAAATGACATCCCGCAATCCAGAGCGCCCTATAAACGAATCCACTCAGGTGTCCCAGCACGACTTCAGTAAACTACAAAGCCGCACCACTCGCAGAACATGCAAACACACACGGAGCAGACAGCGACCGCACAGCGAAAAACACCCACAGACACACTCATCACTCCACGCCGACGAGGAACGGAACGGAGGAACGAACCGAAAAAGCGAATGTGCCACTTCTAGACACAACTGAGCAGCTGAGTCACTGTGAACACGCCGACAATCCGTTGGTCCCAGACAGCACCCTCCCTACACGCCACAACTGAACAAAGCCCAGAGTCACCGTGAACGAACAAACAAACAAAACCACTCACCCATCACACTGTTGGGTTTCCTTTAAAGTCCAGTGCAGTTTATTTGTGAAAAAAGTTTGAAAATGGACCATTTAATGACAGTGCGGCTTATAACCCAGAGCGCCTAATAGTGCGGAAAATACGCTACAACTTACTTGTTTTAAGGAGGAGATTGAGAAGGAGGAGGACGAGGTTTTTGGCCGTGGTGTTTTGTGGGACAGTGGCAGCGACGTCCATTTAAAGGAACATGTGGATGTGGAGACGGAGTCAAGAGTGGTGAGTGGTGATGTGCTTCACTTCAGTGACATGGAATTCATTAACAATTTTCGCCTACTTCAGCGCAGAATAGTGACATTTGTGGCTTGTTGATAACGTGTAGGTGGATGAATGCGCTTTGGCCGTTCACACTGAAGTCACATGTCAAAGATCAGATATGTATCAGTTTCAGGAGCACATATCCAAGTGTCCTGGGTCGCATTTGAAAAAATTGGATCTGTGTCATTCAGACTGTCATTAAAAGATCAGATACAGGTCACATAGGGGCCAAAAAATCTGATTTGGGTCACTTCAGGCTGCAGTCTAGATTCTAGACATAGGTGCTGGTTGGTCATTATTAGAATTAGAATTGGATCTGTTGTTTTTCGCCCGTATAATGGGTGCAATGTTGGTCTTAATGTTCATTTAAGTGGTCTTAAAAAGGTCTTTAAAAAGTCTTAAATTTGGGGTAGTCAAACCTGAGGATAACCTGAACAAAGTAAAAGTAGTAAAGTACTGAACTTTATCTGTATTTACTTAAGTACCTTTTTTACTTTTACTTGAATACATTTGAGAGCATATATCCATACTTTATACTCCACTACATTTTTGAACATGTACTTTAATATTTTCACTTAAGAAGAAGTTTTCATGTGATACTTTTACTTTACATGTACACATTTATATTTCTTTGCTCAGGATTCTGTACTTTTACTTAGGTAATAATAACACTGGCAGAGAAAATGCAGACATTGGACTCATTCTTGAGAAACCCCATTGTACCACCCAAAGCAGGCAGGAGTCAGCCCTGTGAAAGAACTCACCAGCACAGACAGAGTGATGGGGCCTCGTATGATCCACCAGAACCACCTGTTCACTATGGACCAGCATCTGAAACACAGCAGCAGGAGGTCAGAGGTCATGAGAGAGGCATACACGTGTGTTCTGGTGTGTTTGTGGTGTGTAGGAAAATGTATGGAGAAAAGAAGGTTTCACACCCTTCACTGTAAAAAGGCCCATTCTCTGATCTAAGTTATAATGTAGTTTCTTCATCACAAACAGACCTGGAGTTGTGTTTTGTTTCATTTACACATGTTTAACACACAAACCCTGAATACTCTGAATTTCCCTTTGGAGATGCATTTATATTTAAACTGACACTACCACATGGTGTCATGTGGTAATATAGCAAAAGGAGAAATTTTTATTTGTCAACTGGACTAAAGTTTATTTTGGTTGAATATGTTTTCACAGCTCATCCAAGCTGCTTCATCAGTTCTGGTCAGATCACTACATGGACGACTGAGGGATTTTTCACACATGTTGAGAACAGAAGAAGCAGCTTGGATGGGCTGCGAAAATGTATTTGACCAAAATAAACTTTTGTCTGGTTGACAAATTTTATTTCTCCTTTGCCATGGATTCTACCTGGATGACTGAGGGATTTTACACACATTTCAACTCCACACACCTTCACTAGAATCATTCGAATGATTTCAGCTCTGGAATTGCCAATCTCTACTGAACTAAAGGTACAAGAAGCTGTTAATGCAAAAACTACCACTTCATGACATCACAAGGTGGAACAGAACATTTTGAGCTTTGGAGCTGTAGACAGACAAATAATAAAGAGTAACTCAATCATGTGTGAATGAAACAAAACACACGTCCAGGTCTGTTTTGGAATAGGGAGCAACATTCTAACATGACTTAGAACTCACAAGAGACAAGGACCTTCAAACTTACACAGCAAAAAAAAGAGGGTTAACATTTCAGGGTGAGTTGTATTTAACACAAAAAGTGTTATTTTAACTATTTGAAAGTTAAATGGGGGTGGGAGTTGGGGTTGTTTCCCAGAGTTGATATAGTTGAAGTTAATTTGGCTGCTCCCACACACCACTTCAAACTCTTGTGAGAGAAGACCAGTTCACAAAGTGTTATCTGTTTACTCTCAAAATGTTCATATAATTTCGGGGTTAAACAGGAACTTTGGTCCAGTGTTACTTTAATTAACATTTTCAAAAGTGTTAAATTAACCACTCCACTTTCCACAATTTCCATGTGACGAGACACAAGACTGAGTCCACGAGAACGAAACAAGATGAGATTTTATCATAATTCCTAATATTAAAATTTCACAGTTCAGCTTCTAATGTTTGTGTCACAATTTTGTATTTATTTGATGTCATAGTTTTGTTTCCATTCTAGTACTACTTTTTGGAACTGTAAGAGATGGTAAAGATGGAAAAAAAAATCTCATGTGACAAGATCTTGCACCATCCCTAGTGTGTATATATCGTTCTTACTCTGTGTTTTCATATAAGATCTTCACCACAGTCCAGGGGGTGACGAACAGGATAGGAGTTGCTAAAAAAAAAAAAAAAAGAACAATGATCTAAAGTGACATTTGTGACATTCCTATTCATTTACAGGCGGTGATCCCAGGCCTACCCCATCCGAGCAGCATGTAGGACTTGAGCAGCCTCTTCTTGGTCAGCACTGCAGAGAAGAGCAGCGTGTGCAGAAACAGGGCCTCCACCAGCAGCCACAGGTAGTTACAGAACACACAGTACTCCATCCACACCCGCGTAGCCTTGCACAGCACTGATATCTGAGGAAGGAGGAGATGTGGAAGAGGAGCAATCAAAACAAGTACTTATATTCAGAATCTTAACTTTAAAAGTGCATTGTGTAACTTTTCTGTTGCCGATTTTCTTCATGGAGATGTTATTGCTTTGTCTGGAATGTTTGGCAGTATGGCATTAAACGTAACCAGATCAAGTTACAGGTCAGATCTGAGGTGACCCACTCACAGTCAGAATGTCTGTTTTTCTAGGAGTGTTTTTGAGCTATAAAACCAACTGTAATTGAATAAATGCAAAGTAGAGCCGTTTAATGTCACACTGTGGAACATTCCAGACAGAGCAGTTAGCAGAATCTGTCCGAAAAGTTACATGCAGCTTAAAATTCTGAACATCTATCAGATTTTTTTGTTTTTATTTACATGCCTGTATGACATACATTATAAAATTTGTAAAATGTGTTGCTGAATATTTGTGTCAAGTCTTCTAATTTCTCTCTTTTTTACCAATATGTTTAAAAATTGCACTTGATTTAAGTTGAACATTCAGACAATACCGATACAAAAACAATATACTGAATTTAGAGTTTATTTTAAGTCAAATTAACTGACTGCATTTAAAAAAACAAAGAGTTGGATTCTTCTACATTCTGTATGTTTAACCTTCTACATTCTGAGTGAATCCAGAGGAGTTTGGAACCGGATCATAGGTCCAGATAAGTCATAGTTTTGTGCTTTGAATGTTTATTCTGTAAAGATCTGCACTGTTTCTCACTCCTTCTGTGTCGTCTTTTTCCCTTTTTTACATGTAAAATGGTCATGTTTACCGCCACGGACCATGTGTTTCTCTGATTGGTTAATCTGTCTGTCAATCACGCCCTCTGAAATACCAGATATAGCTCCAGATCCACTCATGTTTGTCAAAGCGTGTGGTTATGTTACATCACAACAGACCTGGGCATTGTCCAGCTCCCAGCCCACATATGGCCCTTTGGTCGACTCTGATCGGCCCATTTAAGATCATTTGGAATTACAAAATAAACATATTTTATCATTTTACCTCATGCATGGACTAAAGATGCTTTGCTTTGATTCTAGAGATGGTTTTTAATGACTTTTTTTTTTATTATGCAGAATTGAGTAAAGCATATTGGCATAGCCCTTCACAATATTTTCAGTTTGTTTTATGACCACATGAAAAAAAAAAAAATAAATAAATAAATAAAAACAATCCCACCCCTGGATGACAAGCTACAAACTTGTACTCACTGCTGGACTTGTGCATTACCTCATTTACCACAAGAGGGAGCCACAGCTACAGTAAAAAAATCCTATTCCTATCCCCCTAAATCCCTGTGTGTCAGATGCCCTCCCATTCATCTGCATCCCAGTAGTGTTGGACTAACGTGGAGATCAAATGTCTAATCTGCAGATGTTGGAAAATACAGCAGGGTAATGGACACTATTACTACTAAAGATGATAAGGGATAACATCTGAAGTGGGTGTTGTTTGGGCATCTGTGTGGTGCATGCTGGGTGTTTTGTGGGTGGAGGGAAGGGCTTAGGTGGGTGTCGGGAGAGGCCTTGTGTGGGTAGTGGGTGAGCATTGGGTGGTACCTTGGGTGAGTGACTGGGTGGGTTTGTGAGCAGGATCTTGGGTGGGTGTGGGGAGGGGCATACGTGGGGTTGGGTGAGGGCTTCGGTGGGTGTTTTATGGGTGTTCAGGGGGCTTTGGATGGGACCTTAGGTGAGTGTCGGGTGGAGCACTGGGTAGGTGCTCGAGTGGCTGCTCATGCGGGCGTTTGGTGGGTGCTGTTGTACCGTGGAGCTGGCGTAGGAGCTCCAGCCCTGATCGTCCGTGGGCAGGTGGGTGTACATGAGGTGCAGGACCAGCTCTTTGCAGATGACCGCAGCGGCCCTCAGGATGAACGACACAAACAGGTTCATGTGGATGTAGTTCCTGGTGCAGTGGAGCTTTCTGGAACAAACACAGATTCACAGAAGAGTCATTTTTTTAACAACTTCAAATTAAAATGAAGAGTTTTTGCTTTTTTTTTTTTCATGCATGTTTGAGTAATCCTGTATTGTCCTGCATTTAAGGAAAAATTTCACCATCTCCGCCTACTTCAGTATATTACTAAAAGGCCATGAAGAAAGCGGCATGGTATGGTGTGCTTTTTATTTGTACAGGGACTTGCAGAACAATACATGAACCAAGACAGAAGTCATAAGAGAGATGCTAGTTCAGGTTATAACATGAATTTTCATTTACCCCTATAGTTTCTGAGCAGGTTGGTGAAAATAGTGAGAGTACAGATTCAGTGTACACACATAAACTGACCACAAATAAATTAAAACAGATATTACTTGTCGTCATCCAAATCGCGCTTTGCAGATACCCTGCTCCACGGGCTCAGGGTCCTGTTTCTCTGTCTTATGTCTAAAATTAGTCCTGGTTTAGACCTGGTTTAATCCTGGTTTGGTCCTGGTTCAGTACAGGAACAGTTCTGGTTTAAGTTCTGGTTTAGTCCTGATTTAGTCCTGGTATAGTCCTGGTGTAGACCTGGTTTAGCCCTGGTTCAGTCCTAGTTTAATTGTGGTTTATACCTGTTTTAGTCCTGGCTCAGTCTGTATACGACACAAAAGTCCAGTATTGCAGTTTAAGTCACAGAAATGGGAAACTGTCATTAGCCCCTTTTTTTTTCCTTATTCATTTAAACACAAAATCAAAAAATGGGGAAAAAAAAAAAAAAATATAAATATAATTATATTTTTTATTTTTTTGGTGGGGGGGTTGGAGATAAAAGATGAAGAAAACAGTTGTTTTTTTCTCTGTTGCGCGGCCGTTGGGGCTGTGGGTAGAGTGTGGAAAACTGCAATCCCAAGACAACACGTTCACAGGGATTCATGCTCTGGTCGGGAGTTCACGTAGATCAGCGGGTACAAGAAGCTTTGTTGGTTAACAACAGCGACATTTCACACTCCGAGTACTGTCTCACCTCACACCTCAAAAGCAGGACAATACAGGAGCACTCAAACATACATTTAAAACCTCATAAAAGTTGAATATTCATTTATTTATGTAGTTAGTAGTTAGTTTGGGACAGATCTAACCTGTCTGGTGCAGGACCATAGATTGCGTCGGCTTGTGAGCTGAGCCTTGTACAAAAAGCGCAGGCTCATGCTGTTAACTGTATGTAGGGTTTGAATAGGGCCCGGGAGAGCTCGCTAGATTATTCAAACATGCATAGAACATGGATGACATATAAAACCTCTTCAGGCATGCTGACGATGGTTACGGACTGAAATTCACAGGGCTTTTACCTGTGATGCAACAATCCTGGGAAAATGTTTTGTGACGACTCAGGGGGAGTGGACATACTACACAAAATTCATCAAACAAGCGTCGGTGAAGCAAAATACAACTCCAGGTATGTAATTTTATATAATATGTGTGAAAATGAAGTTTATAATCCACAAATGCTGGTGGTGTGTACTGACCTGAGCATGCCCATGAGCAGGGTGGCCATAGACAGGGACAACAGCGACAGGGAGTACCCGATCACCGAGATGAGCCTGAGGGCAGTCTGACGTAAGCGCTGCTTCTCCTGTCCACGCACAACAAGAAAGAAAACATGTTTTTAAAGGTTGTACATGACGCAAATCTGACTCTTACGAGCTTTTAGCCATGTTAGAATGTTGTTACCTCACCAAAACACACCTGGAGTTGTGTTTTGTTTGTTTCACACATCTGAGTAATCGTTTATTATTAGTCTGTCTACATGTCCAAAGCTCAAGCTACTCTGTTCCACACTGTGATGTCATTTTGTGGTAATTTCCAAGTTAACAGCTCCTTTTACCTTTTGTTTAGTAGACTCTAATGAAGGTGTATGGTGTATGTAACACAGTGGAGCACTTCCTGTATTATCACATGACATCACAAGGTGGAGCAGCATTTTCTGTTTGAGAGAAGAATTCAGGGTTTTGTGTAAAACATTGTGTAAATGAAACAAAACAACTCAGCCTGATGTTTGTGATGAGAAAACCTAATAAAATAGATCACAAAACAGCGTAATATGGGCCCTTTAATTTCACTTTTTTTGAGAGATGGAACCAGGTTTAAAGTTCGCACTAGGGCTGGTATCATTCATAAGTTGTCAGTACAATACATACCTCAATACATAGGCCATGATACAATACATACCTCAATACAGTGAGATTACAATGTGTTTAGTCCTGTTTTAGTCCTAGTTCAGTCCTGGTTTAGTCCTGGTTCAGTCCTGTTTTAGTCCTGGTTCAATCCTGTTTTAGTCCTGTTTTAGCCCTGGTTCAGTCCTGTTTTAGTCCTGGTTGTCCTGTTCAGTCCTGTTTTAGTCCTGGTTCAGTCCTGTTTTAGTCCTTTCAGTTTAGTCCTGTTTTAGTCCTCAGTCCTGTTTTAGTCCTGGTTCAGTCCTGTTTTAGTCCTGGTTCAGTCCTGTTCAGTCTTTTTAGGTTCAGTAGTTCTGGTTTAGTCCTGGCACCTCTATGTTTGTACTGAAAAGTGAGGTGGGAGGGTGGTGTTACAAATCGCAAATCCCCTCTTGTTTTTATAAAAGTCTTTGTTAAATTAGTTTTTGTACAAAATGTCTGAATCAATATCTTCTGAAAATTTCCAATGTGCTGCATAAACGAGTTTTCCTTCCTCTGAACAAGCAACAAAACTGTAGCGCTGTAACCAAATAATCTAGTAAAATATACCAAAATATACTCTTAACAATGTATCAATACAGCAGCCCACAATACTGACACAGTATCATCACATTGAACAATACGATATATCGATATTTCAATATTTTTGCACAGCCTTAGTTGGGAGCAGACATTTATCCAGATGAATCTACTGAGTGTGTCTTCCGGGATGACCCTCACATGACACCCATCCACAGACCCCTGATTATGTTTAATTAGGAAATGATTAAAAATACTGTGATCTTGTTTTTGAAATTTGTGAAAAGTACTTCTAAACTCATCATGGTGAAAAATTATGATGCTCAAAATGCATAAAGTAAGCGAGGAAGAACTTCCAACCACTGCAAACCGTGTAAAGACTGTGCCCTGAAAGTGTCTGTACCTCCTCTTCGAAGTAGTCGCGCTCCAGACACTCAGAGTCTTCTCTCCACACATCTGAGGAGTTGTCCTTCAGCCTCCACATCCCGTTCTCCAGGCACTCCCTGTGAGCCCGCCTCAAACTGTCTGTAAATAATCACAGTGTGTCAGTCATCCCCAGCTCTGGATACACAAGTGAAGAAAAGCAAAACAATCATAGTCTACTGTCTCAAAAAAGAAAGACTAGTAGGAGCAGTAGTAGTAGTAGTAGTAGTAGTAGTAGTAGTAGTACCTTGCTGTATCCAGGGTAAGTAGGAGGGGCAGGGGATGGACACGTTCCCGGGGGCAGAGTGAGGCCAGCAGGCAAACGAGTCAAAGCTCCCGTTACAGAAGACTCCTGTGGAACATGCGGAGAGGTGGAGGTGACTCCAACTTATGGTCAGAAAATTCTCGACTTTATAAATGTGATAAATACAAAATAGAACACAACAGTGACTGACCAGACTGAGAGAGAACGCTGAGAGCCAGAGTCCTGCTGCAGTTCTCCTTATACTCTGTCCTTTTGGAGATTACACTCTCCAACAGCGACCCCCGCACCTGTACAATCAAACACAAATATCACTCATTTCTAACCCAGATTCATGACACATAAAGTTTTGCTTACAACCTTTATTTATTGATAGTTACTGATCATCCCTTGCAGAGAATGAAAACCCCAAATTCTGTGTCTGTGAAAATTTGAATATTGTGAAAAAGCTGAATATGTGAAGTCATAATGTCACACCTTAATCAGCTCATTAAATGGAAACATGCAAAGGTTTCCTGAGCCTTTACAGTCAAGGGGAAGACTGCAGAAGACAGAGAGCTGTATTCAAACATATTCAGAGAAACTGGAGTGAGACTAAAAGTGTGGTAGGAGAAGGTGCTCCAGCCAAAGGGACGACCACAGCCCTGACAGGACTGTCAAGCAAAATCCATTCAAGAACCTGTGGGAGCTTCAGGAGTGAAGTGAAGCTGGAGTCAGTGCAAACGTTTGATTAATGAAATCTGTCTGGATGATAAAGCTGTTTATGGACTGTAAACAATATAAATAAATTAAATATACAAAAATCCACAAACAGCATTATCATTAAACTGGGGACGCCAATAGCAAAAACTGTCATTGTGTCCTTAGGCAAGACACTTCACTTACATTGCCTAGCATGAAAGTGGTGTATGTGTGAGAGAGGGGGATGGTCGGAGGGGTTGATGGTGCAGACTGGAGCCTCACTTCTGTCAGTCTATCATTTCATCTAGCAAATATGACATTGTTTCTCAAACGGTGGTACACGTACACAGACTACCTCGTATTCAGGGCCCACTGCAATTTGACCATGTGTCTTATTTATAGAATAATATGAATGTTTTTGTCCTCCTTTGATTTGTTTAGAACTATCTTCACCTCAAACAGGTTCATTTTAGTCTTTAAATATTATTTCCAAGTTCTTTTTATCAGACCAGTGTGGAGTTCACACACACACTGACATGTTTTGGACACCTTCTGGATCCTTCTTGAAAAGGGCCATAATGTTACATGAAAATATTTTTAATCAGAAATAGAACTTCCTTATCTGTAGTTTTGTTTCATTTTAGACTCAGTAACACAGTAACTGCAAGTCTGGCACAGTACAGGATGTCATTAAAATCAACCAACCCTGCCACACTGACCACTGCACCTGCCACCACGCTGACCACTGCTGCACCTGCCACACTGACCACTGCACCTGCCACTGCTGACCTGACTGCACCTGCCACGCTGACCACTGCACCTGCCACGCTGACCTCTGCACCTGCCACGCTGACCTCTGCACCTGCCACGCTGACCTGCTGCACCTGCCACGCTGACCTGCACCTGCCACGCTGCCACGCTGACCTGCTGCACCTGCCACGCTGACCTCTGCACCTGCCACGCTGACCTCTGCACCTGCCACGCTGGTGTCACCTCTGAAGCTGCACACAGTCCACATGTTCATGGTCTAACGATTTATTTACTTAAAGAAAAGGTTACAGTCTGCTACAGCATCTGGACAAAAATAGAATCCGAACAGTTTTCTGCAGTGGACAGCACACTGTGCAGCTCCTCTCACTACTTTGAACTTTCCGGAATACGTGCAGCCTCCAGACTGGAGCTTTGCCAGTGGGCGGAGCTATACTGTCATCTCACATTGTGACTGTAACAGTAAACAGCACGTGCGTACATCATCAGCAATAATGCTTCTAATAAATGTCCAGTGATTATGATCCAGTGTATTAAATAAACTCATTATATTTAGAGACATCCTGGACATTCATCTTGTCACGAATCAGCCTGGTACCAGTAAACAAAACATAATAGCTTTGTTTACAGAAAATGTACAGAAAATACTATCCTGAAAATAGTGTTTTCAATTTTGGGGGGGCATTTTTTGGAGTGTAGTAATTTGATTGATGTCTGAGAAATACTGCAAGACAGAAATACTGCAACATCTCCATGTCCATGAAGATGTTGCTTTGCCTGGAATATTCCACAGTATAGCATCTTTATTTTATTCTGTCATTACTTGTTTTTTGCTTTCTAAGGTAGCACTAAAAAATAAATGTAAGAAAAGCAGGTGGTGCCCTCAAAAAAATCTCAGTCAAAGTGCTTGTTGTGCTTCCATCACAGTGACTCTGCTTTCATTTTGCACTTCTACAGGAACTAAAACAAGTACCAGTGAGTAGACTGGCTTCACAGTGTTCTAGAACATTTACAGTAAAACTGAGCACAGGGATATGCTTCTAACTGTGACCTCAGGCTCAGACTGCAAGCTCACGTCTGGTGGCCACAAGTATCAGTGTTTACAACATACAAGGACTTTTGGTGATACTCCCTGTTCCCGCCCGTTTTGGGTTGAAAACATCCCGTTTCATTCATTACTGCATTACCATTAGATACACATTTTTGGTGTAAAATATCTCCTTTAGATCTCCAGACCCTGTCCCTCCTCCCCCCTCACTCTCCCCTTTGATGCTCTACACCCAGTGGGGGGTCTTTGCCAGTCCTGGGGGTCTGGACTGGTCTCCCCTGGGCTTTTGGGACTTGAAGTTTTATACTGTTGATATGGACAATTAATGCATCATTGGTTTTGATGCTTCTCGTCGCTCGTTGCTCTCAGCTGCCCTCTCTCTCTTCACTAGTGCTTCATCATTAACATCCCACAAAGAGCATCATTTACGAGCTCAATTTTCTGATTAACTGGCATTTCCGTGTGTCCCTTTAATTTAATATTTGATCATATCAGATCTTTTCTTTTTGGACTCCTGGGTTCTTCAAGTAGCTTTACATTGTTCTAAATCCACCTGACCATCACTCCATTTCTGCTGCAAGATTTTGTATTTGTCTTTCTGTTCCATCAGGGTGGGTTGGAACAAGTCAAGTTGAAATTGTAGATTTATTTATTTATTTATTTTTTTGTCCATATTTCAATCTTGTTTTCCTTTCACAGATTGGTCAGTTTGTGCTCTGCTTTCATGTCTTTGATGGGGACATTCCTGGTTCAGATTTTAGTGCTCAACATGGTGTTCTTAGTATCTTCTGTGTTCAGTTCTGTCTTGACCTTTCATTTTTCCTTGATATAGAGACTGATTCCATATTCCTTGTTGGAAATGTTTTTGCGTAACTCTTCACTCAATTTGGTCAATTTCAGAATATGTTTTATCTTGTCTGTGACCACAGATGGAAGTTGGTTAATATTTGCATTTAATTCCTTAATGTGCCTCTAAAAGTCTTGTTCTCTAGAGTTGTATTCTCATTGAAACATACAGTATCTTCTAAGCTATTGTACATTTGCTGCCAGTCGTCTCATAACTTTTGCACAAGTTCTTCCAGCTCCTCAGTCTTAAGGACTGGTCAGTTTCTTAAGGACTGGTCAGTTTCTTAAGGACTGGTCTCTGTGCTCCCTTTCCCATCAGTTACTTTCTGTAAGGACTCTTTTGCTTCCTGCAGTTCTGTTGATCTCACTTTCAGTTTAACTTACTGATGAACCTGCAAATATTTAATATTAAGCTTTAATTTATCCACTTTGGACCGATATGCTTTCTTCTGTTTAGATATCATGGTCTGGTATTTGACAGTCTGTTCTGAAAAGCCCCAGACTCAGGCTCTCAGGACATTTTCCAATTGTATCTTGCCACAAATATATGGAATAAAAGGGAAAATTCACAAATGTTGAACCTGATCCTTTCTATTAGTGACGAGACCCAATAACCTCTTTTATTACAACAAAAAACTATATTTAGATTGTTATTTAATGTAACAGTAGCGGCACATAAATCTTTTTTATTATTAACATGTGCACCAGTCACACGCGCGTCCAATAGCTCTTATTACACTATGTTTTATCAAAGTTTTTCCAGACTTCAGACAAACAGGAAACAGTCAAAAATAAATCTCCAATGCCCCTTCATAATATATATATTTTTAACACTAGTGTTTTCTACAAACAGTTAGTTGAGGTGAATAAATATAATATACTTCCATACTACCATCAAACATTAACCACCAAAACCATCAAACATACATTTTACTGGGAAATAAAAGGTTCAGGGTGTGCAGAAACTGAATGTTAAATTGTAACTAGCCTAATGCCCGGTGCAAGTGCAGTGCAGTATTTACTATGAGCAGGTTACTTTTCCTGTTACACAACTATGACAACTGTGGTCTGTATTTGACCAAAACACCATCATTCATATACGTGTGATCTGAAAACCCCTCCACTCTGCAGTGTTTGGCAGAAATACACTGAATAGTAGTAGTAGTAGTAGTAGTAGTAGTAGTAGTAGTAGTAGTAGTAGTAGTAGTAGTAGTAGTAGTAGTAGTAGTAGTAGTAGTAGTAGTAGTAGTAGTAGTAGTAGTAGTAGTAGTAGTAGTAGTAGTAGTAGTAGTAGTAGTAGTAGTAGTAGTAGTAGTAGTAGTAGTAGTAGTAGTAGTAGTAGTAGTAGTAGTAGTAGTAGTAGTAGTAGTAGTAGTAGTAGTAGTAGTAGTAGTAGTAGTAGTAGTAGTAGTAGTAGTAGTAGTAGTAGTAGTAGTAGTAGTAGTAGTAGTAGTAGTAGTAGTAGTAGTAGTAGTAGTAGTAGTAGTAGTAGTAGTAGTAGTAGTAGTAGTAGTAGTAGTAGTAGTAGTAGTAGTAGTAGTAGTAGTAGTAGTAGTAGTAGTAGTAGTAGTAGTAGTAGTAGTAGTAGTAGTAGTAGTAGTAGTAGTAGTAGTAGTAGTAGTAGTAGTAGAAGTAGTAGTAGTAGTAGTAGTAGTAGTAGTAGTAGTAGTAGTAGTAGTAGTAGTAGTAGTAGTAGTAGTAGTAGTAGTAGTAGTAGTAGTAGTAGTAGTAGTAGTAGTAGTAGTAGTAGTAGTAGTAGTAGTAGTAGTAGTAGTAGTAGTAGTAGTAGTAGTAGTAGTAGTAGTAGTAGTAGTAGTAGTAGTAGTAGTAGTAGTAGTAGTAGTAGTAGTAGTAGTAGTAGTAGTAGTAGTAGTAGTAGTAGTAGTAGTAGTAGTAGTAGTAGTAGTAGTAGTAGTAGTAGTAGTAGTAGTAGTAGTAGTAGTAGTAGTAGTAGTAGTAGTAGTAGTAGTAGTAGTAGTAGTAGTAGTAGTAGTAGTAGTAGTAGTAGTAGTAGTAGTAGTAGTAGTAGTAGTAGTAGTAGTAGTAGTAGTAGTAGTAGTAGTAGTAGTAGTAGTAGTAGTAGTAGTAGTAGTAGTAGTAGTAGTAGTAGTAGTAGTAGTAGTAGTAGTAGTAGTAGTAGTAGTAGTAGTAGTAGTAGTAGTAGTAGTAGTAGTAGTAGTAGTAGTAGTAGTAGTAGTAGTAGTAGTAGTAGTAGTAGTAGTAGAACAGTTTTCACTTCAGTAGTTTCCTGACACCAGTGTTTAATTTGTGATTTCTTGGCTACTTTTGCATTTAAGAATTTTGTAAGACACGACTCAAACAGGAGTTACTAGAAAATTCCAATTGACACGCCGCAAATAAATCGGTGTTAGTTATAACTGTACTTTTGACAATTTGATGTACTTAGTTTAGTTTTAGAAGCCAGTTTAAATACATTTTTAGGTGAAATTGTATGAGAGGGAGAAGGGGGAGAGTCTCGGACATAATTTATTGCCTGTTATTGTAACTGTTCTGTAATTCATGAGAAATGATAAACAGAGTGCGCCTCACACACACCCGAACTATAGACGTGGAATACTGCACCTCCATCGATTTAAAGGAACTGTTTGTACTATGTAGGCAGTATCCTTAAAGTTTTATTGCGCTTGTGCTATATACTTATAATCTATGGCACCTGTGGGGAGGGGGCTGACTGGTGATGTAACGTGAAAATAAATGATTAAATAAGCTCAAACTTGCATGAAGTACTCCAAATACAACTTCAAAAATAAAGAAAGAAGAGGAATAAGAAGAGGAAACAACTATTAACATCACAGCATTATATGTTCTGTCATAATTAATAAAGATGAGGGGCAGGTAAAATAAATACTGTTAAAATGCAGATTTTTGTTGTAATACAGTGAGATTTTGGGTCTTGTCACTTAATGAAATGGTCAGGTTCAACATTTGTCAATTTACCTTTTAGTTATTTCATGGCAAAGTACAATGTTATTATTAGTGCTGTCATGCGATTAAAAAAATTGATAGATTAATTAATTATGATCTGTAATTAATTAATCTAATTAATCTCATTTTAATCTCACCTAAAAATTGCTGAGAAAAGCTTCAATTTGAGGTATTTTCATTTAAATTCATTATTACATTATTGTGGCAGATCAAAAGACTGATATAGAACAAAAAAAAGTGACTTTTATAAAGTCATTTATTGTTTAACAAATCTCTTCAATTTGGCTGTTGAGCCCAAGTCTCCATGAATAAGAAACTGTTTACTGTAAAGTAGCAAAGACGAGGAAATCTGAACATAATAACTTTTGTCGACTTAAAGACAATAAAAAGTCCAGTCTTTCCTTAACCATATTAAAAATATTATTGATAGAGAAATGCTTTATATATGAGATCACTGGTTTTAGTCCTGGTTTAGACCTGGTTTAGACCTGCTTTAGTCCTACTTTAGTCCTAGTTTAGTCCTGGAATGGATTAATCCTGGTTTTAGTCCTGGTTTTAGTTCTGGTTTAGTCCTGGTTTAGTCCTGGTTTAGTCCTGGTTTTAGTTCTGGTTTTAGTTCTGGTTTAGTTCTGGTTTAGTCCTGGTTTAGTCCTGGTTTAGTCCTGGTTTAGTCCTGGTTTAGTCCTGGTTTTAGTTCTGGTTTTAGTCCTGGTTTAGTCCTGGTTTAGTCCTGGACTGGATTAGTCCTGGTTTTAGTCTTGGTGTTAGTTCTGGTTTAGAGGCTCACAGGAGGAAGCGCGGTTTATGCAGCGTAGCGAGAAAACACGATCCACACGCGGCTCATGGGAGCACATCGGTGTCCGCGCAGTAACTACGGAAGGAAACGTGGTCCGCGCGTTCTCAGGTTAATGACGATGATGAAGGTGTGTGTTTGTGTGTGTTTGTGTGTGTTGTGTGTGTTTGTGTGTTTTGTGTGTGTTTGTGTGTTTGTGTGTGTTTGTGTGTGTGTGTGTGTGTATAGGACAGTAGTGCAGACATCATGAGCCTATGCAGGTTGTTTTCACCAGTGACATTTAAGTTGTAGGCGATTTTATATTTGTTATTTTCTTTTATATTTTACGTCGGGAGAATAATTTCCAAGACATGAATGTGTTTTTTCTGTGCACTGCTGCTCTGTTCTACTGGCTCTTCGACCTCGTCCATTGTGACTGACGCCGCCAACGTTAACATGACGTTTACATCGCTGTTAGTGCACGCGTTTTGTGTGGGTTTCCGGCAATGAGTGGAATTACCGAAATAAAAAAATGTATAAATGTGTTTTTGTGTGTGTGTTGTTAATTTTATAATAAAGCAACTCGCATACAGAAACAGTAAAGTTAGAGATTAAAAATGAGATTAACGTGATTAAAAAACATAACGCGCTAAATATGACTGTAATTAATTAATCGCAATTAACGCGATAATTTGACACCCCTAGTTATTATAGTATTTTTTGGACTATAAGTTGCACATTTTTCATGGTTTGGGTGTTTCCTGCGACTTATACTCCGATGCGACTTATATATTAGAATTTTCAGGCTGATAGTCGTAAGAGGTTCTAGTCTTGTGTGTGAGTATCTGCTGCTCCTGTTCCTCCTGTACCACTGTCACTTCACTCTACTGCACATGTCTCCTGCAGAAAGAGCCTCTCAGAAAGTCTGTATCATGTCAGTCGATCGCATCATTACTTCAATTTAAAATTTAAAAAACTTATAAAGACAACCAACCCAATATTTACTCAACTTAAAGTGTTGAAAATGCAGGATATTGTTGACTTAAGTCTCCTCAAAGTCATGTATAAAGCAAGACTGTTTGAGATGAGAACGAGCCACTATAATTTAAAAGGAACTTACATGTTTAAAAAACCCAGATTCAGAATCAAAGTTATGGAGCGAAGTGTCGCTGTGAAAGGAGTTCACTTATGGAAGAGTCTTGACAAAGAAATAAAAGAATCAAGTACAATGACGACATTTAAAAAACATATAAAATCAAATGCAGTGTGTATGTATGAAAAAGAAAACTAAGTTGTTGTGTATAATAATGAAGATTTACTGTTTGCAGTTGATCAGTAATTGTGCCTGAACTGATATGGAATGTTTCGTGACCATTGGTGTTAATATATTGTCTTGAAAAAGGAAAGGGGAGCAGATAACATAAGATTTTTTCTTCTTTCTGCTCCTTTTCATTCATTTCTTGTGTGTCTGATGTTGTGACACTGTCGATGTCTTTTAATGCTTTATGAAATAAATAAATAAATAAAATAAATAAAATAAATAAAAAAATAAAGACACTGAGAAGACTGAACACAGATGCCCCCAAAAACAAAATCATATTCTACAGATTACAAGCTGCAAGTTGTGAAATCTGCAGCTGAAAACGATAATCAAGCAGCAGAAAGAAGGTTCAGAGTGAGAGAGAAACTTGTGACACTGGGAGGATGCACAATGAAACTTTCCTGAAGTCACTGGATGGATGGACAAAGTCTGGACTTCAGTGACACTGAAACCATCCTGTCGGGATTCAGAAAGACCCGAATAATTCTAACTGGAACTGATGCTGAGTCTGACGACAGCGACACAGAAGAGGAAGCGGTGCTCTGTTTACCTCCGGAGGTCGAGGCCGAGTTGTTCAGAAGTGACACCGAGGATGAAGAATTGAAGGAATTTAGTGATTTGGAGTGAGATGGAGAGTTTGGTAAACTTGTTCTGTTCATATGTGATGTTAACAGTCTGTTGTTCTCTCTTCTATTGTTTTTACTAGAACTTGACACAAACTTTTAAAATATTTTTCATAAATTTGTATGTTTTTCACTTGAAAATATGAAATGGCCATACATAACTTGTCATTAATACTCATTTCATAACAGCAACAATAATAATGATACTAGTGAACAAACATGACCATTCATTCCCTATTACATACAGGAACTGCCATTGTTTATGTGTATGATTTTTGACAAGAAGACAGGGGTAAGGTGTGCACATGGGGAGTATCTGTGAGGTATAGTGCCCAGGAACACCACTTTGGCTTAATACGGCTGTGTCCAGGTCTGCTTGTGATGAAAAAACAAATATAGGCCTTTAAAATTAATAGCATTTTCCCAATAAAATACATATTGCTTTTTTTTTTTTTTACTTTGTGGTTGGACATGGGCAGTAGGACAAACGCAGAGATAATTCCATTACTGTTACCTAACCATATTATAAACAAAGCCCAAGTTACACAATAGTTATTATTAGACTAAAACGCCTCCCTAATGTGTGAATGGTCTCTGAATGTTGGATGGAGTTTTCTGTATTGATGACAAGTAACTGAATTCAAATATATATTCTGAATAGGATGTAACAATAACCGAAATATCATGATATCATATCGTCAAAAGTCTCTCAATAATATCAAATTACAAGTCTCTCTGCTTAGATGAATAGTTATAGTGCTGCGCTATAGCTAAAAAAACAGAGAGAACTACATATACCATGATCCTTTGCTCTGTTTCAGTGCAGATTACTAATACTTGAAGAAATAACACTTTTTAAGCACTTTAAAACTTAATTCTTTAGATTATGACAGAACCAAAGGCTTATTAAGGCATTTTAAAAAGGAAAAAGTAGCATAGCATATTCACAATTTTATAATCCTCCACAAAATAGCACAATAACTATCGCACAGTGAAATGTTTACTGTGAAAATATCATACTGAGAAATTTGGATATCGTTACATCCCTAATTCTGAATATATAGTTCTGTTAGAGCTACTTTTGAGACCTGAGCTTTTGTCTGGTGTGCATTTTTTTTTATTTCTCCTTGATATTTGGGATAAGTAGGACCTAATAAGTATCATAACTAAACTTTGTTTTTATACAGGAAGTAGTTTTTTGCAAAAAACTTATGTCCACATATGAGGACAATGGGTCGATCTTACTGTATGACACAAATAGAATTGGTTAAAAAATCATTATCTTCCCCATCTGACATGGCTGTTTACACCTATAAACATTTAAAGTATATTAAAACTTTACTTAAGCAAACATACCACTTACATACATACACTTTACAATTGTTAATTCTAGTGTTGTAGACTGGTCTTGGTGTCGAGACTGACCTCAAGACGGCTTTTTTACTTGGTCTCATCTCGGACTCAAGCACATTTAGACTCGGTCTTGTCTTGGTCTTGGTCTCGTCTCGGACTCGAGCACATTTAGACTCGGTCTTGTCTCGGTCTTGATGGTGCTTGGTCTTGGTCTTGTTTCGGTTTTCGGCCTTTAAAAATCTCGGCCTCGACTCTCAGAGGTCTTGGCCTTGTCCTAGTCTCTGGACCCTGTGGTCTCGGACTGGTCTTGGTCTTCATTAGTGCGGTCTTGACTACAACACTAGTAAACTCATCTAAATATTCCCAAATTTATCTTGGTAAACATGGTAAAATCAATAACATTATAGTCCCAATGTCCTCAAATGAAGACATGACATTTACTGATGCTCTAGTCTGCTACGATTACTAAAACATGTCAAATTTTAATGCCAAATGAAGACAGAGGTTAATAAAGAATACATGGCAGTACTTAGTGCAATTTCAGCTTTGAACTTCACGATATTAGTGAGAAAAAAAGAAAACACAGACTTTTGTGGCGCATAAATTTGTGATTTTTCGTCTCTTAAAGGACATAAATGAACACATAATAACAAAAATAAAGCAGTTTGTGATTATGTCATGTTTTTACACTATAATATAATGCAATGCAATGTAAAAGCATCCCAAGTATTCAAAGTACAGTACTCTGATTGGTGTTAGAACATGTTAGGTATTCAATATTCTGTAACTAAATACATTTTCAAAGTATTCTTATTAGCACTGTTCATTTTAGAAGGTGGTACTTACTGTGTTTTTGTACTTTTCTTTTCAACTTTCCCCCCCCAAACTGGTGTAAAACTATGATAAATCAAAAGCCAAAAGTCAGAATTAGAAAAACTCTTTACATGACATTGATTGATGGAGTACCTGGTGATGGAGCAGCAGACAAGGCAGCAGGAGGAAAGCTCTGTCCACCCTCCTGTGTCCATGTATCAGCAGGACGGTCATGATGGATCTTTACATCCGAAAATCCTCTTTACTAACTTTTATCTTCACTAAAAAATCAAACCAGTAGTGTGTCCATCCTCCCGAAAACGCACGGCAACTCCTGACACATTCTAACTCTAAAGATGACTTTTTCGATTGCTTCCAAATTTCTAAAAAGGTTGCAAAAAAAGATTAAACTTCTAAAATTAGTCCCATGAGAAGAAGGTGGCGTTGGTATCCGGAGAGCAGAGGTGGTTTTACAGCTCCGCACAGTGGAGTGATGTGTGTGTCTGTGGAACCTCCGCTCCCCAAGGACCCCTCCCACTCCCCTGCGGGCCCCCAACCAATCAAGATAAGGCCCTCGAGAGGACAGACCAAACCCAACTAAAGCTAGATGTTACCAAAAACAAGTTAACGACGTCACTGGAATACGGAGGTGAGTAGTTTAGGCAAAAAAATTAACTGAAGAAAAGGTACGGTTGCTTTAAAGTATGACTCAAATACCGTATTTTTCAGACTATAAGGCGCAATATCAATAAAGTTGAATTCTCTCGTCCATTTTCATACATGTCAAAAGTTTTAGAACACCACACTTTTTCCAGTTTTTTACTCTTTACTGTTGACCAAAACATATTCTAAACTTTTGATTGATGAAAGCGTCCATCTTTGGCAGATAGAACAGCTGAATACACTCATGGCTCGTTCTTTTTACCACAGAAATCAAATATTGTTCAGAAAGTTCTTCCCAAGTCTGTTGCAGAAGTTTCCATAAATGTTCATTCTTCTGTCCAGTTCATCCTAAACCAGCTCCATGGGGTTTAAGTCTGGACACTGTGCTGCTGCTGGACACTTTATGATTTCAAGCTTTACCATCTTGTTGTCTTTTCCTGAGGTAGTTTTGGCAGAGTTTGGACTTGTGTTTTGTTCTTTTATCCTTTTTTTTAACCTCTGTCTGTTCAGTGTTTCCCTTTGTACCATTTGAAGCTCTTCATTGGACTTTCACGACTTGAGTTGCAATAAATAACTGGAAAAACTCACTTTTTCAGTTCCTTCCTTTTCCACAAATCCATCAAATTCTTCAACTTCACTGTCTGAGTTTAACAGACGATTTTGGCGTCAAGCCCGGATCCTTCTCATCATTGTCTGAGTCAGTTTCGTCGCTGTTATTTCTCTTCAGTGATGATTTGGGCCTTCGTGAAAGCTCTGACGACACTTGAGACTGATCCTTAAGCCAGGCGGCCACGATCCATTGGAAGATCGTGGCGTAACTTGCCCGGTGTTGCCTCCCTGTTTTGGTGAATTACTCTGTGAGGCCGTAATGCTCCGGCAATCCATCAAGCGGTGCAGCTTCGTAGTTTACCAAAGTCGTACTAAAACATCTTGACAGATTTTTGAGCGTCGTGTACCACATAAAATCAATTCAAGGTCAGTAAACTAAACCAGAATTAATACATAAGTCACAACGGATTATAAAACGCACTGTCGAATTTGATCAAATGAAAGGATTTTAAATGTGCCTTATAGTCCAAAAAATACGGTAGGTCTATGTGTACAAAGTAGTGGTCTGAGAATTTTTAAAGTAAAGTAAAGTCATTGTAAGGGTAACTGACTGAACATAACGACTGATTTAATAAAATTTGAAAAACAAAACACTGAATAATGCACAAAAAACTTATCATATGTGAAGGAGCTGAAAGAAACACAAATGTTCAAATCATTTCATATTGTCATGTAAAGCTTTTATCACTTTAGACTCACTCACAGTGGAAAAAGTAACCACAGCTTTTACTGAAGTAATAGTAAGAGTACTGTCACACTGTTATATATACTCGAGTGTATGTAAGTACGGTGGGACGTAGGGACACGTGCCCTGACACTTGTGTAATGTACTGCAGAGTAAACAGAGGACAGGGACATTGGAGTGCTCGGAGGACAGTGCAAAACATTAGTGGTTAAGCTCATCCGTCATGGTGGGGCACCTCTGTATTCACGAGTGGAAATACCCAGGTACATTACAGTATATTATATTGTGATGTGTGAGTTACTGTGTCCAAATCATCTCCCTTGTGAATCAATAAAGTTTGTCTAAGTCTAAATTATTACTAAGCACAATTCATGCAGAGAGATATTTGTGTGTTGTCTAGAATGTTCCACTATATGGCATTACATGGTCTTGCATTTACGCAGTTACAAAAATATATATATGTATATCTCTAGTTTGGGTTGGTTGGCAATAATAAAATTGTGAAACGAGTGCATAAATAACTAAAATTTGTTTTGCACTATGCAATAATTTGAGTCAGTATAGTCACATTTTCTTTGTGTTTAGGTCATTTTTAAGCAGCTTTTCTGTATTTTACCTAAACAAATTACAATATAGGCTTCTCTTTACTGTTGGCAGGTATAACATTGGTGAAAAATAGGGACACCTGGGACATTTCTTGTATAAAACTGGGACAAATCAGTGGTTTTGTATAAATCTGCTGGGACAGGGACACAGGGCTCAACACTGGGACAGAGTAATTTCCCGGGTAAATAGGGATGTTTGGTCACACTATTAAAAATACCTTGGAATGCAGTCTTCCAATGAGCAGGCTCGCCTCACCACAGATCTGACCTTCATTTGGCCTGGTGGCGACACCTGCTGTTACTGAAAGAGCAGAATTTGGCCCTGATCTAAAACTGCCACTATAAATCTATAATGCTTCAAAGTACTTATTTCCTCATCATTTAGCCAAGCATAAAGAGCAGTAAACAATCCTAACTTCCAATGGTGACACAACACAGTAAACTGGATGCACTGGGGCATCTACAAGACCAGGCCCTGTCCAAATGAATGACAATTCACCAGTAAATGCCATTGTGTCGTCGTCAAGACTGCATAATCGAGACCCAGACCGGTCCGAGACCACAGGGTCCCGAGACCAAGACAAGACCAAGACCTCTGAGAGTCGACACTGAGACAAGACCAAGACCAAGACCATGGCCCATTGAGACCAATTCGAGACCATCTTTGTCATTTTCTACATTTATTTGTATTTTAGAGTTATTTTGGCACAAATATATCAATGTTTTTTATAAACGTATTTCCATTCTATCTGATTCATGTTCATTTAGGCACTTAAACACTCCCACAGTTTGAGAACCCCTTCTTTAAGAGAACTTCCACTGACACTTTACACAAAACAGTGAAGAAAGTGGGTAGGATCTGGAACTGGAGTTGCATTATTTGACTGTTTTACAGTATTTACCAGCCTCTGCACATTTACCAAACCAAATGCACATCATCACAAACACAGATTTATTTGGCATTTTATGAGGCAAACTCCAACCCACATGTCCCAGTCGACCAACACTGTAGCATAATTTTTTATAATTTTTTTGCTTTGTATTTCGTCTTGCCCTTCTAATCATTGTGACCAAGCCAATTTGTGCTACACATGGGGAGGAGAGAGAGTGTGTAAAGGCAAGGAGCGACGCGTTGACGTGAGGCAGATGGACAGGTAGGAGGTTTTAAAATGTTTTACCTGCCCTGTGACGCTGGTACATAAGGGCACACACTGTTGCGGACAAGCCGTGTGTTGGGGATGTGTGTGTTTATGATGTGCTGCACAGTGTCCGCGGGCTCCAGACGTGCGCCGGCGAAGCACCGGTACAAGTTTAATGCCGACAGCAGTGGCCATAATGAAATAATGAAATAATTTACATGATTCACATACGTCGCCTGTTTCGGCTTCAAAACGTTGAATTTTGATTTTCATACCTGATCAGACGTCAAAGAACCACTTCACACCCACGTTCACGTCCTGTTTGGAAGCTAGCAGGTTATCCATGTCCATTTCTATACAGTCTAAGATCCAGACCAACTATTTGTCATGTGGTTTTGGCTGTTTTTGGCTCATTTTCATCTGCATATATTCAAAAAGTGCATGTTACAGAAATAGGAGTCCTGTGTGAAATAAATATGAGCTGGCAAAGATGATCTCTTGAAGACTATGGCGCTCGTCTGCTCCCTCACTCGTTTGACTGCTCTGTATAAAGGAGTAATGCACTTACATGGCTCCGTCATTATTCTCATGATGGCCGGTGAAGTGGAGGTGAAGTCCGAATTATCTGGAGACAAAAAACACTTGGAATATGGAGAGGCACCGCTCTGGCTCTGTACCTTCATCTGAACCGTGAGCGCGTTTAGAATCGTGTTTTTACGGTTAGATGTGTCAAAATCCCTTATGAAAAATATCAATATGGCTGGAGTATGATTGTGTTTGGGACCTGCAATAGCCCCTGTTAGCGTTCATTGTTGGTGTGATTTACAGTCACCGATGGTAGAATTGGATTTGCGTTGGAGTCCGTAAGTGCGACAGTATACGGCCATGACAGGGCCATCCGTCTGCGGGCTGAGGCCAATAAAGAGGAGCTATAAGTGGGGACAGAGATAGAGTTTATCAGAGACATTTATCCTGACTGGGCTAATATCAGAGGCTCAGACTGCCTAAACCAGAAGTAAACTGTATGAACTTTAAAGTCTAAACATATGAAAAAGAATAGTTTCTAAAAAATCATTCTGGATCAAGTTTTACTCAGAGTTTGACTGTACTCAATAACAATTATATACATAAAACTGTTGACAACATTAAAGCAACACTTTGTGGAGGTGGTCACCTGGATGATTTCCTGGAAATATAAAATTAAAAACATACTTTGGAACATTCTCGGTGGAGATACGATTTACTAACGTACAGTAGCTCTCACTAGATTGACATGTGTCATTTCTGTCTCTGAATTGAGTTCTACACTTTCATGTGGAAAGATGTACTTCAGTCTATTTTAGAGAGAACATTTTGTCATGTGTGCTTTTCTCTCAACTGGAGGTTTTTGGCTTGTTCCGCTACATATTCCAAATCACTGTCACTGAGAGATCCCCGACTTGATCATGTGTAGAACTCCATACAGAGTGACACCCATCCACAAAAACTCTTTTCTCTGCACATTTTTCTAAATGATCAAAATCATTTCTGCTCAAATAGGCTGAAGTACATTTATTGGCATTGCCGTGTTTGTTTTGGTTCGTTCAGCGCTGGCTTCACCCCAAACCACAATCGTAGCCTGTGATTGGTCAGTCTCTGCCCCAGTGTGTAACCTACCACAGGTGAATGCTTCACTCAGTGGATCCTCAGATGGATCCTCAAGAGTCAGGGAACTCACAAAAATCACAACAATTCATCTTGCTGGAAAGGTTAAAGATTTATACTGTACTGTGGAAAATTATTACCTTTGCACAGCAAGATGGATTCTCACGATATTTGTGACTTCACAAACTCAAGATTAGCAGTTGTTGGCCCAATCACAGGGCTTCTATGCTGTACGGGGAAGGGTTTTAGACATGATGACAACCCCAAGGACCAGGTCTACACAGAGACTTATGGCCTACAAGGAGCATAACAAACATGTTTCAGATGATGATGGTGGCTTATAATGCCCCTGATGCTTAAATTTGTATTGCAAAAAGGGCAACATGTGTTTATGGACATCTTCCCTCTGCAGCATGACACTTGTTTTGGTTTTACCTGGAACAAGTTGGGTACGTCATGTTGACAAGTTTGCTGTGATTGGTTAAAAAGGAACCATGGTGAGTGGGCACTTCAGGGTGGTTTGCTCAATCAGCTCACGGCATTCTGCAGGAATTTTTGCCTCTGCCTCCTTTTTCGTTCAGTGAGAGCTGTTCCAGATGGATAATGTGTTGATGTTGTGTGTCTCAATTCAGAGTGATACACAGATCAATCTGCATGAGCCAGGTTAGAAGATTATTGAAAAAAGGAACAATATTTTGTGTTAGTTCAAAATAAGGAAGCATGCCTTTATTCAGTGCAATAAAAATATCCTAAAATATATATATGTATATGTATATATATATGTGTGTGTGTGTGTGTTCTTTTACTGTAGTTACACATCCAGCTTGATTTACACGTTTGTAATCCTTGCTGCACTCCTTCAGTAAAAGTGCTGTTTTTACCGTAGTTAAGTTCCCGATGTAAATACGGCCTTGTGTTGTGAATGTGATGACCCCAGCAGGCCTACAGCAGAGTGCTCCCACATGATTTATGTGAGGAGCAGGGCGACGCTCAAGAGGCTGCTCAGAGCTAATGTGAGAAGAGAGGAGTGCCAGCCTAATGGTTTACGTAGAACTCCTCTAGACAACAGGCTGTGGAGAGGAGACACTTGTACCACGGGACAAGAGGACAAGGACAAGACGTCACAGTGAAGGAAAAGGGACTGTTTTTCTGATGTTTTTTGTGTGCTGTAGTGGCATTTTTGTGAGTATTAAGTTTTGAATATATTAAAAAATAAACACACTTTTGATAATAAGAACAAATAAAATGCCAAATAAGTAATGCAACCTTAAAACCTTCAATATTTTTACACAGCGCTTTCCCAAATGCAATTGCTGTTTTTAAAACTTTTAACCAGCAAAAACACTCAAAAATGCTCTGATTGCATTGTGTCCAGATTGTTGCGTTACAGGTAAAACTCCAGACTTCACCTGCGCAATTTAATTTTTAGTGAATAAACTATCTCCAGATCCATTTTTAATTTTGTGTTCAAAACAAATGCTTGTCTTCATTAGCGTTGCATTCACAGGGATAAGTTGGTGACAGCAGGGGGCGCTCCAGTGTCCATATGCCTCATTACATGGAGGTGTAGTTAATAGTTTTGCGTTTTCCAAATATAGACATTATTTTAAATTACTTATTCCAAAGTGTCCAAAAGTGTGTTTAAAAGGGAATCAAAATCACTAGAATGCATCGTATGTGTTTTTTTTTTGTTTTTTTTTTTCATGAGAAATTCGAGAACCCGGATTAAACCACAGACATTAGAAGAACGTTCCAAATTCCACAAAAATCCCCCTCTTGGTCTGGGAATCAAAACCTGGTGTCACCAAAATGATGCATGGTGTTGTAGCAGTAGTAGTCTTCTAGAGTAGTCCACTACAAAACTCAGGTCCAACATCTGCTGGAGCTCCAAACAAGTTCTTCAAACCACAGTTAATCACAGCCTCTCAGCTCAGATGTTTGACAGGAGGAATGCTCTCCACACACTGCACTCATTTCACATATGGACATATTTGGACATTTATCTCCTTTATTCTACTGTCCGCTGACTTCCACGTTAGAAAACAGAGGCGCTTAGTGGGAGCTGGTGTAAACATCTTTACAATAAAGAGATGCAGTTATCAGCACCTTCTATGGACAGATACACACATCAATGTACACTTCATTTGTACCAAAATCACCACGGAATGCTCCTGAATCCTACGTGTTTTACAGAAAATCAAACTGGAGAACAAAGTTAATACAGAGAAGTTGGTGGTGGTGAATGGGGGTTGATCGGTAAAGTGGCATCTTGAAGAGGAGAAACAACTACAACATGGTAAAATGCTCTAAAAATGTATTTTGCACTATAGGTGTGATTTCTCCCTCTAGCCTCTCATTCTCTGACTTCGGCACACTTCCCAGGTAGGTCGCTGTCTTAAACAACCGCTGTTCTCTAAGATCAACTTGCAAGTTTATAATTTAACGTGCGGCTTTATTATAGCAGAACCACTCCTCGTGTCCTGATGCGACCGATCTGAGTTATGGCTCGTGATGTAAAGCTCCTGTGGATAGACTACTGTGTGTTCTGTGGTACGTTGGCTGGTCACTGTTCTAGGTTCATGTAACGGGCTACCAGCAAGTGAAGCATAAAATGTATTGTTCGTTTTAAGATCCAGCGTGGTCTTTGGCACATCATGTGGTGGAGCGGTGGCCCTGTGAATGAGCTGCTGCTTTGTTTCTGCTCTGTTTTATATTTTAAGGACAAAGTTATTGTACAGTTGCTTTTGTGAAGCTCTCAATTGGCAGTTATGTGAACGTCCTATAGTCCATCCATTCATTGTCTTCCGCTTATCCGAGGCCGGGTCGCAGCAGCAGCAGCCTAAGCAGGGACTCCCAGACTTCCTTCACCCCAGACACTTTCTCCAGCTCCTCCAGGGGACCCCAAGGCGTTCCCAGCCAGAGACATAGTGACTCCATCATGTCCAGGGTCTTCCCCGAGGCCTCCTCCTGGTGGGACATGCCCAAAACACCTCCTGAGGGAGGCGCCCAGGAGGCATCTGGAACAGATGCTCAAGTCAACTCAGCTCCTCTCGATGTGGAGGAGCAGCGGCTCTACTCCGAGCTCCTCCCACCCCTTCCTCCAGCCACCCTGCAGAGGAAACTTATTTTTTTCTGCTTGTATCCGCGATCTTGTCCTTTCAGTTCACTGTCTTCTCTGTCAGTATAAAAAAGTGAAAATATTTGTTCATAATGGTTTCAGAAAGTGGTGCCATTATTCAACTCAAGAGAGGAGATTGTTATCTGCTGAAAGGAAAGTAAACCATAAGATGAATATGGCAAGTTTGTGGAGCCAGTCCCAAAGAAATAATGAGAACATTCAACAGTTGTGGACAGTAGCTTCTCTGGTAGACAGGGGGCACCTGCTTTTTTATAGAGGCATACAGTATGGGGATCCTCTCCCTGCGTTATTCAGAACACTGTGGCATGTAGACACAGGATTCAGATTTTTCACCACTGATGCTGTAACAGATAGAATAAGAGCAGCAACTCTCCCAAAACAACACAATGTCATTTTAAAAATAGCCTTTACCCTTTGCTTTGATCGGTTTGTTGATTTCCTGTTGGTGCCCGTTCCCACCAGCTCTCATCTCTGTTCCAATTACACATGTGAATTATAACTCAGAATATTGTTATTTTTAGTGCATATTATAAACAAATGAAGCCTCTTGTACATGGTGGTGCGACGTGCTCTGGTCTGGACTAATATGGCTGTGGGGCTGGTCATGTGACAGTGCATATTTAGACTGTATAAGGACCTACACTACAGGATGTGCACCAAACGACAGTCTGCACTATGTTGGACGAGCTTTAGCCTGTCCACTGTGCTAAAAGGAAGTCTGATGAAATGTTTCTAATGTCTGATAATTGTTTAGCCTTTGGGTCACTTTGCAATTGTGGCATCCAATCATCCAACATACCAACCTACTGGAGGGGGCATGGCACATGGAAAACTTAGAACCATATTTTGGAACATTGTTCATGGAAATTTAGGCCATAATGTGGAAGTTTATCCAAAGGAATAACATTTCCATGGAAAAAGCTGGAGGAGGCTCCCACTCCTTACTCTCGCATTCTTTTATTTCAGTCTATTTCTGCTAAAAAGTTTCATACTGTTTGTATGGCAAGTCCAGAATGATACAGTATCTCTGCATGTTTTTATTCAGATGGATATCAGTCTGCTCCTCACTCCCTCTGCTCCGTCGCAAGCCAGAACCAAACATCCACTCATGGGAGCTCATAGGTCATCATCATTTACAGACAAAATGACATTTCTCTCACCTTAGAGACAGAGTTGAGTGCTTCGCTCATTGATTTGACAGAAATCTGCCTTTTTCAGGCTCCTGTCATATTTTTATTCACATCTTAAGTATTGAAGAAATGTGTATTCTGGATCCCAGGCAAAACATTGTACTTTTGTTTTTAATTTTTTGCATTAAACCATAAGACATGTACATCTATTTTACATTTTATTGATGCAAAATCAAATTGATCTTAAAGTGCTTAAGAATAGAAACAGGATTCATTTCCTGTTCAAAAGTGCACAACTGATAAGCTGGCGACTTGACTATTTCACTATTTCAATAAGTCTGACTCAGAGTCTGAATCTTTTATATAATCACACATATGTAAAGTAAAGGGCAGTGGGCAGAGATAAGGGGGAGGTGAAAATGAACCTTTTCTGAATATCCAAGCCTTAAATGCTCTCTCTCTCTCTCTCTCTCTCTCTCTCTCTCTCTCTCTCTCTCTCTCTCTCTCTCTCTCTCTCTCTATATATATATATATATATATATATATATATATATATATATATATATATATATATATATATATATATTATATATATATATATATATATATATATATATATATATCATAATACAAGTTAAAGTAAGCTCTGATTGTTCTAACATAAAGTGATGCCTGTTTGTGTTGAATGTCTGGGACACTGAGTCTGTAAAAAGTCGGCTCTTCAGTCACAATACACTTGAGAAAACTCTAAGGGTGTTTAAAGTGATCTAAAGGTATTTAGATCACTTTAAACAGGGACATGTACACTCTAAATGAGTCCTCTTCCATTGGCTCATCCTTCAAGGCCACTGGGGCAACCTGAGCGCAGTGAACACAACATCAACCCGAAACATGTTACACAGGTCTCCAGGAAGAACAGTTGATATCCAAGGTCAGTTAAATACAATCAATCAATGAACCTGCCCAGGGACGACAGGTGGACCCTCACCTTCAGTCGTCTACATACAAAAGCAAATGTTTTCCTCGCATCTCCAAAGCGACTCCCGGGACACACGCAGCATGTGTTTGTCCAGATTCCACCCTGCACTCACCTACATCATCTGTGCTGCGCTCACCTGTGGTCCGCTCCTGTGTCCTCCTCGTCTTTAAATGATGACATGATGTCTGTGTTATAGTTTGGGGCACTTGCGTCATCCAGGGTGACAGAAACCACGTCTAATGCTGCAGCAGTATCAGCTCCTCTGCTGTTTGGTACTCCACCTTATGTGACACTAACAGAACTCGCTGGATTACTGAAGTAGCATTCACAAAGAAGGATGATTGTTGGTAATATGTGGCACGCTTTTGCTGAAAAAAACTCAAGTAGCTTATCATGCCAACATTTTTAGACACATTAAACACAGCGCTCTTTCCTCATTTCCTGCTGTAGTCACGGTGAAGCTCTCCTGCTTTGTGCTGTGTGTGTGTTTGCTCGGTGAAAAAAAAAAGAAAAAAAGCATGTTCCCCAAGGTCACAGGCTCCTGCTCTGACATCGCACCACTATTTGGGAAGGATATACAAAAGCAGGATATAAAACAGTACATTACAACTTCACAAACCTGATGCAAAGTACTGTAGTTTCATGCACGCTGACTGTGTTTTGTAGCGATCTGAAAGGGGAGAGCAAAGACTGACAGAATTGAGGTTGCCAGTCTGCACCACTGCCCCCTCCGACCAACACCGACTCTTACACACACCACCTAATGACACCACAACCATTTTTCTCCCTTCCAAGTACTAACCAGGCCCAGCTCTGCTCAGCTTCTGAGTTCAGGTTCTGACTATGAGTTTATGTTCTATTTGTTTTGATTATATTGGAAAGCATGTAGAGTGTTGGAATGACAGGTGGATCCCTGTCCCTGTGCTCTGCTAATCACTGTGGATGAGGTGAAGCAGATTGTAGTTTGTGACATTTAACAGTGTGCATTTGCCTCTACAGTGCACAGAGGACATGAACAAACTGATGGAGATACTTCAGCAGCATAACAAGATGAAATGTTATGGACTTTAATTACAAATTCAACAGTTATTATTTAGGCTACATGTCCTCTACAGGGTCTTAGTCGGTGTAAATTCGACTAACCCTGTAAGAACATGTTCTGAAATGGACTGGATTCTTGTATTAGTTCAGGGTTCTTCAATGTTTCTCAGGCCAGGGACCCCCAAACTGATGGAGAGCTGAAGCGGGGATCCCTACTATATATATGACATACAATTGTGTTTTATATTAAACTGAGCCTAGTGTCGTGTACAAACAGCTGCTCTGTTATTGTACATTCAATACTGGGGGGGTGTTCCAGCAAAGTCGCTTAAAAAGACCAGGCTTATCCTGAAATCCTGAGCTTAATCTAGCTCCATTTCCAGTTTGAGCCTCAACTTGTTCCATGACAGAAATAAGGCTGAATCTGACTAAACCTAATTCAGGCCTGAAGTTTAAGCTGCACTTTGTGCTCGTGGTGACCGTGAGTAAACCAGAGCAACGGAACAACGGCATCACAGAAAATCTGCTCAAACTGTGATTTTTTTAATGATCTGATTAAAAGAGGAGCCACAATGCACATGGACAAGAGTTTGATTTGGGACACAGAACTTTTCTGGTCATTCTGATCTGAGAAGCGAGAGGAAAGACACAACTCCTCCTTTTCTCCCCCTCCTCTCTGTCCACGGACCTGGAGAGGAGGGGGAGAACAGGAGAAGAGGGGGAGGGGAATGAAGTTGCCTGACCTCTTCCTGATGCACAGTAGTACGTGCGGAGCTTCAGTTTTGCTGAGCGTAAAACTGTAAAACTATATATATATATATATATATATATATATATATATATATATATATATATATATATATATATATATATATATAAAACTAAGTAAGTAACTATATATAACTAATAGATTTGCGACCCCCAGGTATTGCAGGGGGTCGAGCCGCCTGTTAAAGACCTCTGTATTAGTTCATATTTTTAGTATTATATCAGATGTATGTTAGTATGCAAATATATGTATCTGTAAAGTATGTAAATTATATAAGCAGCTCTTGAGGTCAAAATAAGTCAGCTGTGTGCTATCTAATCTAATAATCTAATAATCAAGTGTATTATTGTCCAAGCATTAGTCCCTGTTTACACGTACACGGGTATTTTCTTTTTCTTTCTAAAAACTCTGGTTAGAGTGGAGATTCTGGAAAACTACAGTTTGGAGTTTGTGTATAAAGTGAGATAAACTTTGTTTTAGCAGCTGAAGGGCCAAACGTGCGACCAGTGTTTCCCTTTTGCTCTCATGATGATGATGATGATGATGATGGAGCATTCAGAGCAGCAGTCACATTTCATATCCATGACCAGAGACAAATGAGGCCTGAAGGTCAGTGATTTTACCACTTCTTTAACAGATCTGTGGAGAGGCGAGCCTGCTCACTAATGCACGTTTTTCAAGGTATTTGTGAGTAAAACTTAAAACTGTAATGAAATCAATGCTACAGGTTTGAGTCTAATCCAGGTGGCTCCCAGAGGCTCGGTGTAGTTATGACTCGGTGTAGTTATGACGGTGCTCAATGGTGTGTTTATGTGATGTTGATGTAAAAGAAAACCTTTTTGAAACCAATGCTTTGGGCACTATGTTATTTTGGAAAATGGAGGGAGGGACATATTTGTTTCTCAACATACCGCTATGTGTAAACGTAGCCTTAGGAACAGGTTGGCAGCATGGTGGATGGGTTTCCTCTGGGCACTCTGTTCTCCCCCATCAATCCAAAACATGCACCATAGATCAAACCTCCAGCTAAGGCCGTCCTGACCAAGACAAGCTCAAGATCACGGAGATGCCACTGAAGGGCGGGTCACATGCAGAGGACAATAAAGTGTAACTTAAAAATCTGCTCTGGTCTCTGAAAATTATGAAACACACTTATAAACTCATCATGGTGAATAATTAGGATGTTCAGAATGCATAAAGTATATAAGGAATCACTTTGGACCACTGCAAACTTCATGTTTTAAGAAAGTAAAAATCAAGTACAGCGCCTCTAATTTTGAAATCTAAATTGTAAATCTTACAGCGAAATGTGGCCAAAAACCCACAATTTAATTTAATCTCCATTACATAACGCCCCCCAAAAAATACGTCCCGTTCAGACGCTGTTATATAAATTCAACCTGAACAATCTCCAGAACTCCAGGGAGTGAAAGCAGAGGTCAGCTCCATTAGCGCCTCGTTCCCCCGCGCCCCGTACATGTCGTAAACAGCACCTCGCCTGTTTATCATTGGTCTCTAATGCTCCGCTGGTGTTTGGAGCAGCCGACAGGAGCTATGCGAGAGGCGGCGTAAACTGTTTGGCTCTCCCATGTCCGCGAGCTGCACATCTGAGCGTTTTTTTGAGGTGGAACTGCTAAACATTTCCGCGTAAAAGAGGTGAAATGGAGTTAAGGGGTTGTCAGGACGTTAACGGTAACAGGTAAACACGAGGAGGGAGACGGGGGGAGGGCTTGAAAATGTTTTTATTGCAAGAAAATAGAACAGATGTTAGGCCAAATGTTAGGACAGCTGCTGCCTGGAAGTTGTTTGCGACTGGCTGAAAGAATAATGAACTAATTCGAGGTAGATTTGTGAATTGTTATTGTGAACATTCTGCATCGTTTTCCATCGCTGAAATCTAAAGGGCCTCGCATTCATTCAGCTTAGAAAAAAGACTTGACCTGTAACCTGGCCCAGCTGACTTCATCTCTTTGTGTCTTTGGAAATAGAGACATTTAATGCTGTACCATTCAGTGTAAGAAAAAGAATGGCTAAATGGGGACCAGCAGGTGGTTGACACTCCAGCAGGGCGACACTGTAAAGATCTGATCATAGAAATGGAAAAGACAGAGATGCACAATTTGTGTTCAAGGGCGAGGAACATTTTAGCAGTGGTGGGGCGTCAGGGCCTTCAAGTTCTTCTCTGCTGGCCTAAAAAACATCTCTGAATCACAAACTGATTTTAATTATATTATTAAATAATTCCAAATGGTCTGTCTGCTTCCTTTCAGAGCTTTTCCAATCATTGTGCTGCTTTCACACATATTCATATTTAAGCATTGACCAATCACATTTCAGTCGTCACTTGTGTCAAAGTCAAAGAAGTGAGCCTGACGCCTTCACAGTCCGTTCTTCAGACCCTCGAACACAAAATAAATGTCGATGAAACTGTTGCTTCAACCAATCACATTTTGAGTTGGTGTTGCCAGGGCCTTCTAACAGGCGGATGACGTCACCGGATTCAGACTCGCTGATTGGACAGAGAGAGAGCGAACCAGCCAAAGCAGCAAACTGCATCTGTAGTGGAACCAGGACTAAACCAGGTCTAAACCAGGACTAAACCAGGGCTAAACCAGGTTTAAATCAGAGCTGAGCCCACATAACTGAGCCCTGCACGGCATGGGTCTGAGTCACGTGCAGCGTGGAGCACCAGCCCTGGCGCGGTCCTGTAGTCTGCAGTCACTCGACAGTCTGCGTGGACACACCTTCAGGCCATCCCGACAAACAGTCCTGGTTTAGCACCCCAGTGCTCCTCACTTCTCCGTGTATGGAATCTCCACGGCTCTTTATACTGTGTTTCTGTATAATAAGATGCTTTTATAACCATAAAATAGTTATTGAGGGGTGGACTGTTTCAGACAGAGCACTACTGAAGGCCCAGGTGTGAAGTGCATGCTCCACCACTGGAGTTTAGAGATATTCATTTGAAACTTCTGTAGTTCACTCACATCCATGTAAGAAAAGAACATAATACAAGTTTGGTCATGTAGTGTGTATAAAAACAAGGCCTTTTAGGTGTAAACATTGCATAAAAATTTGAATTTCAAAAATGGATGGAGCCAGGTTACATTTCTTATTTCATTTTAATAATATTAGAAACAACAAAACAAAAATTCTGTGATGACAGAAATGTTCAATAGTGCAGTAGTCCCCAACCTTTTTTAACCAGTTTAATTTCAAACAATATTTTCACAGACCAGCTGCTCAAAACAAAATTGAGTTCCAGGAGGGGGGCTGGTGCACACATGGCTATTTCTGTGTGACGTACCAAATGACGCACGGACCGCTGGCATAGTGCACCTTTAAAGGCTGATCCTTTTTCCTGCATTTTGAGAAAACAGCCCTTGAAGTTACAATGTTCGACATAAACCTATGGAGGTGAGGTTCTTTCTGTGCAGATGGTGTTGTTTTCACATGAAACCTTTGAACATTCTTTAACGACTTATTTTCAACACACCATATTCCTGTACCTGTTTTCCCCTCCACCATGTTGTTCTCTAATTCTCTAAATGATAATGATGACTTGAGCCACAGGTGTCATACAGTAAGGCTTTAAGGCTCATGGAGGCTGGTGCTGGTGCACGTATACTCACTGTGTACATTCTTGTGAGGCTGGGAGATGATGGGGCTGTGGGGTGGACAGGAGCTGCTCGGAGCCGGAAAGACAAACACACGTCCTGCACACACCACTGCTCTGCACTGGATAAACACCACCAGCACCATCCCTCTGTCTCCATGACTGCCACTGCGCTCAGACCCACAGAACACACTCGTCTAATACTTCTAAGATGAGAGTCTGGTCACCCGTCCTCAGAAAAGATCAGATGGGTGTGATTGACAGGTGGAGTACCCAATTAGGGACATGTATGATCCATTGAAAACAAATGTGACAACTTATGAAAAAAAAAGAAAACAAAAAAAAAAATCACAAGGGACTGAAGATGGTGACCTGAGCTCCTGTATCACTGAAATGAACATAAGGTGATTAGACTGAGAGAATACTGTCTGAATCTGACTTGAGGTGCGATGGAGAGAGTTGACCAGACTCTTCTCTCTGTATAAGACGACACAGATGTGAGAGTGGAGCACGGGCAGCCTCAGGGGGCTCGTCTGAGGCAGGAGAACAGGTTAGAGGAGGAAGGTACTTTAAAGGTAATTGAAACACACAATTCTACTTGATTAAAACAAAAGATCGACCGACACGGTGGTGATTGAATCTGTGTGGCAGTAGCTGTCATGTAGGACACATCTTACTTTAAAGAGATCTTGTCTACTGCTTTTAGTCATAGCATCCGGAAACTCAAAGTGAGGAGAGACTGAGCCCGAAAATACACAGAACCGGGCGATTTGGATCCCTTTATTAATTGCTCACACAATTCTTTCTGGCATAAAAGAGGACAAAGGCCATGTGGTATAAAATGTTACACATCTTTATTTAATATTCTAAACATTTAAAAATGATTTCATTTTCTTGTCTTTTTTTTTTTTTTTTGGTACACAAATAACTACCGTATTTTCCGGGCTATTAGATGTGCTCTTAAGCCAACGACATCAAAAAAGGATTGCGTGCCCCACAATCCAGAGCGCCCTATACACAAATCCACTCAGGTGTCCCAGTACGACTTCAGTAAACTACAAAGCCGCAACACCCCCAGAACACACAAACACACACGGAGCAGACAGCGACCGCACAGCCAAAAACACCCACAGACACACTCATCACTCCACGCCGACGACGAGAAATGGAACGGAGGAACGAACCGAAAAAGCGAGTGCAATGTGCCACTTCTAGACACAACTGAACAACTGAGTCACTGCGAACACGCCGACAATCCGTTGGTCCCAGACACACCCTCCCTACACGCCACAACTGAACAAAGCCCAGAGTCACACAACAAACGCCACAAACAAAACCACTCACCCATCACACTGTTGGGTTTCCTTTAAAATCTGGTGCGGTTTATTTATGAAAAAAGTTTGAAAATAGACCATTTAATGACAGGGCACCTTATAATCCAGAGCACCTAATAGCCCGGGAAATACGGTACTAACAACTTCACCCTTATAAATGCAGGATTCAGCGGGGTCAGTCTTATCATCAGAAGAGCCTCTAGTCAGAAAATCCATGTTCAGGTCGTGTTACAAATTGTTACAAATGAAATTGTATTTCATGTTTTAAATATTTTAAAAAGTAAATATTAAAAGTAATAAATATATTAAACCCTTAAAATGCAGCAAAAATGTTTGAGGAAATAATGATTTGGGTGGAAATGGCGTCTTAAGTGTAACAGGGTTAATAATTCTCTGATTTTCAGGCAACAACTTGCAAAATGTTCAGTAATTCAAGCTCTACAACCTTTATTTCAATTTTATTTTAAATATTTTTCTTTTAATATAGCATTGGTGGGTTTGTAAACCAACAAATGAAGTCATGCTGGTCTTTTCCTGTCAATATCTCTAAAAATGTTGATGTTGCAGCCATTTTTAATTGGTAAACACCCAAAAGTTTACAAATTCTTCCCTGATATCCAGGGATCATTCCCTGTTGCTTTCATCAAATATACATTACATTCAATTGTTCAATAGATATGTTGCTGACAAACCAATAGAAGAGGGAATGATTTTCTGACTAGTGGGTCTTCTCACTACAGGACCTTCTGATGATAAGAGGGTGTAACCGGATTCAACCCACCCCTAAGGAAACACAACAAATTAAAGTTAGTCATCTCAAACCAAACACTAATGAAAAACAAACCAAACTAATTAAACCCTACATTTACAATAAGTTAAAGTGCTAGTGCTGTGTGAACATTAAGGCTGTGCTGATTGGTACTTAAAGTGCGTGAGGTCATAGAGGACCTCAGCTACTGTCCCACAACATTCGTCAAAAAATAAATAAATAAAATAAACTCAACACTAAGATTAAGAATAAAGCAGCAGTGGTAATCTGTTACACAGGGAAAACACAGGGAGTTCACTTCTGGTAGACCGTCAGCGACCACCACCCCAGGAACACAACAAAAAAGGCATTTGCCGAGAGTTTAGAATCGGGAGGGGGGCACCCTACATGATGCTCGGAGCATGTTAGGAGCAGCCACCATCACCACCAACTCCACACAGAACCTTGAATCTGGATTCCACAATTAACACATTAGTGCAGGTTTTTAACAGCGGACAGTCTCAGGAAAACATGTGCCACATACAGCGATGCATTAACACATACATTCACGGACACACTACAGTGGAAATATATAATCTCTGCCAATCACCCGCTTATATACAGATCATATTTTGTCATCAGAACATATGCAATGTTGCCATGGTTACTTTGAAGTAGTAATCTGACTACTGACTACTGATTACTTCTTTAAAAAGTAACTTACTGACTACTTGCTTTTAAAAGTAACTCAGTTCGATTACAAGTTACTTTACGTTACTGTTTTCTTGGCACCGGGCAGGACCTGCTCTGTTAACGTGGTTGTGCCGTGCTGTGTCTCTAGATGTTTCTTTAGGGTTGATGTTGTTTTCTTGAAGACAGACAACACTTTGTCTCCAGCACAGAGTTTACAACCAACCTTAATGTTGCCATCCTGAGCTGAAATAAAATCAAAATAATGTTTGTATTTCCAGCTGCAAAAGTCGTACCTCGCTCCCTCCATTGTTTACATCTGACTGGAGGAGCGGAGACGACGTAACATTATAGAAAACGTGTCACCAGAGACGATTTATACGATCTTTGGGGTCACATAACCCACGTCGCCAAAAAATAAAAATAAATAACCTACGTTGCCCTGAAACACAAAAATAGTATTGTGTGTTAGAAAAGTAACTTAAATCTGACAACTGGTTTGGAAATAGTACTGTGTATTAGGGATGGGCATTCGATGAAATTTTCTTAATCGATCGTCAGAAGAATTAACGATCGATTATCGATTAATCATTAACATTTTTATATTAAAATGATCATCATTATTATTACTATCTGCACTAATCTGCATAAATAAATTCAACTTTGCGACATATAAACCGTAACCACTCTAGAGCCACATCAGCCCGTTTGACATTATAATGTGTTTAATTCAGTTTTGTGCAACTCTCACAGAAACTAAACTTAAAACCACATCGCTAATTTGCATAAACTAAGTGAAGACAAAACTCCAGCTCTTGTGTCGCTGATGTGGTCAATTTCTGTTGGATTAAAAGACATGATTCAGGTGAATACAGGTTAGTGTGACTATATTTGCATTTGTTAAAACCAGGACACCGTACGGGGGGCGGGAGGCGGGGACTCGTCATCGACATTGTGCGACTCTCACCTGGTAAAACTTTTCCCCACTGGACACAGAAACATATGTGCTGCTTTTTACACTGTGCACATGGACTCACACTTGTCCCGAACGCAACGGAAAGCGTGGAATTTCTTGTACAAGTCATCGTTAAATACACATTTGTCCTTCGGTACGTTGCAGACTGACCAAATGTTTCTGTTTGTGTCTCGCTCCTTCTGATGCAGAGACACATGTACAGACTCTGTTTGGTCATCGTCAACCTACATTCGGTTTGTAGATTAAAATTAACGTAATCGATGAAATTCTTAATGATCAATTATCGATTAATCATGCCCATCCCTACTGTGTACTGTGTAGAATACTTCTTACTGATAAAAGTAGTCGGATTACAGTAACGCTTTACTAAGTAACGCGTTAGTGGCATCACTGAACATATGATAGATATATTATAAATACTGAATCTGACTTGATTAAGATTATTTATCCTCTTGCTTGAAATGAGTTATGGACAGTTTTACTGCTCAAACTAGGCGGCTGCACTTAGCGCTTTTATTTAAGAGTGATTATTTCCTAATCCCGAGTCAGCAGTGTGAACACAGCGCTTCAGCTATGTTCATTCATCTGTGTTGTGTAAGCACCAGTCTCTGCTGCGTTCTGCCTCCATCATGGCCTCATGACCACATAAGGGTGCACTCTGTTTTCAAACTGCAAACACTAAATGATGCTGTGATTCATTCTGTGTATATTCCTGCGGGCCACATCAGAACACTGCTGGAGTCCTGCCATCTGCATTCCTCTGCCTCTCAAATACACACATTATCCTCTTTTGTGCTTTTGTGGGCAGAAGTGGAAAAAATATATATTCTAAAACTAATTATATTCTATTTATAACAATTTAGTGTGAAACAGAGGCTCAACATGGACATTTTGACACCAACGAGGCACTAACTGTTGAAATGCTGTTTCCAGTCTCACCACACGTCAGTTAAAACCAACTGAACCACAACAAAACTAAAAGCTAAAAATACTCCTCACCTGACACGGTGCTCTGTCGCAAATATTGCAAGAAACAACATAACAATAAATGAACAGAAACCATGCTCGCCCTTTTGGACAGATGTTTAAGTTTCTTATTTGGATTTTACCAATACATCAGACTTACATGCTCCTCTGTGGGTCATCAGGAGCATCTGACGAGGCTTCAGGGAGCAGATACTTTACTTCAGTGGGCATGGAGGCTGCACAGTATGAGCTGTAACAACTCTACCAAACAAGGAAGGACGTCTGACATCCTGCTCATGTGACCGAAAAATAAAAACAACATCAAACTAAAGCTAAAGTTTAAACAGTGTTGGGAAGGTGACTTTTAAAATGTATTCCCCTACAGATTACAGATTACATACCCCAAAATGTAGTTTGTAACGTAATCCATTAAATTATTTAAAGTGAGTAACGTAATCTGAATACTTTGGATTACTTGATTTACTGTAGAGAAGCAAAGTCCAGGAAATCATAACATAAGATGTTTTGTCTGTTAAAAATCAATAAAAAAAGTCCAGACTTTACTGAACCAAATTAAAAATATCATTGATAGAAGAGGAGGAGACATGGTCCCTGCAACATAGTTTAGACCTGGTTTTGTCCTGGTTTAGATCTGGTTTTAGTCCTGGTTTAGACCTGGTTTTAGACCTGGTTTAGATCTGGTTTTAGACCTGGTTTAGATCTGGTTTTAGTCCTGGTTTAGATCTGGTTTTAGTCCTGGTTTAGATTTAGTTTAGACCTGGTTTAGTCCTGGTTTAGACCTGGTTTAGTCCTGGTTTTAGTCCTGGTTTAGATCTAGTTTAGACCTGGTTTAGACCTGGTTTAGACCTGATTTTAGACCTGGTTTTAGACCTGGTTTAGACCTGATTTTAGACCTGGTTTTAGACCTGGTTTAGACCTGGTTTAGTGTCTGGCAATAAGTGGAATTATCCAAAAAAAAGAAAAAAAAAGGGATATAGCCTAAAATGTGAAAACAGCCGTGTTTATTTCAACAAAGTAACTGTAATCCAATTACCACTCACTGAAACAGTAACTGTAACTGAATACAGTTACTCATAATTTGTACTCTGATTACGTAACTCTGTTACTCCCCAACACTGAGTTTAAGGAATGTAGACTGTAATGGAATGTAAACTGCAGAAAATACTTTTATATATTTGATCAACACATTTTCAGTAGATAACACAGAAAAAATAACACTAAAAACATGCTATTACTATTTTTCTTTCACTAATATGTAGCATTTTCCATTATAGTGTTCCCTTCCCAATTGAAATTGAAAAACAGTGAAAGGTGAAGGCGATGGGCAGGACTGATCCACAGGAAGGATGAAAAAGGAAACCTTTGGCTGCCTAAGAAATCATCCCGAGTTTGTTGTGAACATTTTGTATGTGGAGCCATCAAAGCAGGATCCCGTTTGTTAAGTGAGAGGAGCAGAAGACAAACAGACTGAGCTGCACTTTCTTGTTCTTGTGGTTTTACAGCAACATCATGTCTTGGTCTCTTTGCAGTGGAAGGTGTTTCTTGGTGAACAGTTGGTGCCTTTCGCTTTGGGGCATTGACTTTTAAAATTTGTAACCAAGACTGAGTGAGGGATCGGGATTCTGCTTTGTTGGTGCTCCATATACAAAATGTTTGCTGCAAACTTGGGATGATTTAGGCAGTCAAAGGTTTCCTTTTTGGTCCTTCCTGTGGATCAATCCTGCCCATCACCTTCACCTTTCACTATTTTTCAATTCCGTTGGGAAGGAAAACTGTTTGAACGGAGGTTTGCAGTCACACACATCTGATTCCCTTTTGCATTTATGGAGTTTGCAAACAAATATCTCGAGCCGTTTTCCACTGTTAGGATCCAACAACCACACAATTACAATGTCCAAATGACAAATATGACAATATCAGAACCAGAAACAAAAGTGATATGGTTCAAAAGACTTGAAAAGGTCAACTTTGTCAATTGACGCATCCCACTGGGAAAACAAACATGGAGGTTTGATGCTCACTTCCCAGTATGCTTTGCGCAACGACCGGAAGTCTGAGATTCTTGATGTGTCTATGGGCGTAACTCTACATGGGGTCGGGGAACGCGTTAGGAGCGGCCGCCGGCACCACCTGCTCCAGACAACACTTTTAAACATAGTCACCAGAAACAACGCATTAAAACAAGTTCTAAGAGAAACATTGAAAGAGCAACTCCGGTTCTTACACGTGCCCCGCCCACAAGCCACCGAAAGCCCCGACAGCCACACTACGGCATGCACAGCCTTTTCTAATCACACTACAGTTGGAAAATTGTTTAAACACCCGGTTACATTCATTTGAAGGATAAAATAATGAAACAGTCCCTGAAGATTTACTGTGGCACATTCTAATGTCCCTTGTACCAGCGGTCGAGACACACAGTGTATTGTATTACATTTTGAACAGGAATATAGTTGATTTTGAAAGGTTTGAGTGTCAGTAACAGCAGCTGCCCTTGTGTGTGTCTCATCGCTCGTGTTCTCAGACTGATGTTCTTCTCTCTGCCCCTGGGCCCCGGGCTCTTTTCATCTGCTCTCTGCTCTGAGGAGGACATTAGAGCGGCCATTTTAGGCACTAACACGAGGCTAAGCAGGCAATGACACGAGAGTCAACTCTGCAACTGCCTCTAGTTGTGTTGGAAATGAATCTGTGTGGAACATCAGTGTGCAGTGTGAAGTTTTGTTCCTCTGTATCTGTTGGAAGATCTAGTAGCGTGTAAACATGTTCCAAACCATTAACACACCAAGTTCAATCATTAATGGAGTGTTCATCAGAGTCGTGGCTTATCCTGAAGTCCTGGGCTGGAACTAGCTCCAGGAATGATGGGACTCTGGGCTCCTTTGTGGGATCTGAATAATTAAATAAGACTTTTTTATATTTAATGTATTTGTACGACAGAAGCCAATGTGAGAACTTTATCTACAAACTAATAATATCTACAAACACAGAGAAATGACCAAGGCTCAGATTTGATTCAAAAGGTTCTGAGAGTAGGAATGGGTTTATTCTTTGAAATTATGAAAATCAAAATAAAACTCTGTACAAAATTTCACATTACGGAACCATTCAAAAGCTTAACCCTTCCAGACCTAAGGACTATTTCAGTAAAATCCAGGGTATTTTAAATCACATGGATTTTTCTTAATTTTGCTATTAAAACTCCCTCTTTTAGCCCCCAATGAAGTGTTAGAGTGGCTTTTTTAATTGTTATGAACACAGAAGCTCAGAGCAGTCAACCATTTTGACTCACTACAATCTTTGGCAAATTTTGGGCCAATCAAAATGGATGGAGCATTTGGCGAAAACAAAGTTTCTATTGGACACTCGTTTTCCCAACGTCATCACGCAGTGTGTCGTAGGATAATGCCAGAAATATGCTTGAAGAGCCACAACTCTCAGCTTTTCAAGGGACAAAAGTAAGTTTCAATCTTTTATGGTTGGAAAATGATGTGCAGTTATGTAAAACATGTTGGCTGGTATCGTCTGTCTGGAAGGGTTAAGACTCAAGTGGTGTCTTTTGTGGCAGAGAAGTTCAGGTCTACTGCAGAGTGGTTTTACTGTAGGTGTTTCACACAAAACAAAGACGTTGTTTTTACCGTTGCTGATGACATCCTAGAACCTCAGAAGAACATTACTCTCTGCCCCATCACTTGAGATGTGCTTTGAACTTGATTTCCAATACTTATGTTAACAAATGGCTGCCCACAAACCTGAAGTCTAAATCTGTATACAGATGTACAACAGCATCTGCTCTCTGGACCAAGTGTGTGTGTTGAACTGTGGTGTCTGAGCATGTTGAAAATATATACAGACCCAAACCCATTGTCCCGGTAACAGGATGGGAGTCATTCCTGGATGCATTAGCATGTTTCCTCATTATTCCAGTCCCACAGTTAAACGTCTGTGTGCTCAGACAGACACAAGAGCCCTCTCTCTGAACAGGAACACACATTCTTTAATGAATACTGTGCAATAAGTGCTACTACAAATGTCGTCTACGAGAAGTCTTCATGTTCAGGTATTAGGAATGACTCCAGGTCTGCCACATGTCCATGGCGTGGTGAGAAGCACCTGAAGCCCCCAGATCAAGTGACAGCTCAGTTCTGTGGCAACGTGACCTCACTCACAGTACGAATGTATGTTTGTTTGTTTTTTCAAATTTGATTATATTTAAATGAATACATATGTAACAGGGTGGTCACCAGTATTATAATTTCTCACTGCGGTGCGTCTGTGAATGAAACGCAGTGCATGGCGTTTGCACCCTCACCGCACGCCTCCGAGTTTTTGGGGCTTTCTGTGGGTGGCTGTACATGTCCAAGCAGTGAAGTTGTGTTGTTGTCTGGTGGTTGTTCTTGCTGTTAAAGCATGTTCTAATGCATTTTATGGTAATTATTAAAGCTGTTGGTGGAGCTGACGGTGGTGACGGCGGCTGCTCCGATCGTGTCTCAAGCCTCATGTAGGGCAAGAGTTTCGGAGTGTTATGGTAAATGTCCTTCTTGTTGTATCCTTGGGTCGGCAGTGTTCTTGAAGTTCACCAATGATTTCCTGTGTAGCAGAGTGTCAGTGCTGCTTGTAATTCTGCTCTCAATTTCTCCTGGTTATCATAACTTTAGAATGCAGTTGTAGTTTATTAGCTGCTTATTTCTTTAATGGTCGTGATTAGTGCAATATCGGCTTCTAGCACAGTACACCCTCTAAAACTCAATGCATTTTAGTCCTGTTACACTTAAGCACTTTATAGATTAAAGACTTAATACTTTCTATTATAATTTGCACATTTTATTAAGCCATAAGAGAAACAACTTTTAATATAATTGTTTAAATAAATTAAATTGTACAATTCCGACTATACATTGCCTTTGTGCTTTGTTTTGCCAGACTTACCTGTATTTATTGAAAGATATGACGTGGATATTACGTAGCACGCCCTAACCTACCCGCTCGGTTACACATACAAGACAGATAATCCCATGCCCACTGTAGAACATTCCGGGTAACCAATAACAAGTGCAGTGTTAAACTTACCCCTGGTTGGTATAAACTATTATACCTAATGTGTAAATAGTGTCAGTGAAGTGTGTGTCTGAGTTTATTGGAGATCATAATCACATGATACGTCTTTGGTTTATCAGCAGCTCTGAACAGACTCAGATGGAGCAGAGCCGTGGAAAGTCACTCTGTTTGTGTAAAACCAAAAACAACACTCAGAGAAGAGCTGAGAGAGGACATGGGAGGTCAAAGGTCACAAGCTCAAGTATATAGATCAACACTTTTATTTAATGTTTTTATATTTGTACAGATTCTGGTAAGATTAGGCAGTAATACTAAGCCAAATGAATAAGATTGGTGCAAAAAAGAAAGCCAAAAGATATCACAAATATGAAAAGCACTAAACTCTGTTCATGTTAGTGAAGGATGACCAGTGAGCTCCTTTGTTCCACCTTCCATCTTTTCCGGACTATAAGTCGCTCTGGAGTATATGTCGCACCAGCCAAAAAATACATCATGAAGAAGAAAAAATCATATATAAATCACACTTTTTAGGGGAAATTTATTTTATTAAATCAAAGGCCAGTAACCAACATTTCTTGTTGAAAGTCAAGTTCTAGTAAAAACAATAGAAAAGAGAACAACAGACTGTTAACGTCACATACGAACAGTTCTTCAGATAAACTATAACATAAACAACAGAACAAGTTTACCAAACTCTCCATCTCACTCCAAATCACTAAATCCATTCAATTCTTCATCCTCGGTGTCACTTCTGACCAACCTCCGGAGATAAACCATAGATCCATGAGGTAAACGTTGCGCCGCTTCCTCTTCTGTGTCGCTGTCCTCAGACTCAGCATCAGTTCCAGTTAGAATTATTTCGTCTGATATGAGTAATCTGATTTCACTGACTGTTCACACTTCTGCAGGTCTGACAAGGACAATTGTTCAAAAAGGCAAACTAATGTTCATTGTACTTTGTCCTCCAAATACACTTACAGTTACTTTACACAGTACAAATCCATGGATCACTGACACCATTCACTGATGACTGGATTTCTCTAGTGCTTGTTTACACACCAAAAATCGGATGTAATTATGGGGTTATCAGATCTTTCCCGGCCATGTAACTGTACCCACTTACATGGACTAATCAGATTCCATGGAGGTGTGTGAGTTTGGCTCGAGGCGTGGCAGACAGAGGCAAACTGATCTCTCTCAGTATAAATAATACAGACAGATTTCATTTCAAACATCTTATTCCAATGTGTGAATGAAACAAAACACAACTCCAGCTCTGTTTTCGAGGAGGTAATAATTTAACATGTTTTAAAGCTCACGAGAGTCACTTTAGCATAAACATGGTCCCTCCCTGATCCTACAGACTTCTTAAAATGTAATCCCCTACAGATTACAGATTACATACCCCAAAATGTAGTTTGTAACGTAATCCATTAAATTACTTAAAGTGAGTAATGTAATCTGAATACTTTGGATTACTTGATATTGTCATGTTTTTTAAAACTACATGAATGTAGCAACCACATCCTGAACATTCTTGTTTGTTCTCTTCAAATTGTCTGTTGAGCCCAAGTCTCCATGACTCTAGGCTTTTGTTGCTTTTGAGAAGCAAAGACGAGGATCTTAACATAAGATGTTTTGTCTGCTAAAAGAAAATAAAAAGTCCAGTCTTTCCTTAACCAAATAAAAAAATATTATTGATAGAGAAATTATTTATCTATATGAGATCACTGCTGCTTTAAATTATGTCCACCTACTGTTAATGTCATATTGTTTAGTCCTGGTTTAGACCTGGTTTAGTCCTAGTTTAGTCCTGGTTTAGTCCTTTTTTAGTCCTGGTTTAGTTCTGGTTTAGACCTGGTTTTAGTCCTTTTTTAGTCCTGGTTTAGACCTGGATTAGTCCTAGTTTAGTCCTGGTTTAGACCTGGTTTTAGTCCTAGTTTAGTCCTGGTTTAGTCCTGCTTTTAGTCCTTTTTTAGTCCTGGTTTAGTCCTGGTTTACACCTGGTTTACGCCTGGTTTTAGTCCTAGTTTAGTCCTGGTTTAGTCCTGGTTTACACCTGGTTTTAGTCCTAGTTTAGTTCTGGTTTAGTCCTGGTTTAGTCTTGCTTTTAGTCCTGGTTTAGTTCTGGTTTAGTCTTGGTTTATACCTGGTTTTAGTCCTAGTTTAGTTCTGGTTTAGTTCTGGTTTAGCCCAAAATGTGAAAACGGGAAAATACCGCCATGTAATCCATTTATTTCAACAAAGTAACTGTAATCCAGTTACCTCTCATGGAAACAGTAGCTGTAACTGAATACAGCTACTCATAATTTGTACTCTGATTACGTAACTCCGGTACATGTAATCTGTTACTCCCCAACACTGTACATACTTAAAGATGCACTGTGTTATTTCTCTGAATGTTCCACAGGATGAAATGATCTGTCTGACTTTTGTTTCATCACAGGTGTTGCTATGGCTCGCCTCTGCACAGATCTGAACTGTTGCTTCATTTGGTGGTTTCATCTGTTTGTTTTCATGAAGATAGATTCATTTAATGCCATACTGTGGAACATTCTGGACAAAAAACTAAACAAAACACAGAACTGGAGACAAGTAGCAGCAGAACAGATGGATAGAGCACAGGTCAGCGTCATGAATGAGCTCTTTAACAGACTAAACAAGTTCAGCGTGTTCTCGGACGGCAAAACTGAACAGAACTGAATTTTTCGCAATCTCTTCAGAAAGTGGTGCCATTATTCAACTCCAAAGACATGATAGAACTTTAAACCATAAGATTAATATGGTAACTGTATGGAGCCCATCCCAAAGAAATAATAATAGCATTTGTGAATTGTAAGTTCAGATATTTACTCCAAGAACAGTAAATCCATCAGACTTACACAGAGATCACACACAGACTGGACACATCCAAAACTAATGCTGTACTATCCCAAGACTTGACCAGGACCAGACCAAGCCTTCATCACAACTAAACTGACTGACATGAATGTATTTATAATGTGCAGGGGTCAGGGTTGGAAAAGAGCGACTGGTGCATGCTGGTCATAAGTGAGTCACATGAGAGTCAAACACACTGGTCACACTGAAGCATGTCCACACATCCACACTCTGCCTCTGACTTCAGCAAAGATCCTCCTCTCACTATTGATGTGTTTATTTAAAAGGGACATGTGCATATTAATGAACACCTTTAATTATAGTGCAAATATGACAAATTACAGCAAATAGTCTTGTACCTGAACTCGTTCATTGAGCAATAGTTCATGAACGTGGACTGAACACACTGTATTACTGCCTGATGAACGAACTGTGATTCTGGAGTCTGTGAAGGACACGTGCTTCCATTTAACTTGGTTCAATAGGGGCCAGATTTCTTTAGTGTTCCAGGTGAAGACCCGGTTAAACACACTGTAAAGAGCTCTTAATAATTAATGGAAAAACATTCAATCTGGCAACAACACAACACAACCAGCGTCACATCGCTGCACGTGTCATCGAAACAAGACAAAACAAAACAGCAGCAGGAGGCGATTGTAGTAGGAGCAACAAGGATTCAGCATTAGAACATTTAAAAGACTCTATGACAAGGGAATAACCTCACATGTATCTGCAAACATTGTCTGCCAGCTTTCAAATTTCATATTTCATATTGAAAAATAATAGCTCGCAGCAATGCATAAAAAAAAATAAAAAAAAGAACTTGAATGAACTTTCCCAACACAGAAAACAAAGATGCTAATTTCCATGTGTTGTCCCCATGGATCTAAAGTAAGATCTGGGGCCTCATTTATTAAAGCTCACTTACGCAAAAATCCTTGCGTGCGCACTCTCTTCGCCAACTGCGGTATTTATGAACCTCGACTAAGGCGTGGCTCTTTGCTTAACTCTACGCCAACTCGGGACCTCCTGTAAGTTCTACGCAAAGTCTGGAGACACGGGGAAAAAGCGACACTCGTGGAGAGAAGCAGAAGTGAACAGAGTTTGAGGAAGTGTTTGATCAGAAAATCCACGTATATAGAAGAATGACCTTCAGATTTGTCTCTGAAAACAACACAACACCATCTTGGGTTCATCTTCCAGATAATATTATACTTGCATGTTTGTCCCTGGGTGAGTGGACTGGAGTGTTCATGAAAAGAAAAAAAAAAACAAAAAAAACCCCACATAATAATATTTGTAGATTGTAGACTTTATAAAATGCATATTCCACATTCTGAGTGTGCTGAGCTGATGTGTTCCACCTTGTGATGTCATGTCAACTCCATACACCTTCACTAGAATCACTGAGAATATTTTGTCTTGGAATTGCCAATTTGTACTGAACAAAAGGTAAAATGTAGCTATTAACTTGAAAACCACAGCTTCATGACATCACAAGGAGGAACAGAGCATTTTGAACTTTGGAGAAGTAGACAGATTAATAATAAAGCAATACCCAAATTTGTGGATGAAACAAAACACAACTTGAGGTCTGTGTGAGGAGGTGACACATTATAACATGACTTAACGTATGACTTAACGGAACTTTAAAAATAGGACCTTTAAAGTAAGCATAGAGTTGTGTAACAGTAGTAATGAGCTGGGTTTACAAAGTAGTTTATTCATTTACTTTCACTCTTTTGTGCACATGTTGGGGTCTGTGATGTGTCTGAGTTAGTGGGAGCTCAGGGGCCTGCAGTCTGTCCACAGCCGCACACACACATCCCTGGAGACTTTTCCTGCTCAGTGTCGTTTTTCACTGACATCTTCACTACAAACAAAATTCCACTCCCATTCTTTTCTGCGAAAGATCTCACTCAATATTCTTAGATTCAGGGGCCACTGCACAGATATTGTCTGTAAATAACTCTGTATTCTGCACATGCTCACATGCCTGACCTTAAAGCACTTCTGTGTGCTCGAGCGATGTGAACCGGATGTCACTTTTTAGAAGATAATTGTTTTTCCTCAAAATTGTATAAATTTTTACCATAGAATAATTTTTACGCTGATTATCACAAAACCAACACAAGAATCAGCACAGAAACACAAGAGAGAGATTTGTGCACAACCACTCCACAATACTGGGTTTAAAATAACCTAATCTGTGTAAAATAATAACTCAGCACAGGGTCACTATTGGACCAACACAACTCTGGGTTATTTTGACCCAGCTGTTTGGGTTAATTTATTATTATTTTTAGTAGTAGTAGTAGTATTAGTAATAATAATAATAATAATAATAATAATAATAATAATAATAAGTGATTATTTATTTATTTAATGTTTTCTCAATTCTGGGTTGTATTTTACTCCTCTGCTGGGTTAATTCTACACAATACATGGGTTAAATGTTTATAATGAAACCACATCGTATTTAAGAAATATTTTTAAAAGCACATTTTAATAAATAATTACATTCAAAACAAGTCACACTATTAACCAGAAAAATGTTCATTTCAATTGTCCATTTTGTACTTTGTACTTTTGTACTTTGTAGTGACAGAAATTTGAGCGCTGAGTTGGTTTCTCAGCCTGAAGTCGAGTCCAGTGTGAGAACAGAGTCATGTTTACAGGTCAGATATATCTGGTGATCTCATAAAATATACTAGAGTGACCATATTTCTGTTTATGAAAACCTGGACACCATACCGGAGGTGGAGGGTGGGGCCTTGACATTGAGCTACTCTCAGCTCGCAACCTGTGAACATGGTCTCCCAAATGCACCGACCAGGATGGAAAACGGAGAATTTCTTGTACAAGTCATTGTTAAATGTGCATTTGTGCTTCAGCATGTTGCAGACTGACCAGCTGTTTGTGTCTCGCTCCTTCTGAGTCACAGAGAGCTACGAGAGATGCTCAGTTTAATGACTCAATGAAACTGTACCGTATTTTCCGGGCTATTAGGTGCTCTGGATTATAAGACACACTGTCATTACATGGTCTATTTTTGAACTTTTTTCACAAATAAACCACATGGGACTTTAAAGGAAACCCAACAGTGTGATGGGTGAGTGGTTTTGTTTGTTTGTTCGTTCACGGTGACTCTGGGCTTTGTTCAGTTGTGGCGTGTAGGGAGGGTGCTGTCTGGGACCAACGGATTGTCGGCGTGTTCGCAGTGACTCAGTTGTTCAGTCGTGTCTAGAAGTGGCACATTGCACTCGCTTTTTCGGTTCGTTCCTCCGTTCTGTTCCTCGTTGGTGTGGAGTGATGAGTGTGTCTGTGGGTGTGTTTTTCTGTGCAGTCGCTGTCTGCTCCGTGTGTGTTTGTGTGTTCTGTGGGTGTTGCGGCTTTGTAGTTTACTGAAGTCGTGCTGGGACACCTGAGTGGATTCGTGTATATCGCGCTCTGGATTGTGGGGTTGGAGGCTTAAGAGCTCATCTAATAGCCCGGAAAATACGGTAATTAAAACCCGGACATCACTTAAAAAATAAAATAAAAAACAGACGCTCAGGACAGGACTCGAAAAACTGACATGTCTGGTCACCCTAAAATATACTATTATTAAACATAACACTTCCATTTGTGATTGAACAGAAGCTTTAGGGCTCCAGAGGTCAGGCCTGTGGACACTGTAATAAAGTATCATGGGTAAGCAGTGTTGGGGAGTAACAGATTACATGTACCGGAGTTAGTAATCAGAGTACAAATTATGAGTAACTGTATTCAGTTACAGTTACTGTTTCAGTGAGTTAGATTACGGTTACTTTGATGAAATAAATAAATTACACAGAGGTATTTAGCTTTTTTAATATTTTAGGCTATATCCTTTTTTTTTTTTTGGTAATTCCACTCATTGCAGGACATTAAACCAGGTCTAAACCAGGTCTAAAACCAGATCTAAACCAGGTCTAAACCAGGTCTAAAACCAGGTCTAAACCAGGTCTAAACCAGGTCTAAACCAGGTCTAAAACCAGGTCTAAACCAGGTCTAAACCAGGTCTAAAACCAGGTCTAAAACCAGGTCTAAAACCAGGTAAGTATTCAGATTACATTACTCACTTTAAGTAATTTAATAGATTATGTTACAAACTACATTTTGGGGTATGTAATCTGTAATCTGTAGGGGAATACATTTTAAAAGTCACCTTCCCAACACTGTGGGTAAGTAATAGACATTTGTACATCACAGTAGCAAGCAACATTTTTTTAATATATTTTTGTTTGATTATTTACTACGCTACACTGCTGAATGCTGCTCGTATCACCGAAAGACAAAATACAACAGTAGAATGAAGGATGTACAGTGGTTGAAAATATGTAATTAAAGATGATTCAGACAAGCACAAATGAATTCAAATACAACTTCCAGCAGGCAAATGAGAAAGACAACAGCTATAACATGATTCAAAACTCTGAAAAGTCACTTTTGCAGAATAGGCGTCTTTTAAACTTGTGTGAATCAAACAAAACACAACTCCAGGTCTGTTTGTGATGAGGAAAAAACATGAGAACATAAAGCAGAAAATAGTGTGATATGAGCCCTTTAAAACTACCATCTGATTTTTGATTTCACCAGTAGATGTCAGATGTGAAACCTGTGTCCTCCCCTCTCCTGACTCTCTGCACTTCTCCTGTCAGGCAAAAATCAGGCTCACTGTCAGACAGGAGTAATGGAGCCAACTTCTAACGGTGCTGAGTGAGAATACAACAGGGGTGGGTCAGACAGTTTCATTACAGATGGTAGCTTTAAGTGCACGCTCAGTCTGACGTAGTTTGGTGGGATAATACCTGTGCTGAATACTTTTCATAGTTACATCATTTATAAGCAGATTGCACTCCAGATTCATTTCAAGATTCTTTTTTTTTTTTTTTTTTCCAGACCCCAGAGCCAACCCCGGTTCTTTCCTCTTAGCAAATGAATAGTTTTCAAGTGAACAAATCCACGCTCACATTGCAGTCATACTCACTGTAAAGGTCAAATATTACCCAGAATACATCACTGTGAACTTTTAGTCATGTCATAATGTTGTTATCTCATCACAAACAGACCTGCAGTTTGAGTAACTCTTTATTATTAGTCTGTCTACATCTCCAAAGCTCCAAACGCTCTGTTCCACCTTGTGATGTCATGATGTGGTAGTTTTCAGGTGAACATTTCCAGGGCTGATTATGTCATGATCCTTCAGCTCTCTCCCTTCACCACCTCCCTCCTCGTGTCTGTCACTGGGTGCTTCTCAATTCCCAGGATCCTTCCTCTAAAGACTTTGTATCACTTTGACTCCTCTGAAGCAGAGCCACGTGTCCTGCACCTGCACAGGCTCTGGAGGGAGTGACTGCACCGTGTCATGTGACCAAATCAAACATGATAACAGTCCAAATTTTAACATCAGTGCTTCTACAAATATAAAGTGTTCACATGTTTTTATGTGTCACAGGCATTAAAACATGTGAATATTAAAGGCTGAGTGATTCATCTGTTATTGAGATGTTTAGGCTGATAATTAGCCAAAATAAATCAGTGTACAGGCTGAATGGGACTGTATTCCCAATCCCCTTCTTTAAGAGATTTTGCTGCATTTGTCCTGATTTGAGTTCATTTGATCTGATTATAGTGTGATCTGCAGCAATGCGGCTAAAATAGACATCAACCTGGTCCCCACGAGGTGTCGGTGGGTCAGTTCATCATCACAGAAGCAGTTTATGAGGAGTCCAGCCCATATTACATGATCATTATATCCACGATACAATGTGTGTATGTGTACAGGCCCATGAACATGTGTGTGATGTTGGTCACACATGAGAATGTCTGTGTTTACTAGTGTGGAACCAAAATGTCATTTTTCATGAGTTGTGTGTGTGTTATTTGTGTGACTGTAGATCAGTGTGTTGTGTATCACCAGAAAAACAAGAAATGGAAATTATTTTTGTTCCAATTAGAATTTTAACGGCTAAACACTGAAAGACAAAGGAACTGTTCTAATTAGTGATTATCTCAAAAACTATAAATATTTGACTATACAAATGCATAGAATTATAAACAGATCATAATTTTTCTGAGATTTTGAGACACTCCCGTTGCTCGAGCTCCATCCTTCACAGAGTTATGACCAAAAACACATATTTGACCTTGGTTGCCTTGACCTTCAAGTGACCTTGAATATTTTAGGCCGCAGATGGTTCAGAAATTGTCGAAATTGCCGATCCTTTATAATGGCGTGACCTTTCAATTGACCTGTGTGACCTCAAATGACCTCGGATCATCACCAAACTTTTTTTTTTTTTTTTACAGCATCGGGCACGGGGGCTTGACCCACGTTTACCAAATTTGGAGACAATTGGTACATAAATGTATTGACACACACACAGACACACAGGGTGAATACAAAACCTGGTCAACCCTTCGGGGACCAGATAATAAGGTTTGCTAAAAAATGAAGTTGCTGTGCATTGTGGGCAATTTGCAGTGCTCTGAGGCTAAAAGAGCCAAACGGAGGAGACGAGCGCGGAGGACATGAGCATGAGCCACTGTCCACCCTTACCATGGCTTATCGTCTGGAACTTACAGTACTCAGTTTCTGTTTACATCCATTACATACGATTATTATTATCTTTCTTATGATTATTGTTTAAAGGTATTTGCACTCAGGGTGTAAATAGCTTAACATTGTTATTCACACAGAGGGCAAATAGCCATTGTTGCTATTTACACCTGGGTGTATTTAGCGTGGCACATAGAAGGGCACCGGGGTGTTCCTAGACAAAAATGTTATTTACACCCAGGTTATTATTTTTTTTACTCAAAATGATGTGGAGTCATCAATCAATCGCAGTCTGTGCCTAATGGTTTAGTCCCGGTTAAATCCTTTTAGTCCTGATTTTAGTCCTGGTTTTAGTTATGCTTTAATTCTGGTTTAGTCTTGGTTTCAGTCCTGTTTTAGTCCATGCGTGGGTCCCTTATAAACCTTATAAACTTTAAGATGCTGACTTTTACGCACTCGTTAACTGGCATGCTCTCATGCTCAGGCGTATGCAGCCCCTCTCGTGCCACAGAGTCTAAAGCTCTACGTGCTCTAATGGCATGAGAGGCAGTTGCATAGGTTTAGTTCAGTCCTGGTTTAGTCCTGGTTTAGTCCTGGTCCTGGTTTAGAGAGGCTGAGAATACGTTTAAAATAGTAATAGTAAAATAGTCTCAGTTAATGTCATATTGAGAGAAAATTAAATTGCTCTGAGGCCTTGGCCGTTAGTGGCACTTGAGGGCACAGCCGCCTACTTTTGCACTAATAGTAGTTTCATTCACACATTCACACAAATATTCACACGATCTATCTTGTGATGTCATGCAGTGTAATATATATATGTGTGTTTTGTGTGTGTGTGTATAAAAATACAGATCTGAAAACAACATACTATTTGCTCTTTAATTAACCTCTTCCTTTATAGAACTGACTTGACTATTATGGGATGGCGTACATTATGGCAGCCTGTTATCGCTGACACATGCAGCGGGCCTGTAATCCCTCTGCACTCCTGACCCCGGTTCAGACGTTCCTCCTTTGAGTATCTCCTCCAAATGCTGTCAGACAAGATGGACGCCCTGCCCGAGATAAGCCTGGACACTAACCATCACACGTCCACACATCCACACATCCTGCGTCTCCACTCCTCTGCTCGCATCCACAGAAAGAGTGGGAAGAGGACAAAACATAAACAACATTAGTTCAGCGTCCGTGCTCCAGCTGGTGGGACACGTCTCCACTTACACACAGGAAAAGTTCTTCTGGAGTGTTGGACATAGTGACCCCATAGTGACCCCATCTGAACCCGAAGAGACCGAAGACGTGTCCAAACTCACTGGAGAGGTTGTACATTTCAGAGCGCTTTCCGGGCAGCCTCATTTTTTACAGACCAAGACGCTCTCAGAGGATCATATTACACTGGCCCGGCCCAAAGTATTAACCCAAAGATAAGATTCCAGGGAGGCAGAGGGGAGGGGTGCTTCTCATTTAGTTAAGAGCACATAGACCTGTAGACCTGTTCTCCCACTTCACCTTTTTATCTGACTATCCCCACTGAGTACAACAGGTAACACCATGACGCCATGTTACAGGTCACATCTAACCGGGCTCTCTGCAGACTCATGTGGAGCACTGCACATCAGTCTGGGATGGATCTCACTGAAACAGTTCAGAACCAATAATCAGAACGTTCAACATCCTTAATGCTGATTGGTCGAAGCGTCACAACAGTGGAACCAGCCAAAACACAACTTTTTTTTTGAAGTCCACTTGAGAGAAAAACACAGACATTTCTGCATGTTTTTTTTTTTTTTTTTCAAAAACTCAGTAGTCTGTATTGATGTTAAAACATCTGTCAGCGTCGCCATGTTTTGGCTTGTTTGCTGCTGGTTTCCACACAAACCACAGCACTGCTCTGTGATTGGACCAATCACATGCAAACGATTCAGCCGGAGCTGAACACGACACACTCAATACGAGTGGTCATGTGATGTCAGAGACATCACATGACACTCTGAGGAAGACTGCTACTGAGCAGTCGACACAGTCCAGCTGCACTGGGGACAGACACAGACTGCATGACATCAAATCATCTACAGCCACTTCACTGTGATTATTTAAAACTCACATTGTCAGCATTTTCCTGAGAAATAATCTACAATTTCAAATACATTTCACATGATTAAGAAACTCTACTGGCTGTAATGACAGACGAGACCGCTGGGAAAATCAGGAGCCACAGGAGGCGCCAGTGGCAATAACTGTCATTGTGTCCTTAGGCAAGACACTTTACCCACATTGCCTAGTATGAAAGTGGTGTGTGTGTGTGTGTGTGTGTGTGGTGTTGGTGGTGGTTGGAGGGACTGATGGCGCCGATTGGCATCACAGTCGCGCTTCTGTCAGTCTGTCCCAAGGCAGCTGTGGCTACAGTAGTATCTGTTACCATCACCAGGTATAGAGTGAATGAATAATGCTGAATAATGCTTCCTAAAGTGTCTTTGTGACAAAATGTCTGTGAAAAGTACTATATAAAAATTGCCTGAAACACACGCAGATGCATAATGCAGCACATTTCAGGCAAATGAACAACAGGTTTAGTGGTCGAGGCCCTTCACTGTGGCTTGCAGATGTAACTGGTTTGTATGGTGACTGACATAAGCTGCCTGAGGTGCCCTGTAGTGGTTTGGTGACATTTGTTTCATTGTACCTCTTTTAGTGCTCCCACAGGACTTTTACTTCTCACCTGATCATCTGAGCGTCCTCCTGCCGGTGGCAGAGGCGTCTCTCTCCTGTGCTCTGAGGTCACACACTGATGATCGTGTGTCCACATCAAAGCCCACAGTTTTTCTCTTCTTTCTTTTACAGATAAAAACCCCAGACTCCCTCACTCTGTCTCACTTGAGCTTTATTTACAGTAGAAGAACACGAGTCGTCTCTCCACATTCACATTTATACTCTTAAATTGGACGGATTCAACATGAAAGATGAAAAGTTTCAGACTGACCACATTTAAACATCCTGAGAGTATCCTGTGCTGTCAGGTATTATCATGTGTCCCAGAGGAAAACAGCAGCTCTCAGCATCTGTGGCTGTAGTTACAAGCACACAAATCTGCACATTATGGGAGTATTCCGGTTTCTTTCTGATCATGCTCTCTTAGTTTACACACATACGATTTTGTGGTTTGCATGTTATTTAAAGTGCATACACCAAACCATCATCCGAGGAATCTGCATTTCCAAACCTGTTCTCCTTACAGTGATGTTTATGTTTGTCTACCAGATCCTCTAACCCTGCATAAGCAGCCTTCCTCTTTATATTTTTGGTACCAAGTCCAAATTTGTTTACCAGTTGGTGAAGTTTTTCCAAATGTTGCACTGAAGCTGCACAGTCTCGGGTGAGTGTGTGTGCAGATTCCAAGACACAAAATGACTTCTCTTTGGGAGTGAACGGCTCAAAATAAAACATTTAATATAAAATCTTGATCCATTTGTTTACATTCTGTAAAAAATTTAGGTTATTTCAACAAGAACTGTCGAAATGATTGGCCTCTGAAGTCATGTCAGATTATTTGGGACACCCTGTATTTGTACTTTTCTTCTCAACTTTTTCCCCACAAACTGTCACTGAACTGATGTAAAACCATGATAAATATTGATCACAGGCACTAACCATCAAACCAAGTCAGAAATACAAATACATATGAATCTGTCACATGATCTTTAAATCATCTCAAAGGTCCAGAGGTCAGATTTGAGTGTCCGTGTAAACCAAAGTGAGCTCAGCTCTGCTCCTGTTTCCTCTCACACGTCCATGCAGCGTGTTACAGCCTGCACTGCCCCCTGCTGGTCTCACCACCACTCTCTTGGTGATGAATGACTGTTGGGATTGGAATGACCACACTGGGTTATAATATTTAATAATAATAATAATAATAATAATAATAATAATAATAACTGTCTCCACTGTATTTCAAATGCTTCAAATGAAAGACGGTACATTGTGCACTTTCAACTTTGTGGAGCTTTTTACCATATTATAACATTGTTCCTTCATCAAAAACATGTCTGAAGAGGTTTTGGATGCCATCCATGCATGTTTGAATAATTTATTGATCTCTCCTGGGCCTTATTCATCCAACCTTATGGTGAGCAAGATTCTGTCTGCAAAACTACATCACCCTAGCCTGATTCAGTTTCACTTCGTGGAAACCGTCTGACCTCGCAGCATTAGGATTCGTTTGCTCGACAGTAGGTGGGTACTTTTTTTTTTTTTTTTTTGATTTAACAAATCACTGCTATTTGGTCATGATGTATGTAATGTACCAGAACGCTCAGTGGTGTCCAAGTTATCACCGGCACAACAGCAAACAAAGCAGAGAGTAAAAATCCTCGATCTCGGGAATCATTGCCTACACAGAATAAAAAGGGTAATATTGTAGAAACCTTTAAAAAAAGAGTAACAGTGTTATGTTTTGAAAGATATAGAGCTCTGGAATGAATGAATTATGCATTACATTTAGTTTGTTTTAATTTATGTTTTGTCTCTTATGTCTACAGTAACTTGTAGGTGAAATTGTAAAACTGCAAACTTGCTCTTGTTCATGTGTTGCTTTTCTGTTTGTTGTTGTTGTTTCATGTCATTGTTTTACCCTTATATTGTGTTAGGGTCAAAATTGACCTGTTTTCAAGTTTAGGTATGTAAAAACTGCCATTTGCTTTTTTGTATCGGAATGAGGCTTCATCTAATCCTCAGACACAACTATTTTAACGCAACAAAATCAATTTTCACCATTTTAGTAAATTGTAAAGGTCTGAAAAAAAAAAAAAGTGACATCTGTGGTGTTACGGGTCAAAAATGACCCGGCAGAGAATAGTGGCTGTTTTATGCATCACTTACAAGCTGTAGGCTGCTCTGTGGATCAAATATGGCTCAGTGTGTCCCACAACACACACACACACACACACACCCACACACCCACGCACACACACACACACGCGCGCACACACACACAACACACACACGCACACACGCACACACACGCACGCACACACGCACACACACACGCACACACACACACACACACGCGCGCGCACACACACACACACACGCACACACCACACGCGCACACACACAACACGCACACACACACACACGCACACACACACACACACACACACAAAGGTCGTCTTCACCCACGTGAACTCTTCTCTTTCTTGCAGCACATTGATACATTTTGAATCTAAAATAAACATTGTCATATATAAACAGGGTTTTAGTGAGATATTATCAGCTGTATTCTGTTGCAGCATCAGTCAACATGAGCAGGTTCACTGTTTATGAGGCGCTGGATCAGATTTTTGGTCATGACAGTGATTCTGAAGACAGAGAGGAAAGTGAAGCTGAGGAAGATGTGTCTGAGGATGAGGATGAGGGCACAGACTGAATAAAAGAAGTGGACTAACTGAGTGTGACGTCACCCACAGCGTTTGGCGCCGCTCAAATGAAGCTCACGGTTACAGGAGCGAATCTAGAGCCAGGTTATATGTTATGAATAGGATTTTTTTGGACGGACAAAACAGCCAAAAAAAAAAAAAAAAATCAGGATCATGTGTCGCAGGTTAATACTTATATTTTAAGACCAAAATGACGAGGTTCACAGCAGCAGGTACAGAGAGAAGGACGACAAGATCCTAACATAAGTCAATTGGAGCCAGAGTCAGAAGGAGCCGGAAGAGCCTCCTGGAGAACTTCCTATTTGGAACGCGGTGGCTACAGCGTTAGTTATGTCCATTCATATATACGTCTGTGGATGAGGTTCAGTTTGACCCTGAACAAGAGCACACATGTGGTGAGGAGAACCCAGATGTCACAAAGACTGAAAGAGACGTCTTCAAGTCAAGAAAAAGTGACAGTTCATGATCACCAAGCCTCTTCACACCCAATATAATTATACTTATATAAATTAGATTTATATTATATGTATTATATATAAAATTATTATGATTATAGTATAATTATATAATATAATTACAAATTTTATCACTATAGGAAATATAATTAGTGAATTTAAGCAGTTTTTGTAATCAAAAACGAGTGGTATTTTTTAAGATAAAAGGTCTGTGCAGCCAAAAAAAATAAAAAAATAAAAATGTTTCCATGGACATGAACACATACTAAGTTAGTTATGAGGGAAAAACAATATTGGATGATATCTAGTGTTTTTAAGTATTTTCAGGCTGAGTTAAATCACGGGTCAAATTTGACCCGGTAACACTAAAGACGCGTGTAGCTTTCTAACACAATACAAGGGTTAATAGGAATAGGCATTATAGTCAAAGGTGTAGTGGGCGTGGTACACGGGGGTACGCTGTCCACACACTTCTCCCGACGTGAGATATAAAAAAAATAGCAAATATAAAATAGCTACTTTAGTCTGCCTGTTTTAGTCCTGTTTTCGACCTATTTTAGTCTTGTTTTAATTCTGGTTCAGTCCTAGTTTATTCTTGTTTTAGTCCTGGTTCAGCCTTAGTTTAGTCCTGTTTTAGACCTGTCATAGTCTTGTTTTAGTCCAGGTTCAGTCCTAGATTAGTCCTGTTTTAATCTTGTTTTAGTCCTGGTTCAGCCCTAGTTTAGTCCTGATTCAGTCCTGGTTTAGTCCTGGTTTAGTCTTGGTTTAGTCCTGTTTTAGTCCTGATTCAGTCTTGGTTTAGTCCTGGTTTAGTCCTGTTTTAGTCCTGGTGTTGTAGTCTATGATTTATGTTCTGTAGGTGATTATAAACAGCATTAATGTTAATAACATGATTCTGCATCATTCTGAGTGAAGAAAAAAAAAAAAGACTTTCACTGAGCTGGCACCTTTGTTTGTTTGCTTGTTTGTTTTTTTTCCTTAAACACTTAAAAAAAAAAACAAAAAAAAAAAAAACATCTACACCACTGATTAGAAGTACTTTTTACTTCAGCCTAAACCCTTTCGGTCATGATCCACGGAGTTGTGTCTATGCTTTGTTCTGTTTGGTCTTGAAGTGCTGCAAAATGACCAAATAATCTACTACCAAGGTGTGTTGCAAAAATGTGTTAATGTCCTCTCTTTAAATGTTCACATTCTTAATCCACATGATAAGACCCATTATGACCAACACAATAGTTTATAGGCTGAATAAACGCAGTACAACAGAGTGTTAGAGTGTTCCTGATTCGTCCTCTAGATGGCACTGTTGTATTACGAGTATCACAGCCACCATCTGGACTCCGTTCAGTTTGATGGACATTCGTACCTTCTTTGTTTTGTTTTGTCTTCAACTTTAAACTCCCTCTGTCCTTCCCTCTGACACTCGAATCAGCTACAAATTACTGTGTCCTAATTAACCAGCGTAATGAGCAATCACCCTCTCGATGAGCACTGATTCTACGCAAAGTTACCACGCACACACACATAAACACACACACACACGCGCGCGGTTACACGGGGTTCGACACGGGAGCGCAGGTGTTTACAGGGGCCCTGCCGTTTGCCCCCTCCCTCCTCTTCACTCATTTAGACTAATGAAGATTTGAACTGGAGTGACTGCAGGAGACGCACAAAAACAGATCACGTCCTGATTGGCAGATTGCGTTTGCAGTGTTTTTGAGCAGATTGTGGAGAAACGACCCTGCTCACTGTCAAAATGCCTGATTTTCGATGTATTTTTGAGCTCTACAACCACCTGTAATTAAATAAATGTAAGTTAGAGCTGTTTATTTCCGTAGTGTGGAGCATTCCAAACAGAGCAATGACATGTTCACAGAAACAAGCAGGAGACAGACCCACAACCAAAAGTTACAAATGAGTAGCTCTCTGGCATTTTCATTTTACAAAAAGTAGCTCCATCCATCCATTTTCTTCTGCTTATCCAGGACTGGGTCGAGGGGACATCAGTCTAAGCAGGGACTCCCAGACTTCCTTAAACCCACACACTTCCTCCAACTCCTCCAGAAGGACCCTGAGGCGTTCCCAGGCCAGTCCAGAGACATAGTCCCTCCAGTGTGTCCTGGGTCTTCCAGGCATCTCCTTCCCGTGGGACATGCCCGGAACACCTCCCGAGGCAGGCGTCCAGGAGGCATCCAGAACAGATGCCTGAGCCACATCAACTGGCTCCTCTCGACTTGGAGGAGCAGCGGCTCTACTCCATGCTCCTCCCGTGTGACTGAGCTTCTCATCCTATTTCTAAGGGAGCGCCCAGCCACCCTGCAGAGGAAACTCATTTTGACCATTTGTATCTGCGATCTCGTCCTTTCAGTTATTACCCAGAGCTCATGACGATAGGTGAGGGGAGGAACAAAGATTGGGACCTTGTTTTTTCCAAAAAAGTAGCTCATGGGGGTGTCCTGGTTTATGAGCATGAACACTGTAAAAAAAAAAAAAAAAGTCTGGAGTTTTACCTGTGACGCGACAACTGAGGCAAAATGCAAACATACCATTTTGCACTTTGGATTAATGAAACAAGTGTGAATGAAGCAAAACACAACTCCAGGTCTGATTTTGATGAGGGGACAACGGTATAACCTGGTTAAAATCTCACCTTTGACTTCATGTTTTCCTGTATTAATATGAACTAATCTTCTTCAGTGATTCTTCAGACTGTGAGTGCAGAGCTTCTCTCACTGCTGTGTGTCTCCTCAGGGCAAACACATGCATCGCGCAGAGCCGCAGAGCCCAGAGGAGCTCCACTCGAACATCCACAGAGACCAGATTCTAAAGCAGAAGACAATCCTTGAGATCAATATTTCGTTCACGTGTTTTTCTTCATGAGTAATTAAGCATTCTTTCAACAAATCCATTAAGTGTGGCCAAACCTTGTCAAAGCTTCATCTCACCAGATCACAGAAGCTAAGCAGGGATGGGCCTGGGTAATATTTGGATGGGAGAGCGCTGGGAATAGTGGAGCAGCAGTGAGAAACAAAAAAAAAGAAAAAATGATCTGAAACTGTCTTTGGGCAAGGCACTTCACCCACATAGTATGAATGTGGTGTGTCTGTGGGTGCTGGTTGAGCCGATGGTGCAGATTGGCAGCCTTGTTTCTGTCAGTCAGTCCCTAGGCAGCTGTGGCTACAATAAAACCTCACGACTGAGTGTGGAGTGAATGAAGACTGCACCAAACTGTAAAGTGTCGTTGAGAGTGTAAAAAAGCGCAGTGTAAGACTAATGCAGTATTATTATTACTATAAAAGTTTTGTGTGGGTGTTTCAGGGACATCGAGTGAAAGTTCAGAGTCGACCGAGACCAATCAGAGCAACAATGTGTACAGCATTCCAAAACAGTTCATTTGGTTTTCTTTTCAGCAAATTCCTTTTTCTGTTTTCATTTTTATTCACCTTGACATGTTGGACTTGTGTCTGTAGTCATGATCAGAAGAATCATATGAGTCACTGTGAGGCGTCTTGTGGCTGATTTATGGTAAACGGTCACATTTTTCTACAGCGCTTTTCCACCTTCAAAGCCCTTTACATCAAGAAACCACTCACCCATCACACACACTCGTACACCACTGTGCACTGACGGACCAGCAGCACACACTTGTACTGTATGTTGTGTATTCACGACAACTGCTGAGTAAAAACACAGAGGTACAAGAGAAAGTTCATTAAGCAGCGTCACCACCACAACATTGTATTTTTGGTTTGATAAAAGCTTTTCAGTTGCCTATAGTGAGTTTTTTAGTTGTGAGTGAGGGCAGAAATAGTCTAACCTGTGTTCTTTAATCTCCTCACAATCAGCACAAGAGGCTCCGCTCGTCTGTGTGTAACTCTCAGGGGCCGTCCACACGACAACATTTTTTGGTCAAAACGGAGAAGTTTGTATTCATTTTGGCCTTTCATCCACAAGGAGCTGGCGTTTTTTGAGAACGGGTTCCAGAGTGGAAAAATCTGAGAATGCCTGTGTCGTGTTGTCGTGTGGACAAGCAAACTGCAGCTTTTGGAAAACGACGTCACAACCCCGTCATTGCCAGGGTCCTCTGATGCAGTGAAGCCCGCAGCCCTCGAACTGGCCTCCGCAGACAGTGAGAGCGTTGCCGAAATAGGACAGGTGTAGTCAACAGAGCCGCTCCCATCGCCCAGCAATCGAGACACTCTGCTAGCACCAGTACTAACAACACGCACCACAGAGTACGCACATGGATCAATAACAAAGAAAGATTACATTTACACTGAAATAAATCTGCATATCACCATATCAGAAATGATCTGCGTCCACACACGTCGTTTCTGTGTCCTCAAGTCTTCCCTATCCACACAGCTTTCCACATATTTGTTTACATTTTGCAGAAACAAAACTTAAAACTACATGGCTAATTTGCATAAACCAAGCACTCAAAAAACAGCTCGCTTTTGTGCACTGATGTGGTTCAACTTCTGTCGGACTAAAGGACACGACTCAGTGGAATATGAATGTTCTTTCTGTGACTTATATTTAACTTTTGCAAAACAAAACAGCTGTATTTCTGGGATACTGTACATCTAAAATTAGCTAAATTACCTTAAAGTTTTTTTTTAAAAAGGTGATGAGATTTGCATTTTTAAATATTATTATCGTTGTTAACAGCGCCACATACAGGTGTGGCAGATGTATTTCATCTGTTGGAGCCATATTGCGCGTCTCTACCTCCCGCCTCTGTGTGGCGCTATTTGTAACTTGCTACGTAATTTGCTGCCCTATATAAGGGGGAGAAAATGTGCACACAGGTGTTGCACCGTGGAGGTATACAGTCTTTTGACCGCCGTCGTTGTCGTGATCTATCGAGTGCCGAATCTGTGTATTTTTGGATGGCTATGAGGTACGCCAATAAATGTTGAGGAACACAGTATTTGGACTCTCTTTTATTGAAGACACGTGTCCGAGACACCACACACGCTGCAGCCATAGTGGACCTTGCACAGGGCAAGTTTTGGCCGCTACATCATCATTTTCACTCCGCGCTCCATTGTTGTCTGGATGTGAATATTTATTGATCCGGCACGTGTGTGGACGAATTTTTTCAACCTGCAAAAAAATAAATAAATAAAATTCAGGAGCGTTGTCGTGTGGATGTAGCCTGAGTACAAGTGAAGACGAGCAAACACTGAACATGTGACATAAACCGCAGGCATGTAAATGGCACACTCAAAGGCGCCTATAGCCTTCCTGTGAGAGAAAGGATTAGACAAAGTGTGGCTTTTAACACGTCTTACTTGGACAATGGAAAGAACAACCAATACTAAAATTCCCACAACAGGGAACGACTTAACGTAGAGAGCAAAGGGAGCGGGGACTCAGAGCATCCAAAACCAAAGTGAAATTTATTAAACATGATAAGAATATATCACAGAAAATGGACTCTTGTGAGCTTAAGTTTATAGAAGTCAATGTAATGTCCTCCTAAAGTAATGAAACGTGTGTGTGTGTGTGTGTGTGTGTGTGTGTGTGTGTGTGACGGCTCCTCATGTCCTGCCCGTGTGTAGGTGGACAGTGGATAAATAAAAGTGACCTGGGTGATCTCGGGGCCGATGAGGTGTCACCCGTCCCATAGAAGGGTGTAATGAGTTGATCTTTGGGGGGATGGAAGTGAAAGAGATGGATGAAGGGACGCTGAGGAGGAGGGCGAGGCTCACACAATACTGTATGACTCACGGGGCAGGAGGAAACCTGGACCAGAAAACTACTTAAAGGATCTGTTCCTGACTTTTACTGTTGGAAAAAATGTGAAAAACAGAACTAATTTGTTGTGAAAACATTTATATAGATTTTCAAGAAAAAAATAAAATAAAAAAAATAATCCATTTGTGAAGGCCAATGAGTTTTTAGAATACAGACAAAGATGTATTTTTCTTACAGCAGATATGGACGAAAATAAAGTGTAATTGCTCATCCACTACAGTAGTTGGCAGTGACGCTGTCATTGTCAGAGTGTGTGCAAGGAGGATTAGTGCTATAGTGTCGGGTTTTTTGCACCGAGCAAACACACACACAGCACAAAGCAGGAGATATGAAGTGCAGAAAACAAACTGTATGTAAAGTGTATGTAGCGCTCAGCTTCACTGTGACTACGGCAGGAAATGAGGAAAGAGCACTGTGTTTACTGTGTCTGAAAAATATTGTCAGTGAACATGAAGACAAATAAATGAAAGTGTTACTTCATTTATTAAGACCCTGATTACACTGATAAGCCGCTTGAGTTTTTTTCAGCGAAAACATGTTGAATATTACCAACAATCATCCCGCTTTGTGAAGGCTACTTCAGTAAACCACGACTGAAGACGAGGATGCAATTTGTCCATGTTCGATAGTAGTTCTGTGGAGTGGGGGTCAGTGTTGGGAGTAACACGTTATAAAAGTAACAAATTACTGTAATACTTTGCTTTTTGCTGTAACGCGGTAATGTAAGGCATTAGAGCAGAGGTGCCAAATATATGGCCCAGGGGCCAGATCCTGCCCTCCAAGAACTTTAATTATATTTTAAAACCTGAAGACAGAATTTGCTATTTTTCACTGTGACGGAGTCGCTCCGTCCGAGCGCCTGCTTACTTAAACACGCCCGAACAAGCCCGCGCTAACTACCCACCTGTTTTCATTCATTCCGCACCGTACCCCGCGCTGTTGCTCACTCCCCGTCTGTCCACTCTGGTCCCCACTACATATTTTCCGTCCGCTCACCACCGCAGTAGCCTTGGGTGCACACAAGTCCACTGCCAAATCCTTCACCTCCATAACTTCGTCTTCCATCTACCTTTCCTCATTATCCATCCCCTGTCCTCACGCCCCACTGGCAAACAGAGCACTGACCTGACACTTCCTATTTTCCGGTTTCATGCGCGGGACCTTCGCATGTGACGTCACTGCGACGTCATCACCAAAAAAACCACAGTTCATAATAAAATATTAGTTTCTTATTTTCTATTGCTGCTACAGGCGCAGAGAGATGGCCATATACTTTACTGTATTTTTCTGTTTTTTTCCTTATTTCATTGTTATCAATAATTTGAGTTTTAAGGGTGAAAACCCACATTTCTTAGTTAATTGGCTTGGGGGAGGAGTCATGGGGGATAAAAGAGCCACTCTCCCTCCCTCAGTCAGTTCCAACCTGGACCTGCAAGAGGAAGGTCATATACCAGAGCTTTAAGCAGACTTTTGCTGGTGTGTGTGTATATATTGTAAATACTTTTTCTTTATTGTTTCACTTTTTTTTGGTATAGCACTCTTCAAACTTTCTTTATTTGGGAACATTAACACCTATTAAACACTCAAAAAACATCCTTCTGACTACGCCATCGTTATTACAGTAAGATAGAACCCCATCACATTCGCACACCATTCACTGTCAAAACCTCTGATGTACCTGCAGACATGCAGCTAGAAATAACAGATTTACAGTTACTACCTTCGTGAGCAGGTTTTCTCAGTAATGAACATTAATACAACAAAACTGCACTCAAAGCTGACACACAAACACTTGAATGACATTCTATAGAAGCAGCTACTCAGGACACGGTGCCTGATATTGATGCACATGTGGAGGCTAAAAGATGCCAAGTTTCCGGAGCAAAAAGAAAGCATGACTAAATTCTATGAAATGCAGACAAGTTCATGTTAAAACATTGTGTTGAAATTGCATTTTTCTTTAAAGTTTCAGGTTGTTCATAATTGTATAATATTTTGTAAAAGAAAGAGTTCATCAATTACAAAAATATTTCTGTAATAGATTTGCGTTTCTCTGGACAAATATTTGAACTTATTGTTTTTTTTTTTTTGGTTTATATGCCATGAGTTTTCTGATCCGGCCCCTGGACCAAAATGAGTTTGACACCCCTGCATTACAGGGACAAAAAATGTAATACTCATGTATGAATGTCAGTAACCCAGGTTACAATGATTTTTTAACCTGGATTGAAGTGGTGGGTTTTTCTTCATACAAATTTGCTAAAATCACCGCGATATCACGATGAAATGCCGGCGACGCGCCCGTGTAGACTACCAGGTAACCACAGGCGAAAGGACCAGCACAGAACTCTGTGCTGTTTAGACCTGGTTTAGACCTGGTTCAGCTCTGGTTCAGCTCTGGTTTAGTCCTGGTTTAGTCCATATACGGCACAAAAGTTCAGCATATTCGCTGTTATTTTGGCAAGAATAACTTAAAAGTGCTGCAATGGTAATGTAATGTCTTACATTTTAAATGCAGTAATATTGTAATGTAACAAATTACTTTGAAATGACAGAAAGAAGTCATTCGGCAGGGGCCGGAGCAAAATGTTTTCTTCTTCATAGGCGGTGTGACAGAAAATAATTGAGAAGCACAGATATACACTGAGATGACCAGAGGACACACATTTCAAAGTGACAAGGTGACGACTCATACAGAGGAGTGGCCCGATGTGCTTGATCTGATTTGCATCCATATTCACACATTTGTCATTTGCTGACAAGATTAGAAAGCAAAAAGGAGCACAAGTGTTTACACTGAAGGGTTTTTCTAACACTGTCTTTAACTACCAAACCAAATGAGTTTTAGTTACAAGACCAAATGTGTTTCTTAAAGATAAACTAATCACTATAATCATAATCAGTTTGAGGACAGTTGTGTGTGCTGAGCCTTTACACTTTAATGACTGGTCTGCTCTAAGGTAGAAATGAGAGAAATCTTTCCACAATATAAATTTCCATTACAAGTTAATTTTAGGTCCTATATTACGCAAAATTGACTCTGGTGAGTCTGGTGACTTATACTCCGGAGCGACTTGTAGTCCAAAAAATATGATAGTCACCATGATGCTCTGTGTTTTCTCATCTGTTTCAGTGAGAGCCGTTCAGACTGTTCATGTGTAGAACTCAACTCAGAGTGACACATATCTGTCATCAGACAGGATACAAAAACAGACCTGGAGTTGTGTTTTGTTTCATTCACACATGTTTAACACATAAACCCTGCAAAGTATTATAGGCTGAGAACAGAAAACACTCTTGTGATGCCACGAACCAATATAGGAAGTGCTCCACCATGATTTTAAACTCCAAACACCTTCACTAGAATCATTTGGATCATTTCAGTCCTGGAATTCACGGTCTCTACTGAGCAAAAGGTAAGGCTGTTAACTTAAAAACTACCACTTCATGACATCATAAGGTGGAGCAGAGCATGTTGAGCTTTGGGGATGTAGACAGACCAATAAATGATTACTCAAACATGTGTGAATGAAACAAAACACAGTCCCAGGTCTGTTTTTGAGGAGGCAACATCATTCTAGGACCTTTAAGCTAAGCACTGTTCTTCTGTTAAATGTCGAAAATGTTTTGTGAATAAATTAAAAATAGTTTTAAGAATTTCAAACAACATCCTTCCTGTTTTGCTTCCATTCTAAAAATAAAATAAAAAAATGTCCAATATAACACACACAACAATATATTTTGGGTGTTCCAATTTTACGTCTCCAAAACCTCCAGTGTTGCCTCCATCTGATTCATCTCCACAATAGCGTGCTTAATAATGCCCAACATAACTTCCGTACGAGCCTTGGAGTCATAAAGTGTATCAGCAGCTCAGATCCCCTCACCGTGGCAGCAGATGAGCGGGTAAATCCTCTCACACATTCATTTCCTGTGTCAGAAATCACAGGTGCCCCGACCGCTATTATCCTCTCCATCAAGAGCACCAATCAGAGCGCATTGTCAAGCAGCTCCGTGGGAGACGACCATCACGAGACGGGGAGAGTCATGGATATAAAGGAGGGAGTAAGAAAAGGAGTGATCTGGTTCATAGTTTCACAAGCTACTCTCTGCATTGTGAAAAGTGAGGGGGTGAAAAGGTGATATTACACTTTCATGCGGCATTAACACATAATCAGTATACTATATTGCCAAAAGTATTCACTCACCTGCCTTGACTCGCATATGAACTTAAATGACATCCCATTCTTAATCCAGAGGGTTTAATACAACGTCGGTCCACCCTTTGCAGCAATATCAGCTTTAACTCTTCTGGGAAGGCTGTCCACAAGGTTCAGGAGTGTGTTTATGACCATTTTTGACCACTCTGCCAAATTACATTTGTGAGGTCACACACTGATGTTGGACAGAAGGCCTGGCTCTCAGTCTCCGCTCTAATTCAGCCTAAAGGTGTTGTATCAGGTTGAGGTTAGGACTCTGTGCAGGCCAGTTAAGTTTATTCACACTAAACTCTCTCCTCTCTCCAGGTCTTTATGGATCTGCTTTGTGCTCTGGTGCACAGTCACTGTTCAGTCATCAGCTCTCTACACACTCTAGAATCGTTATATAAAAGCACTCTCAAGACCCATGACAAGAACAGATGTCCTTTCCATCATTGTCATATTCCTGTGAAACATAGTATTTAAAGTTTTGAAAATATGATAATGTACGCAAATGTCTGCTATTTAAGATCATTCATGGTACTGCCGCTCCTCCTCTGAAACCATCCACTGTGCGAGGCAAGTGTAGTGTCCCCAAACGCAGGACGGCATTTGGAAACTCAGCCTTCTCATGCGTGGATGATGTTTTTAAGATGCTGAGAGAACAGGGAGTGAATGATGATACAGAACTGTTATGATGCTCTGGACATTATAAAGACATTCTCTTTGTATGTTTGATTTTATGAACTATAACATGAACCTGCTCAGGGACGACAGGTGGAAATAAACACTGGTACTATAACCTGGTACACTGCATCTCTTCTGTTAAGGTTAATGTATGTTGTGCACTGTCCCTGTCTCATTAAATAAATCAACTAAAATAAACTAAACTCTTGTTTAATCTGAAGGCCACATGAATTGTGGAGGTCTGAGTCACTGTCTCTCCCAATTGCTTCCATTTACTATAATACCACTGACAGTTGACTGTGGGATATGTAGGAGCGAGAACATTTCACGACTGGACTTATTGCACAGGTGACATCCTCTCACAGTACCACACTCGAATTCACTGAGTCCCTGAGAGTTTTATGTTATGTTGCCACCTGAAGGGACTATAAACAGCCCAATAAGACAAAACAAGACATTTGGCTAATGTGTCCAATAGATTGATTTTCCAATCACAAAGCAGAATGTCTTTCTACATGTCTACATGTCTTTCTACAAAGCTAAAAACGCTTAATACCTCCTCTTTAAAGATGTATTGGGCACTTTTTTGGTTTGGGGTTTGATGAAGATGTCATCACTTTGCTTAAAATATTCCACTGTACAGCTTGTTGATCTCCCTGGATACAGGCAGGTTAGATCTGCGGTGAGGTGAGCCCACACACAATATGAATGCAAGATTTTTAAAGGTATTTCTCAGCAGAACACCTGTTATGAAATAAATGCATGCATATGTCTAATGCCATACTGTGGAACATTCTAATCAAAGTATAACATCTCCATGGAGATTGTATGAAATGTTCGCAGACACTCCAAGTCTTTCTATAGTCCAATGAAAAGATCCAGTTTCCTTCTGGTTCCTTGTCAATATTTTCAAAGAGCTGTTTGTTGAAAAAAGCCCAGGATCTCTCAGATCATTTCAGAATGCTTTCAGTAGATCTTTTGCCTCACTTGGCAGTATAAAGACTGGATATGTGGACTGCAAATCTTTTACACTGACACACACTAGCTCTCATATGCATCTCTTCAGTTCACTTCTAAAGGAGTAAATAGAAGTACTGTTAAAGGACACGTGGAGCAGGGCATAGCGGTGCCTCAGGAGGAACTCAGGTGATGTTACTACTAAAACAAATGCCTTTTACACATTCTTATTATGTGGTGGTCCATCCAAGCTCCTGGCACTTACATCCTGGTTGATGAGTGTTCAAGGGGAACCAGGTGAACACAACAGGAACAGTCTCACTCTCACTCTGCTCTGGTGTTTTGTTGGTGATAAAATGGTCCATTTCCTCAAAGTGTTTCCTCTGCAAGGTCTTCAGCGACATTTGCTGCTACATTTTGGCGGAAAAAGCCTGTAACATCTCAGAGGTCCAATGTGTTTGTTTTTCCATCTGTCTCCCACTCAGATCTCAGATACGACGTCATGTCAGTGCTTCAACCGTTTTAGTATGTTTCATGTCTCCAACTTGGAAAACTGTTGTTGCTTTAGCATTGACGAATACCAAGCACTCAAAATAAGTCTGTGCTTCAACTACACAACCTGAAAAAAAGAATTCCAGGAAGAGTACAGAAGATGCAGAAGGTATGTTCATATTTCAGTATATTAGTGAAGTGAAAATGTTGGTGTTGCATGATAGTTGATCATTTTGGCAAATTAGCTAGCAGGAAATAGAATATAAACATGGGTGACACTGAACACCAAACCCACAGGCAGTGATACAGATGCAGTAAAGTACTGCAGCAATACAAAACCCACAGGCAGTAATACGTAAGTAAGATATTGCAGTAATACGAATGACTAAAATTGTCATTTAAATCACCAAATAAAAACTTCATATCTCCGAATCCTTGCTCAGTCTCCTCCATGTTCTTCCGAGTTCTGCCGTCTGAGGAAAAGGGGCATGTCAGAGCTTATCACTAAGCAACATCCTCAGACCTCCAAGTTGTAAGGATAATCAAACACACCATCTAGCACCATCTATCTACATCTTCAGCCTCTTCCACGGTCTCAGTGGATACGGGAAAAACAAACAGCTCATTTCACACAACCCAACAGCCCAATAGTTGGCTAAAATTATGACATGATACCAATAAACAAAAACTTTCATAAACTGCTCAGTGTGTGAGCCAGGTAGCCACGAAAGCAGCCACTCCATTACCAATCTGCAACAACAACAAAAACAACAAAATGAAGCAAAGCATTAAACTCTTAATCTAAGGGGAGAGAAATGTAATTTTATTCAGTGCCTTAGTTGATCAATGAGCTCCTTCATTTCACATGTGTCAGTGAAACTGTTTGGTTCTGCCTCGAGGTGTCACAGAGGGAGGGATGACCAGACTGATCCCCTTGGCCCATTTGAGAGGCGACAAAACTGACTAATTTCAAAAAGAAAAGCAGTTGTGTTCCCCAGCTGCAGCTCTGCACGTCTCAGTGGAACATGCAGCATCACTCTCTTCACTCCCAGTTTGACTTAATTCTAAAACATTCTGAGAGTTTTGGGCACAGGCACCTTCCAGGCTTTTACCGCTTCTGAAATTCCTTTAATCCGTCCTCACGCACCACGCTTTCTTTCATGAAACACAACACAGAATTTCAATGACACAGAATACGCTCGGCCCAACATGCAGCCTATCTCTGTGACTGATATCTCTGTACTACTGATGTGCGAGCGGAGTTATGAGACCCTTCTGAATAAAGCAACTCATAACAATTGTAATAAAGCACTAATGGCTGCCTTATCAAATATTCATAGTGTGTGTGTGGAGCAGCACTGTAATATATCAAACTTACACAGCTAATTATTTGATGAGAAAAGAGCTTGTATTCAAATTTTGCAGAAAGACGGGAGAAAGAGAAGAGAAACTGATTGTGAATTCCCCTTAAGGAGCAAATTAAAAGTGTAATTCTGATTAGGAATATAAAGTTAAAGAGTGAGTATTACACTTCTGTGGGGGATTAACTGCTCACATATTTAGAGCATCATGTTGGTTTTTAAGTGCTATATTTGCTGAAAACAATGTCTGAAAATGTGTAATTAGCTTCTGTTCAGTTTTTGACACACATCACATCAGGTTTGTGAAGTTGTAGTGTACTGTTTTGTATCACGCTTGTGTATATTTATGGAGAGTTGCATCTACATACACACAGGTAACACATCAACACACACGTGGCATTAAATGTACAGTATGTGTCTAACATGTATTTCACTCAAAAATATCTTGAAAAACACACATTCTAATGTGTGCAGGTTCGCCTCTCCACAGACCTGACTTGCTTGTCACCATGGAGACAATCAGTACATTCAGTGGGCCTTATTCATGAATCTTTTTCTTTAAAATAATCTGTAACTTCCACTTGAAGAAAATGTTGAGAGAACTCTGCAACACATTCACAAAACGTTCTTACACAGATGAATTCTTTCTTAAGTGCCAGTTGCGCTGAATTCACCACCTCTCAGATACAGACACTTCCACTCTCATTTACAATTAATTTACATAGAAAATTAATACGTAATTGTTTACCTTAACCCTCTGAACTTCCCAATAAGGGTTTGGCATTATGACATGTGAAAGGACACATGAGAGAGACAGTAGCCGAGGAGGGCAGGTGGAGCGTCTACAGACTACGGCTGTTTTACAGCTTCAGTGGCGATTTCAACTGAACACACTCACATGAACACACTGAGAGGGAAGATTGAACCCTTACATACTGTTCATTTCTGAAGCCTTCACAGTATGGTTCGGGTCAAATTTGACCCGGACCAAGAATTCCCTCGTAGCAAGTGTCTATATCAAATTTTGAACTACAGATCTATTTAAAATGTTTAAGTAGACTGTCCTACATTAATAAATCTATGTAATTTATAAATATAATGTTTCAGCAGGAAGAGCATTTTTTATTTTATTTTACAACACTCGTTTTTGGAGAAAAACATCTACTGTCACACAATATAATATATCTTGTTTTACAAAACACATAAAAACATAAAAGCCATTATTATTTTTATATATATTTTTGCATTTGAAAATGACATGAATATTCTGGAACTGTTGGAATTTATAACATAACCATGTGTATCCGCTGTAACCATTCAGCTTATTTTTAACTAGTCAGTGCATTCAAAGCAGTGGCAGGAAACTTTGCGTGTGTGGGACTTGCATCTGTGTTTCCCACATTTGCAGCAGGTTGTATCTGTTTTTCAGTTCTTCTTTGCAGGGCTAAAGTTGTATCTCCTTCTCTTCTGTGCCCTTGTGTTGGTTTCTGGTGTGACTTCTTGATCAGGGTCAGGTTCAGATCACTGCACTGGCCTCACCAACGCTGCTGAAGCTGCTGAAGCTGCTGAAGCTGCTGTGTGGGGAAACTGGTGTCATCTTTGCATAAAGGGAGATACAAGAGCCTTTCCAAACTCCTCCAAAAAGATTCTCCTCCAGTTCCTCCTGCTTGTCCTCCAGGTCGAGTTCAGCTCACTCCATATGACAAAGGCATTGTATGTTGATATGTCAATGATACTATAGAATATTACGAGAGGCCGGCGGGAGGTTTTCCTCTTACAGCTGTATGTGCCTGTGACTTTGTCGAGGTTGTCCACTCCTCCTTTGTTGGCATTGTAGTCAATGATGATGGTTGGTTTTCTGTCTTCCCGAGAGCTCACCTCTGCAGCCATATGTAATGTGCTCATTAGAATTACATTTTTGATCTTCTTTTGCATGTAGGAGACAACTGTGGTGTCCTGAATGAAAGCAAACTTTGAAGAAAAGATCTCTTTCCCCCTTGTTGTAATCAGAGTGGGTGGCAGCTCAAGTTTGTTCTTCCTCACAGTGCCAACCATTGTCATTTTCTTCTTCAAGAGTGCCTGACCAAGCTCATGAGAAGTGAAAAAGTTGTCACACGTTACACTGTGTCCTCTTAGCCCTTCTGTCGTCTCTAACACTACACACATGCCTTGTTTTATTTCTGGGGCTCCCTCAGCTGGCTTCCCAGTGCATACTTACATATTCCAAGTGTAACTGGAACGTGCATCACTGGCGGCCCATAACTTGATTACATATTTTCCCATCTTACTTGGCATGTACTGGCGGAAAGGACAACGACCTGCAAAGACACAAAAAGGAAGAAAAAACATTCATCTATGTGTTCTATCTGCTTCTTTATTGAATTCCACAGTTTTTGTCCTGGACTGTGTTTTTCTGAGGAAACAGTTTCCCTTTTATGCATGGAAGTGCATAAGAAATAACAAATAAAGGGAAGCTGATCTGAATTTGACCATTTCAGATCACAGCCAATAACATGTATACTGAAGCAGTGAATAATTAGTCAATAATAACAATGAAACGATAACATAACAATAAAATAAAATAACAATAAAAGACCATTCTTACCTCTGAATGGAACCAGTCTTTTGTCCACTGTGACCTCAGGACCAGGGTTGTACATGAGAGGCAGCCGTTCCACCCACTTCTCCCAGACATCCCTGATTGCTGCCAGTTTGTCAGTGACGCCGTGCAGGTCTTGTCTCACGATTGTCAAATCTTCCCGTCTCAGCCTTCCACAGACTAGAAGCAGCCTCACCTCGGGACCTGTATACACCAGCCAGTATTATAAGTCCCAAGTAGGCATGTAGGTCAGTCACATCCATGGTCTTGGCCAATTTTGACCATAATGACGAATCCCTTCTAAGTTTCAATGACAGTTTTTTCAATAGCTGGAGGGAAGAAGAGCTGGAATGTTGACAAAATGTCAGCTGCATGGGAGATGGCCGGCCTTGTGGGTCCTGGAGTCATTCAAATGACATTTTCCGCTGCCATCCTGCCTGCAACTTGATGTGGAAGTGAAGACCAACAGATAGTGTTGTTTTTCAACATAAATGTGTCCCTTGCTGTCTGCTCGTCTCCATCAGTGTCATCTTCATCAGAAGAATTATGATCGGAGTTCTCTTCAATGCAATTCCTGCTCTGACACATCTTCCTCCAAATCACTCTCAGTCTCCTCATCTTGGAAGATCAGATCAAGGGCCTGTGGCACAGTACGTCTTGCTGCCATGATGTCAGTCCCCAAAATGGCAGCTCAGGTACTTTTATACCCCACCCGCTCCTTTCCCACGACCACTCTCGCAACCCAAATTGATTCAAATTGTCAAATTTGTTATTATTTTGTTACATTGCAGGTGCAGATCTTGTGTCTGTTTCAAGGCTCCCTCTGACCTCTGGATGACTTCTGTTCCTTATGTGCACCATATACAGAATGATCACTCCTTTCACTCTTTTGAGAACCTGGAAACAGTAAACTCTTGAACTCCGTCACCAAAGTCCCATAAAAAAATACAACCAAACATGACCTGTACAGTTGCACAGTTTCAAGATTCACTAAAACTTAAATTTTCCTTCATTTGACCGACATTGATAGAGCTAAAATCCATCTAAACAGATACGGGTCAAAACTGACCCGAAACAGCCTCAGTGTTACAAAATTGGTAGCACCTGTACAAAAGTATTTAAAAAAAACATTTTTGTGTACTATGGCAAAATGTAGGAAAAGTCATGAAATTTCAGAAAAAAAAAATAAAGCTTAGGGTATTTTTTTCTACTGTTGAATGTCAAAACGGGTCAAATTTGACCCAAACAGTATGTAAGGGTTAAGTAAGTACGTAAGTAAGTTTGTATTTATATAGCGCTTTTCACAAAAATATGTCTGACTTTGACAGAGCAGCTCTGAATTTCATTATATTGTATAATGATAATAAAGGCTTTCTATTCTATTCTATTCTATTCTATTCTATTCTATTCTATTCTACGTCACTGGAAGTCCCAGTGGTCTCCCATCAAAGAACAAACCAGGCCCGGCCCTGCTGAGCTTCTAAGATCTGATGAGATCAGGCTTTGACAAACTGGTATGGCCAGAAGACAGAAACTTACTGAAATAAGCAGCCGCTTTTATTGTATTTATTGCAGACTTGTGTAAATCGTGAGGGAGGGGGGCGGGGGTGGGGGTGCATGAGAGTCTCTGGTCATTGGGGGTTGGGGGGGTGATATTGGTGTTGAGTCCAGCACGGTGACCAGGATCAGGGCTGTGACAGAGGCTCATATGGAGGCGTGGGGCTGGGACAGACTGAGGCTCACTTCAGCCTGGAGAAACTCTGTTAGACCCAACAGACACAGACTCTAGAAAACTGTTTCCCAAAGACTGGGTCGCGACCCTCAGGTGGGTCACAGGAGATGTTTTTTTTGGTCACCTTGTCACAATCTGCATGCAGGTCTGTAATATACAGTTCTGACACATGAGAGAGTGAGTCAGCGAATCCTATCTGCCTGCCCTGAGCAAGTGTTCCTGCAGTTCAAGTTGAGAAATGCTTGGCTGTTCAAAATAGAATAGGTGATAAATGAGTAAAGGTCAGTGCACTTCAAGATACTTATAAATGGATCCTTTTATTGCTGCTTCAATGACTGTTCTTCATTGTTTAAAACTTGAGTAAAACTAATTGTTCAGACACAATCACTCAGTCAACAATAAAATATTAATGCTCAGTAATGGTCAAATCCACCTTTATTTTGTGATTTTTGAATTATGCCTATTGACTTGGGTTGTGAAGGTTTGTGACTTTTAAAATATGGATCCCCAGAAAAAAAGTTTGGGAAACACTGCTCAATAAAACACCCCATAAATGTCACTGGATCACAGAGTAATATGTTAATAGGAAATAAATTAAGAAAATATATAACTTACAATCATGGAGGAAGCAGAATTTTCAGTAGCATTATCACAGTGCTAATATTCTAAAACAGTAGATTTTAGTTTTTTACGAGTGCTCCTGACTGTTCTTAAGATTTGTTCTTCCAGAAGAACATTTTCAGATAAGAAAAGTTTAGTGAATGTCAAAAATGTTCTCAAGAAGGCCTTAAGTACAAATTTGTTCATAAGAACATTTCATGAATGAGCAAATAGAAATAACATTGTATTAATCTAACATGGTTAAAAGTTCACAAGAGTCAGTTTTGTGTAAAGGCCCTGTCACACCTTGAGGATTTAGCCAGCGTATGCCGACGTACCAGAATTTCCCTAAAACGCTGGCATACGCTAAACATTGATGGTTTTTTTGTTTTGTTTTTTCAATTTTGGGCATATACAGAGCATATTTATAACAAGTTGGACGTATACATAACGTATTAGTAACGTATATAGAACATTTTGATAACTTATAGATAACTTATACCAACTAATGCTGAGCACCTACGAACACGTGTGTTGCCTATTAAAAGGCGACAAACTGATGATATATCATATATCATATCAATCTCTCGCTGTTTGATTGGTTATTTATTTAGGCTGTATGGTGTTCTCTGCAGATCGCCTACATGACGCTCTTTTTTTAAATGCAAATGACTGTTTCCCATGGCTCTCAGTGAGGACATTTTCCCACTGTCTGATATCCTCTGTGGCCAAAGTTTTCTCTGATCAAGTGTTTTGCATCGCTTATATGGGAGCACAAAGTCTGTAAGAGGACTGACAGTTTCCTCCCCATTTTTATACCGATTCTCCTAAACACTTTCAATATGCCATTATACAGTCGTTACAAGTTAGAAACACGTTCAGTAAGTTCTGCGGTCGTCTGGAACATGTCAAATACGTCTGCATACATCAATATGCGTTGGAGATAAGTTCGATTTAAGTTACACAAAGGTTGAAAGCACATTGCTCAGAAGTCATGTGTACACTAGACATTTTCTCAGTGTATTTGGACTCATGAGAAACTTACAATTAACGTGTGTCAATGATCGCATAACTTACCTACAACTTATGGCCCGTGTATGCAGGACGTATAAACATACGCTGACATACGTCCAGAAATTATCAGCATGCTTAAAAATTTTTCGACAACCTTGCCGTATGCCGTAGCGTGCTTCAGCGTGCTCAGAACTTACCTTACAATACTTACCTAGAACTTACCCGACTTACACCAGCGTATTTGCACAATTTTCTAAATCGTCAAGGTGTGACAGCCCCATAATATAGGACCTTTAATGTGACCAGTTGGAATCTGATCTCATTTTTTAAAAGAATCATATCTTTGTCTTTCTCATTATTAAGCATTTTTATACTGATTTATGTTGAACTAAAACAAAACCAGCACAGAAGCAGAGCAGCATCACAAGTAAGAAATTTGAAACTATATATGACATAATAACAGTTATTGTAGTGCAACATTTTATTTAGATTTTCATCATTTCAGAGAATAAACGCGCTCCCACTCTCAGTTTGAAAATGAGTTCTCACATTGGCTTCTGCTTTAAATAAAAGTATAAGAGCCAGTGTTTTGAACAGCTCTTTGAAACGAATGTGAAAAGATTCGGATCCCACAAAGGAAAAATAAGACCATTTACCATACGACCATGAAACACTACACTGTTATTAGTTTACATTTCCACTGAGATACTGACCAGGCCATGACAACATACACTGTATTCTAAAACTCGAGTGCCCACAAGGGTTTTTCAGTTTCAATCAAATTCCAAAACAGGATTACCATAAATTCTGCTGGAGAGTCCGGGCTGCAAATTGGAGCTCTACTCGGTTCTCCAGTGACCCGCTTTGTTGTTCATCTAAATTCTAATTGCAGTGTCTCCAAACTTCACGCGTTCCCAGATTTGGACGTGACACCATGTCTCTGCTCCTGGAGGACGCAGAGCTGATGTCAAATTCACAAACCGATGAATATTGCACTTAGCGTCTGTCTCCGTGTCTCTGCTCCAGGACTGTTCGGCTCTGCTCACGTGGAAATTGAAAGAGAGAATGTGGTTTTAATTGCCTTGAGTCTCATGTTTGGCGTGTTGATTTGTGCGTCTGACCCGTCACACTCTGCAGGCTTTAAGGTGTCCCATATGGAAAAAAACAGGAAAAAAAAAAAAAAATAAGAATTTACCAGTGTCTTTGTAGTAAATCTTTATATAAGGTTTATATGTGTCATGTGTGGTTTCCTCCTGAAAGTCGCCCCCTTTTGCATTTTTCTCATACAACTATATTATAAAAAAACTAGTAAAGATAAAGTGAACATTTTGCATGACATTTACAGGTAATGTACATGATAAACTACATTTTCTTTGTATGTTCCATGTAATGTTTGTATTCTTTCATTATATGTTGCAGTTAAAAAAACAAAACAAAATCTGAGTCAGAAGGGGGATTTAAACCCAGGTCACCTATGTGAAAATCCAGTGACTCACCAGTTGAACTAACCAGCCTGTACCTGAACTACAGCAGGTGTAGAGGACAGTTACAAGGACCTTGGTCTCCCACGAGCAAATGGCTCCTCGAAGAGGAAAGTGGCTCCAGGATTTTGCAGAGTAAAAATCTTTTTACAGCCTGATGTTTGCTCACTGTGATATCAGTGGAAGAATGTATGTCTTATGGTTTAAAGGTTGTAATGCAATATTTACATTACTGTGTTTACCCCCATGCTGCCCAAAACACACACACACACACACACAGACACATGCACACAGACACACACTGTGATAATTTTCTTTCTCACTCTCACACACACACAACACAGCAATCAACTTTAAGGAAACAATCATCATTTCACTTGTTTTTCTGTGATTCTGTGGTAAAAATGACATTTGTCCAACACTTGAAGGATATTGTGAGGAGATTGTGTGTGGGATTAGTGTCATATTCAGCCCTTGCAGGTCACAAAGTTTTATATGTTTCATGCTGCACATGGTTACACCCTTAAAGTCAGAAAGCCCACTAGTCAGAAAGCCCACTAGTCAGAAAGCCCACTAGTCAGAAGGCCCACTAGTCAGAAGGCCCACTAGTCAGAAAATCATTCCCCTCTTCTATTGGTTTGTCAGCAACATTTCTCTTGAACAATTGAATGTATATTTGATGAAAGCAACAGAGAATAATCCCTGGATATCAGGGAAGAATTTGTAAACTTTTGGATGTTTACCAATTAAAAATGGCTGCAACATCAACATTTTTAGAGATATTGTTAGGAAAACACATAATCATGCATAACAGAATTAGCCAAGGTCAGTATTACTTAATTTGTTGGTTTACAAACCCACCAATGCTATATTAAAAGAAAAAGATTGAAAATTAAATTGAAATGAAGGTTGTAGAGCTTGAATTACTGAACATTTTGCAAGTTGTTGCCTGAAAATCAGACAATTATTAACCCTGTTCCACTTAAGACAGACATTTCCACCCAAATCATTATTTCCTCAAACAGTTTTGCTGAATTTTAAGGGTTTAATATATTTATTACTTTTAATATTTACTTTTTAAATTTTTTAAAACTTGAAATACAATTTCATTTGTAACAATGTAACACGACCTGAACATGGATTTTCTGTCTAGAGGCTCTTCTGATGATAAGACTGACCCCGCTGCACATATTTACCAAAGATCTTGTAACTGTTTCCACTGTCATATACAAATCTTGTAAGATTCAGATAAAACATGTTAAAATGGTGTATGATTTGTCTATACCTTTTCCATATGGGGTGTCATTATGCCCAAATCCACTGCTCTGTTTTGTGTCTAAATCGTTGATGGCACGGGGACAGTTTGACAGACGCGGTGAGGTGTGGGACGACTTTGCGGGAGGATGGAGCAGATGTCAGTCAGGATATGCAAACTCCACATAATACCAGCAAAACACCAAACTCCAGAAATCAAAACCTGTCAGAAAAGACGGCCTCATCAACAGGATTAATGAAACAGCCATGAAAGAAACAAAATATAAGTCCAGGTTTATTTTGATAAACATTATGACATGGTTAAAAGCTCTAAAAAGTTGACTTTGCTTGATCTGTGTCCCTTATTGAGCTCCACCGGGCATATCTTGGTGGTCCACACAGGAGGCTGCAGTAGAACCTGCTGACTCGCTCTCGGGGGATTAGCAGGACTTGCACCTCAGAGTGAGTGGGGCTGAAGTCGGGGGCATGTCGGGCACAAATCTGCTTGTGCCGTGTGCCACCGGGAGCTCTGGCCTGGCTCACTCTGTCACTCATTACGTCCGTGTTAAAAACCTTTGATTATGACAGTGTGAATGTGGGACAGTGTGGACATGAGACGCACAGCCCGCGGCGGATTCAAAGCACTTTCACAACTTCCACAGTATCAGTGTGAAAGCAGCTCAACATTTGAACCAAAACACACAAGAGACACAGACACAGTGAGGTCCGGTCAAGTGGTAACGGAGGGAAACAGGCAGATTTTTACATTCAAATGTCTCTTATTCAGAAACTAGAGGGACTATTGAAATAAGTAAAGTATCAGAATGTAGGAAAGAGTTACACTCCAACAGGGTCAAGTTAAACCTGTGATATTCCTTCAAGTTGTTGCCAAAAAATTTAAAAAACTCATGTCGGTAACGGAGGGAATGAAATATGCAGCACTTTTTGGGCAATAAATCCAAACAGTGATAAGTCTTGGTTCTCACTTCCATATCCTGAACAAACTGGTTTGAATATTTGCTTCATATAGTTTTCTACCATATGGTACAAGATTAGGTTGAAAAACCTCTTACTTTTTGAGTCATGAGATTTTTTATTAAGAAAGGTCATGGTAACGGAGGGAAAAGTAACGGAGGGAAAATTGTGCAAACAAGTAGAAGGTGCAGGATTTTACATCATTTGTTGCTTTTTTCTTCCGAATACTTTAATATTACTTCAAAATGAAAGGAAACTATTTCTATAAAATATGTCAGTGCTTCCAAGCTAATTTGTATCATTTTAAATACTTTTTTTTTTTTTTTAATCATGTATCTTCATCATCAAAAAGATGGAATAACACAAGATATGATGAAATACATCCATTTATTGACATGATTTTTGGGTCTTTGAAATTTGGGAAATAATTTTTGTTCCATGTTTCATACATGGTCTGTTTAAAACATATGGAACTTTAGAACCAAAAATGGTACAGAAAAAAGGTCAACAGTTTCATAAACTAGAGTACATATGTATCTGTTCAATACATTTTTATATCAGATGCATTAACTTGAATTTTTGGCCTTGTTGTTTACTTCTGCTTGACCGGGTCCAGAGACACAAACAGAGACACAGAGACACAGACAGAGAGAGAGACAAATGCACAGACAAAGGCACAAATAGAGGCACAGACAGAGACACACAGACAGAGACACAGACAAAGGCATAGACAAAGACAAGAGACAACACAAACAGACACAGAGACACAAGTACTTGTACTGTCAGTACACAGACGGTGAGGGCCGGCATGACTTCAGAGAGAGAAGAGCCACTCAAGAGAGAGAAGAGCCGCTCCAGAGAGAGAAGAGCCGCTCCAGAGAGAGAAGAGCCGCTCCACAGAGAGAAGAGCCGCTCCAGAGAGAGAAGAGCCACTCCAGAGAGAGAAGAGCCACTCCAGAGAGAGAAGAGCCACTCCAGAGAGAGAGAGCCACTCCAGAGAGAGAGAGAGAGAAGAGAGCCGAGAGAGACTCCAGAGAGAGAAGAGAGAGCCAGAGACCACTCCAGAGAGAGAGAAGAGAGAGAGAGCCGCTCCAGAGAGAGAGAAGAGCCGCTCCAGAGAGAGAGAGAGCCGCTCCAGAGAGAGCCACTCCAGAGAGAGAAGAGAGAGAGAGAGCCGCTCCAGAGAGAGAAGAGCCGCTCCAGAGAGAGCCACTCCAGAGAGAGACTCCAGAGAGAGAAGAGCCGCTCCAGAGAGAGAGAAGAGCCGCTCCAGAGAGAGAAGAGCCGCTCCAGAGAGAGAAGAGCCGCTCCAGAGTGAATGCTCTTTTACTAGTCTTGTACTAGTGAAAGTGTGAAAACAATGTGTTGCTTTATTTTGGGCTTTGTGTCTTCAGTTCATTTGCATTTGTTTTCTTTATTATTACAGTTGTTTACATCTTAATAATGCAAAAAAAACAAATGGCTCTAATTAGAATGTTCAAATAAAATAAGAATACACTTCAATAATTAATGTCAGTAATCTCTGCGGGGGGGCGCTGTTGACAAGAGCTCATTATAATGAATACTAATTGCACTAGTCCCTCATGCCACACAAGTTAAAGGTTTGGAAACTTCAAACATCCAGAAAACACGTACTTCACAGTCACATCACGTGAACGGCGTACTGGAGCTGCTCTGGTTGTGAAACGTACACAAACTCTTCCTTTATTGACTGACACACACACGAGCAGATCCGGCCTCGTGTGTTATGGATGTGACTCCTCGTGATGCCTGATAAAAACTCTAATAAATACCTGTACTGCAGCGAGAGTCCCGGCGGAGCACCTGCAGCTCTCCACTCATACATCAGCCTCTGCAAAGTCGAACCAATAATGTGTGAGTCCCACAGAAGACAAATGGCAGTTTGTCTAATCTCACCACAAAGCATTCTGGGTAAGTGCTATTATAAAGGACTGCATGGAAAATGTATATGACTGTCAAAGGTTCATATTAGAAACTGATGGAATGATTGTCTCTAATATACAAAAGAAAATAAGTCAAAATAATGCAGGGAAAAGGAAGTGAAAACAACAAAACTGAAACTGGCAGATTTTATTTTGAAATGTGGAAAAAAAAATTACAGAAATATTCATTGTGTATTATTACAAAGTTTGTTTTTTTATTAATTGTCATAATAAAAATCAACTTTTTGGAGCTTTCTACCAAGTTGCCGATCTCTTCTGAACTATTAACCACTTCATGACATCACAAGGTGGAAGAGACTAATGATAAATGATTACTAAAACATGTGAATGAAACAACTCCAGGGATGTCAATTTGGCATAATATACTGCATGATCTTTAACGTAGTGAACAAATGTGATCAAATGTAAGTAAAAATTCAATGGTGAAAAATGTGGGGAGAAAAAATGTATCGAAAGCAGTAACCAAATTTGAAAAGTATAAATGTAAATCATGAATGCAATGTAAATGTAAATAAATGCAAAAATGTATTGTAATGTAATAAATGTAATATAATGATGTATGATGATGATGATGTAAAAAGTGTAATGTAATGTAAAAATTTATTGTAAAAAGTGCAATGTTTTGTAAAAATATATTGTAAAAGGTTTAATGTGATGTAATGTAAAAGTGTAATGCAAAAAGTGTAATGTTATGTAAAAAGTGTAATGTTTTGTAAAAATGTATTGTAAAAAGTGCCATGTAATGTAAAAAAAAAAAGTAATGTAATGTAATATAATGTAAAAAGTGTCATGTAATGTAAAAGAAATCTAAAAAGTGTAATGTTTTCTAAAATGTATTGTAAAAGGTTTAATGTAATGTAATGTAAAAATGCAATGCAAAAAGTGTAATGTAATGTAAAAACAAGTAATGTAATGTAATATAATGTAAAAAGTTTAATATAATGTAATAGATGTAAAAATCTGGTAACACTTTATAATAACTACACCTTACTTAGCCTTAATAAAGCATGAACAAAGACTTAATTAATAATGAACAAAGATTTAATTAATAATGATTCACACTTAGTAAATGTTTAATAAAGGATAATTTGTCTTCACTTTAGAAAAGCTCTCAAAAAGACTTAACTAACAGAAAACAGCTGCCTGAATGATCATTACATTGTATTATTAGTAAATCATTCTCTCATAGTTTACTAATGATTAATAAATGGTTAGTTCATGAGTAATTAAGTATGAAATAATTATGAGTTACTATTTACAGCACAGGCATATTAACTGCAAGTGCTAATTATGGTAGTAATTAAGTAGTTACTAAGTGTGAGTCATTATTAATTAAGTCTTTGTTCATTATTAATTAAGTCTTTATTCATGCTTTATTAAGGCTAAATAAGGTGTAGTTATTATAAAGTGTTACCATAAATCTGTCTGCACTTGATGTTTCTACCTCAATTATAACTGGATCGAATGTGCAGTCAAAACTGGCAAAAAGGGTGTAATGGTACCTGCCGGTCAGATCTGTGTATTTCCCAGTCTTGGAGGATATTTTCGTTCTCATTTTATATCATATATTCCTCTGTTATACTTTCAGTCTGAGTTACCATTATACATTACCTGTTAGAGGACACTTTCAGGTATTAACTAAGACTTTGTTTGCCCGTATACTTGTGTTGCATTTGAGTCCAATTTACCTGCGTGATACTAGAGTTGTTCCCTGCATTAGTAGATGTTCCTAATGGTTTCACAAAATCTGTGAAAGTCCCTATTCAGAACATCACTAAACATGACATCTATCTTCCAAAGAGAACTGTTTTGGGAACATTAAAATAAGTTACAGAAGTAAAACCTCTTAACAGTGTTTCAGACAATCTAAACTTAGACCTTCAAACCAATGTAAACATATGTTCTGCCAATCTCAGTTCAGTGCAGAAGACCAGTGACAAATGCCAAACAAAGGACACTAATGTGAAAAGTGAAAAATGGCATCCACCTGTTGAATTGCCACATTTGAACGAGAAAGAACGAAAGACTGTAAAGGACATGCAGTTTGAGGAGTCTGATGTCTTTGCAAAAAGTGACTCCGACATTGGCTACATCCCAAATCTGCAACTTAAAATCAATCTTACAGACAATGTGCCAGTCCAGACATCCTACAACTCCATTCCAAAGCCGTTGTATAAGGAAGTGAAAGACTATGTTTAAAAGCTACTTGATCATGGCTGGATTAGGAAATCCACTTCTCCCTATTCCTCACCATTGGTCTGTGTGAGAAAAAAGACATGTCATGTGCGTTGATTTTCGGGGGTTAAATCGCAAAACTATCCCTGATCCCCACCCACTCCCACGCATTCAAGACCTGCAGGATAACTTGGGGGGCTACTCATGGTTTTCAATACTAGACCAAGGTAGTGCCTACCACCAAGGCTTTGTGGAAGAGAACTCAAAACACCTCACTGCTTTTAGCACACCTTGGGGGTTATATGAGTGGAGCCGCGTCCCATTTGGCCTTACCAACGCCCCAGCAGCCTTTCAAAGATACATGGAAGGTGTTCTTGAAGGTTTAAGAGATGAGTGTTGTTCCTCCTTACTTAGATGATGTGTTATGTTAAGACTTTCACTGACCATGTAAATAACTTAAGACGTGTTCTACACAGACTTAGAGAACATGGGGTTAAGTTACACCCTACCAAGTGTGAACTTTTTAAACGTCAGATTAGATATGTAGGTCGTCTTGTCACTAGTGAAGGTGTCCAGATAGACCCTAAGGACCTAGAAGCAGTTAACTAGCTCAAAGAGAGAGAACCAAAAATGTTGGAGAAGTTAGAGCTCTCCTTGGCTTCTTAGGTTACTACCGGACATTTATTCAGGACTTTTCAAGGCTAGCAAGACCTTTATTCAAACTTGTTGAGAGTCCAAGTGAGGTGTAGCATAGGCCCACTAAAATCCAACCTAACAAGTTCATGAAAAACACTAATGGTCAGCTTCAGCAGTTGTCACGTTTTGTAGACATGTTAACCAGTCCACCTATTCTAGCATACCCAGACTTCGACCTACCTTTCGTCCTCCATTCAGCCGCTTCCCATGAAGGACTAGGGGCTGTACTTTATCGCAACAGAACAACAAACGTCATGTCATTGCCTATGGTTCCAGGACGCTCACACCTGCTGAAAAAAAAAAAAAAAATCACCTTCATTCCGGCAAGCTCAATTTTCTCGCACACAAGTGGGCAATCTGTGACAAATTCAGGGATTACCTTTATTATGCTCCAACTTTTACTGTATTCACAGATAATAATCCCCTCACATATGTTTTGAGCACCTCCAAGTTAAATGCAGTAGGGCATCGCTGGGTGGGTGAATTAGCAGATTTTCACTTTACCAAGTATCAAGTATCGTTATGGAAAATCGAATGCTGATGCTGACACATTGTCCAGATATCCAGTTAAACTGTCCGATCACTTGCCAGGGTACACAGAGACAATGCTACCTGAAGTTATTTCTGCAATTTGGCAAGGTGACAAAGCAATGAGAGACAGTGATGTGCCATGGGTTGCCGCTTTACAGTTAAACTCAAATGACACAAACACTGAAGGTACTCCCGTAATCTCACCTGAAGATCTCAGAACTGCACAAAAAGAGGACAAGTCTATCTGAAGTGATACAGTTGAAAAAAAGAGGATGGAATCCAAATGAAAAGGATAAGAGACGAATGACACATGAAACACGGAGACTAGTACATGAGTGGAACACACTAAAACTTGAAAAAGGACTGCTATATAGGGTTACTGGGAAAAGAAAACAATTAGTTCTACCAGACAAACTGAAAAAGACAGTTTTGAAACATTTGCATGATGATATGGGTCATGTAGGTGCAAACAAGGTCACTCACTTAGCTCGAGAACGCTTTTATTGGCCATTCATGCAGCGCGACATAGAAGAGTATGTCATTCGTCAATGCCCTTGTCTCAAACAAAAACATCCGTGTGTCCCAGACAAAGCTCCAATGGGTTCAATCACCACAAGTGCCCCATTTGAACTTGTATCAGTAGACTACCTTCATCTTGAACCGAGTATATATACTAGTCCTGGTAGACCACTTCACGCGTTTTGCGCAAGCTTATCCAACTAAAAATAAGTCAGGCAAAACGGCGGCTGAGAAAATATTCCATGACTTCATCCCAAGGTTTGGATACCCTGAAAAAGTCCATCATGACCAGGGTCGGGAGTTCGAAAATGGTCTATTCCAAAGACTCCAACAACTCGCAGGAATAACCCATTCTCGAACTACCCCTTACCATCCTCAGGGGAACCCTGTTGAGCGTCTAAACAGAACTATCCTTCAAATGTTACGTACCCTGCAGGAAGAAAAGAAAACACAGTGGAAAGATCATCTGCCTCACATTCTCCATGCATACAACTGTACAAGACATGAAGCAACAGGCTACTCACCGTTCTTTCTTTTGTATGGTAGAATGCCTAGGCTACCAGTAGATTTGCTTTTTGACATTAAACCTGTAAGTGACTGTAAAACAAAACAAGAATATCCTGAAAAATGGGCAACTCGTATGCAAGAAGCGTATAAAATTGCCTCAGAAAACCGCCAGAAAGGGAAAAAGTACTATGACCAACACTCAAAAGGCATCCCTTTACAACCTGGAGACCGAGTATTAGTCAGGAATCACTCTGAATGAGGTGGACCTGGAAAACTAAGAGCTTATTGGGAACAGCGTATCCACAGAGTTGTTGAAAAGATGGGAGATGGTCCTGTATACAAGGTTCAAGCTGAGACAGGAGACTGCAATCTCAGAGTTTTACACAGAAATCTTCTGTTACTAGTCAATGATTTACCACTGGAAAAAGAACAACATCACAACGTAAACTGGACAAGACAAAAACAGAGAAAAGAGCAAAGATCAGGAAGTTGATGAGGAGTCTGAACAGTCTGATGAGGAGTACACATATAACTGGCAACGTGTAACAATGTCTCAAAATAAAACTCAACCTTAATCACACTGTGACCTCAGAGCCACAGCACCTGCATTCCAACCTGAAAGACAAAGTACTCAACCAGTGTTCACTTACCATCAGTTTGGACAGCCATCTTATCAGGCACTGGAGACCCGAAGCAAACATGATGCTTGCTTGTGTCCCTATGCCCTATCACCCAGCTCAACCTGACCTGTACTATTACCCTGCTCCCATATGGACAAAATAGACCTTGAAAAAAAAAAAACCTTAAGTGACCATTCAGATTATCCTCAGACCAAGTAATAAGACTCTTTAAGACTGTGTGACCTGATTTGAGACACTTAGTGTAAGATGCCTGAGTCATCTTTTAAAGCAGGGGAGAGTGTAATAGGTTGAAAAATGCTATATTTATGTTTTATATAGAAACAGACACTCCCTCTATTTTTATTTTATTTTTTTTATGATTTCAAATGTGTCTTATTTTGGGTGCAATACATACTCTGACCAATAGAAGGTTAGTGCTACTGTGTTGACTAGAGGAACACAGCGTAGGCGCAGCTTCAGAATTAAACAAGCTGTGGCCAGACTAACGTGTCTCCTCTTCGTCTATCCACAGGTACGATTTAAAAAGTTGTTTCTAAGTCCCGTTTCTAACATCAGTTAAGTAGTAATAACGTCTTTCAAACTATATTTGAGCAAGGTATTTTGCTGAAGTGCTTTATAACATGCTTAAAGTTAGTTTATACCATTTTGAGACCAGATATTGCTCAAGTCCAAGTGTAAAACAGTAGCCATTTGTATTTTTCTTGTAGTTTAAGCCGAGTCCGTTTTTGTTGCCATACGCAGGCGCTTTTCCTTTTATGTGGCCGACCCGCTTGTGTGTGTATGTGACAGAGAGACGTAGGAGTGTACTTAATGCACTGCAGTAATGTAATAAGGACAGATATGGTAAAGAGTGTATGTACATGTAAAGATATGTATAAATGTATGTTTATTATTTTATGTATAACTAGATGTATTTATTTGGATTTTATGGATTATTTTATTGTCTGTTACCAAGTATTTGTTTATTTACTTCTGTAATTTATTGTTTTGTTGATTATATAGTTTTGGAGAGATTGAGCCAGTCGAAGTGGAATGAGAAAGAAATGAATAATTGAATGATTGTCAGAATTAAACAAGCTGTGGCCAGACTAATGTGTCTATCCACAGCAACACCACACCTTTAGGCCACACAGTCTAACTCTAACTGTGTGCCACTTGCTACTGCCCAGCTTTCCCCTCGGGCCGGTGCCGGTAACATAATGTAAAAAATGTAATGTAAAAAGTGTAATGTTTAGTAAAAACATATTTTAAAAAGTTTAATGTAATGTAAAAGTGCAATGCAAAAACTGTATTGTAGTGTCATGTAAAAATGAAATGTAAAATGTGTAATGTAATGTAAAAAAAAAGTCATGCAAAAAATGTAATGTCAAGTAAATCTCATCTAAAAATGTCATGTAAAAATGTAAATGTAAAAAACGTAATGTAATAAATGTAAATCATAAATGTAACTCAAGCTATACTTTCCAAACTATGACTGATACTACGACAAAATACATAAACAAAAGGAAATGACACTTTTAAAAGTCAAATCAACGTAAGCTGCTTTTGTGAGTACCAGGATTTTCTCTTTGAAAAACCTGCTCAGCCTTGATTAAACCCCCGGGCCTGTTCTTTGACTATGTGAGAGTTTGTTTATGGAGCTGTACTTTCATTGGAGAATGAGCTGTACGATGTTGAGAACTCCGGAAACACAGGGGTGCTCGCTGAGGGATTTGATGTTTCCAAAAATATAAACTAAAATAAAAATAAACATGTCAAAAAGAACAGCTTTGACTTTGGTGAAACTTTCTGGCAGCGCTACTTTTTGTTTAATTAATTCCTTCTCGTGTATTATAAAGCTGCACTGTGTAACTTTTTGGTTGGGACTCCATCACCTGCTTATTTCTATGGATACGTCATTGCTCTGCCTGGAATGTTCCACAGTGTGACATTAAACAGCTCTACTTTACATTTATTCAATTACAGGTGGTTTCATAGCTCAAAAATACCTCGAAAAACAGACATTCTGACTGTGAGCGGGGTCGCCTCTCCACAGATCTGACCTGTAACTCGGTCTGGTTTAGTCTCGGTGTAGATACGAAGGTTTAATGCCATACTGTGAAACATTCCAGACAAAGCAATGGCATCTCCACAAAGACGAGAATTTGGCAGACCCTCGTTTACATCTCCAAAGCTCACAATGCTTCCGTTCCACCTTGTGATGTCATGAAGTGGTAGTTTTCAAGTTAACAGCTCCTTCTAGTAGAAACGGATTACCTGACCTTTGAAAAAAACTTTACAAAGACAACGTAAAGGACTGAGAAACAGCAGGGGTTTTTACGAAATCAACAATCAAAGCATCAAACTATGACTTATCTCGGGTGAAACAAGTTCTAGATTTAGTTTTAAAGGTTACGAGAATTTTCGAGAGGTGACATCTTCTGCATTTGAGAGACACGAGAGACAAACGAGCGGCTGTGGTTGGATCATCTCAAGTTTGAAGAGAGGTTTTTCACGCTCTGTGGTCCAGTTCCAGTCTCTTTTGGATTCAAACTGAATTGTCACATTTACACAAGAGCTTAAATTCTGAATAAAAATAAAGTCTTTAAACTGGAAAATGTAAAAATGGGCAAGGTACAAACCTGAGGCACTTTGACTGAATATATTAAAAGTCCTTTATTGCATGAAGCCACGTCAACATGTTTCGACCAGCAAGATGGTCTTCGTCAGGACAAAGTGAAAATAAATAAATTCTGAATAAAAATGAATTCTGCTTTAAAAAGACCATGTAAACACTTACTAACTAATGAACATGAGTACTCAAAATTAAAATTAATTAATTCCAAAGTAAGTAGATAGTTTATTCTAATTTTAAAGCTGAATAAATTTTCCTCGATCATGTAAATGTTTATTCTTCTTAAAAAATAATTCCAGTCGTTCAGCACATGTTTGTTGTGTCGTCCTTCTGACACCATCCGGATGATCCAGCTCCACCAGTCCTGGCTTCGGACTTTCATCCACGTCTCTTTGGATTTGTGAGCGGGATGTGGGAGTGGGCTGAGGTAGAGCAGCCTCACACTCACTTTGTCTTCTTCCTCCCTTCTCCAACACTCGTCTCTTCTCCTCCTCAGCTGACAGACGTAAAGCGTGATGAGAGAATTCTCCAGCTGCTGCACAATTATCATCAGAACGACTGCGGAAAAAGTTTGGATTGTGTTTGTGTCCTTGGTGTAACGACAAACTGAGATGACAGAAAAGCAGGTAGCAGCTGAAGTGTTGTTTTCTTCTGGTCAACGCAAATACGTTGGTGTCTCTGTCAAATCAGAACCCTTCCCCACCCCCAGACGCAAACCTCAGATGTAACTAGGGATGTCCCCATCACATTTTTTTGCCTCCGAGTCATTTGATTTTGAGTATCTGCCAATACCGAGTCCCAATTCAATACTTATATAAAACATTATGAAATGAAGTAAGAGCAAAGAATAAGATCCAGGATGTGTGGGGGATCAGATTGTGTTGATTCCTATGTGTAGTATTTGATCTGAACTTAGTGTGAAAAGTCAAATGTCCAAAACTTTAATTTTATTAATTTTTCTAACTATTCACATCATTGTTGAATATCTTGACTTTTCACAGTCTGGTGAAAAACAAAACAGGAACCAGACCAGAATCAGATCAGACCTGAGACTAGACTCTGCACAATTTACAGTTTGTATATTTGATATTATATGGAAGCATGTGCATTACATTTGAAACATTTAGGCTTGTCTATGAAATCCAAATAATACAAAATTTTACCAAATAAAAACGAGATGACAGGAGCCCCACAGCCTCTCTCCCCCGCACCACCCCCATATGCACAAACCCACAGCGGAGCGCACTGCAACATTGCTCCCATTGCTCAATTGACACTTCATGCCGCTTTTCCCACCCTCCCCGCCAAAAGCGCCAACTCCGCTGTGCAACATGCAAACACCACCATGCAACGACGCCATCGACCGCGCAGGTGTGAACACAGGCCACAGAACCACAGGTAACAGCGCCTGAGCACGGCACGGCCCAAAAGTCCCAGCACGAGTCTGTCACTAGTTCAACAGGCATTGGTGCGTATGTGTGTATTGTACCCTGTGTGTTATATACGTATATTATTTATCCGATACCTGATCGAACAATAATGGCCGAGTCCGGATCAAGTCCACAGTCACGTGATCGGCACCGACTGATCAGGACAACCCTAGATGTAAGCTCGAAGAAGAGAATGAGATTGTTAGTTCCAAGGCTGAAATGATCCAAATGATTCTAGTAGATGTATGAAGTTTGAAGACACAGTGGAGCACTTCCTGTATTATCACATGACATTACAAGGTGGAACACTGTTTTCTGTTTGAGAGAAGAACTCAGCCTAAATATGCAGGGTTTAACTTCCAAATCCTGCCCTTCCTCCCCCCTCACTCTCCCCTTTACTCTTCCTCTTCTATTTTTAGTGTGGCACAAACTCACGCTGGAACGGCACTTTTGAAATAATGGCGAGGGAGCGTGAACATCTGGAGCCAGTTGGCACTTCACTGGACACACTCCACATGAATTTACTGCCCCCTCCTCTGCCCTCTGTTACACCATTCAAGAGCTGCTCACTGTTTTACACCCATAAAAACAGAGACAGGAGAAACTTTAGGTATATCTCCTCCTCAAGTTCTAGTTAGAAACCACAAGGCAGCTCTTTGAATAAAAGTAACCACACAAAGGCAAATAAATCAACAGAAACTACCACTTCATGACATCAGTGTGAATGAAACAACTCCAGGTATGTCAGTTTTGAGTAATATATGACCTTTAATGTAGTAAAAAAAATGTAAGCAAAAAGTAAGTACCCACATTTTTCGAGCTATAAGTCACACTGTTTTTTTTTTTTCATGGTTTGGGTGTTTCCTGCGACTTATACTCCAGTGCGACTTTTATATTAAAATGTTCACACTGAAGCGTGGAGAGGCTCTAGTCTTGTGTGTCAGGATCTGCTGCTCCTGTTCCTCCTGTACCACTGTCACTTCACTCTACTGCACATGTCTACTGCACAAAGAGCCTCTGAGAAAGAGTCTGTATCATGTCAGTTGATCGCACCATTACTTCTGCACCACTGACAATTCAAACAAACTTATAAAGACGACTGAGAAGACTGAACACAAATGCACCCAAAATGAAATATTTTGCAGATTACAAGCTGCAAGTTGTGAAATCTACAGCTGAAAACTAATCAAGCAGCAGAAAGAAAGTTTGAAGTGAGAGAGAAACTTGTGAAGGACTGGTGGAAAGCGGAGATGAAGAACACAGCTTCACGACAACTGGGAGGATGCAACATGCAACTTTCCTGAAGTCACTGGATGGATGGACAAAGCCTGGACATCAGTGACACTGAAATCATCCTGACGGGATTCAGAAAGACCCAAATAATTCTAACTGGAACTGATGCTGAGTCTGACGACAGCGACACAGAAGAGGAAGTGGTCGCTCTGTTTACCTCCAGAGTTCAAGGCCGAGTTGCTCAGAAGTGACACCGAGGATGAAGAATTGAATGGATTTAGTGATTTGGAGTGAGATGGAGAGTTTGGTAAACTTGTTCTGTTGTTTATGTTATAATTACCTGAAGATCTGTTCATATGTGACATTAACAGTCTGTTGTTCTCTCTTCTATTGTTATTACTACAACTTGACTTTCAACAAGAAATGTCGGTTCCTGGTCTCTAATTTTATAAAATAAATTTTTCCCAAAAAGTGTGATTTATAGTCTAGTGTGACTTATATATGCTTTTTCTTCTTCATTATGCATTTTTGGCTGGTGCAGCTTATACTCTGGAGCAACTTATAGTTCAAAAATTTGTTGTAAGTAAAAAAAATAAAATAAAAAATTCAGAAACAAAAGTAAATGACTCAGAAGTTACTGACACTTCACACAAAGGCACACAAAAAATACACTTGAACAGAAACAACTCCAGACTTAAAGAGGCTTCTGAGGAAGATACAAGATTGAGCTAAAACATGTGAAGCAGGTTAACAAATTCTTTTACAGTCTTCCCTCGTTATATCTCGGTTCACCTTTCGCGGTCTTAGTGCTAGGGTTTAGGGTTCAGTGCAATTTTGCATGCCTTTTCTTTACAATTTATGAACGTGCATTGTGTTCCTCCCGCTGCGTCCTGATTGGCTAAGGGACTCCTGTCTCCTGTACAGTACAGAATGTGTTCAGTCAAATGTACATAAAGGTTCTCTCTGTCTCAGTGTGATTCTGAAGTGCTTTATGTTTGCCGTTTTCTCCCCGACAAAACCCACAATGTCGCAAAATGTTCTGCACTGACAAAGGCTCCTGCGGTCGCACCCAAAAGGCAGAGGAAGATACTAACCCTCGCACTAAAAGTCGGATTTCTGGACACGCTGAAGGAAGGTACAAGTTAAGCTCTGTAGCAGAGTCTTGCATCGGGTCGGGTACCTGCAAATAGTTGCTGAAACCAGGACTGCGAGTGCCTGCAGTAGGGTGGCCGTAAAGTGTGATCGGACTACAACCGTGTTTACTTCCATGAGGTGCAGAGCTGAGCTGGTCCTTTCTCCTGTGGTCACCTTCGAGCCTGTCCTGACAGTGAACTAGGACTAAAACAGGACTAAACCAGAACTGAAACAGGACTCAGTTTTGTTTTAGTCTTCCTCTTCAGTCCTGGAATCAGTCCTAGGTTAGTCCTGGGTTAGTCCTGGTTTAATCTTGGTTCAGTCCGTGGTGTATGCAGCACAAAAGTTTGATATAATCTCGGGATAACAGGCGGGTGCGGTGTTGTATTGCAGGACTCTGCACTGTAGGGCTCCATTACGGAATAAATTAATTTGGTTTGTTACATAAAGGACGCAAATAACATAAGGACAACAGCAGCTACAAGTTTTAAGAAGGATATAAAAAGGGTAACTGTCCTGTGTGAGAAAAGTGTATAAAGTTTGTGCTGAGGGGTTTTACAGCCTTAAAACAGATAGAATAATTGTAAAATATAAAGTTGACTACTTTGCTGATTTCACCTATTGTAACCCCCGCGATAAATGAGGGAACACTGTATAACAAAAAGAATTGGTACTTAAAGGTGAATTGAGGAACTTTTTGGTGGAGGATCCGTCAAACACTTTCCTTCACAGAGATGCTATTGCTTGGTCTGGAATGTTTCACAGTATGGCATTAAACCTTTCTATCTTCATGGAGACCAGACCAAGTTACAGGTCAGATCTGTGGAGAGGCGACCCCGCTCACAATCAGAATGCCTGTTTTTCTAATATAGGACCTTTAAAACTATCACTGAATGACATCACAAGGTGGCACAGAGCATTTAAACAACCTAATAATGCAGGATTTCTCAAAATGAATGAAACAAAACACAACACCATTTTTGAGGAGGTAACAACATTCCAACATGGCTTGAAGCTCACAAGAGTCGATTTTGACAAATATAAAACATTTAATATTTTAAAACTGAATGAACCTTTACTTATAAGCTTAACTTTTGTGCCTTCAAATTCAAAATTCATATTCAGAATCCAGCTTCACACAGACTGAGAAAGCTGCGTCTCTGTGTGGAACAAGAGAGGCACACAAGCGCTCTCTGGCGTTTCTAAAAATAACTACAACTGCACCTCTTCCGCTCCAGTAATTATCATGTAGTGTGAAATGTGACTGATTCTTCTATTTATTTATACGGAAAGCGTAGAACAGTGGAGCATGTCAAATCCTGTGTGTTTCATGTGGGGGCACCGGCTTGATTCCAGCAGGAGCAAAGGGCCACGGCTGCTTTTGTGAGAAGAATTTGAAAGGTTTTTTTGTGACGCCGCCATGCTGAGCTTAGTGTTTGAACCACTACATCCATTCTCCACACAGCCACGGGCAAGCCGCTTTAAACTCTTTCCTGCAGTACAATTCACACACAGTAATAAGCACGAAGCCAAAACAGGGTATGCACCGTTTGTACCCATAGACTCTATACTGTATAACATATTTTCAGACTAGAAGTTGCACTGGCACTTTCTGGGTGAAATTTCTTTTAAAAAAATCAGAGACCAGGAACCGACATTTCCTGTGTAAAGTCAAGTTTTAGTAATAACAACAGAAGAGAGAACAACAGACTGTTAATGTCACATATGAACAGTTGTCAAGGAAATCTATCCAAAGACAATTCTGTTAAACAAGAAAACACTCAGAATGACAAAGTATTATATACTTGCGCAAGGAGAGTTGTGTGGCTGTCTGTCCGCTTCCAGCCCTACCCTGCCCACAACTCTCCAAGCAACACTTTTATTTGAAATCATTTCACAGATAAGCACATTTCATGACATCACAATACATATGGTTCACATGTTATCTCATGACTAACAATCTTCAACTAAACCGCCTCCCCATTTCACACCTGATTACATGTCCCAGTGAAAAAACAATCACGTCACAGTCTTCCATTTGATGATGGGACAAGCCCTACTTGTTGTTTCCCATGGTAGATTAGCTTCAAGAATGAGTTGACACGTCATTCATATCAGCTGCTTGTTTTCATATTACATATATCTCAAAACAAGACACCCAAACAAGATTGATAACTTTTATATTACATCATGATTTATTACCTCCGCCAAGGAGGTTATGTTTTTGCCGGCGTTTGTTTGTTTGTTTGTTTGTTTGTTTGTTTGTCTGTTAGCAACATAACTCAAAAAGTTATGGACCGATTTTTTATGAAATTTTCAGGATTTGTTGGAAATGTGAAAAGGAAGAACTGATTTCATTTTGGGGGTGATCCGGAAGAAATCCTGGATTCTGGATCACTTTGAAATTTTAGTTAACATTGTGGTAAATGGGGCCAAACATTTTGTTTCTCAATATCTCAGTTAATTATTGACCAAACCCCATGAAATTTGACTCAGGGATGGACAATGGGATCCTCTTTCATATTCCAAAGGCTGATCCGGATCTGATCCAGAAGACTGATTTTATCACAATTTTATAAAAAATGGGGGTAGTCCTTGGCGGAGGTCTGCGCTCTCTGAGTGCTTTTCTAGTCTTTAAATGATTCACTCTTTAAAAGATTAATACTTTAATGAGAATTACATATATAAACTAGAAACTAGATTTTCTTTTTGGGGGCATTTGTGTTGAGTCTTCTCAGTCGTCTTTATAAGTTTGTTTAAATGTTAAATAGTTCAGTGGTGCAGAAATAACGGTGCGATCGACTGACATGATACAGACAGAACAGAGGCTCTTTCTGCAGGAGACATGTGCAGTAGAGCCAAGTGGTACAGGAGTATTGGGAGCAGCAGATACTGACACACAAGCCTAGAGCGTAACACTGGAGTATAAGTTGCATGACCACCCAAACCATGAAAAAAACTGTGACTTATACTATAAAATATGGTATATTAGACCTGAGTATTGTCCAGCTCCCGGGCTACATTCACCCCTTTTTTTGACTCTGACTGGCCCGTTTAAGATAATTTTTAAATTACAAAATAAACATATTTTGTAATTTTACCTCATGCAAGGACTAAAGCTGCCTTGCTTTTATTTTAGATTGTTTTTTTTCTTTTATTTATGATGTTTTTTGTAAGGTAACATTAATTTTTCATCACTTAGTCATAACACAAACTCCTACCAGTCTGACCAGCTTTATAAAGAAATACAATACATATTCTTTATTGAGTTAAGCTTTTCGGCCTTCCACAATAATTTATGGTTCTCATGTTGCCCCATGGTAAAAATAATTTGCCCACCCTTGGTACTGTTTATAGATAGATAAATACTATATTGACACGACATAAGTATATGATCAAACACACTACAACATGATGACTTACAAGAGGAGGAAAGTGGGGGGGTGAAGTTACAAGTACTACAAAAACACAATACAACAACAATGAAAGTGTGGGCCTAGAGAGTCACTCCACCTGGCACCCAATCTGTATACTGTAATAGGCATAGCTCAGGATCTAGCCGCCGTGTTCTCAGATAGTAGGAAGTGAGTATGGGCGTGGTTCCTGTTCCATCGACAATTCACTTTTTATTGAAGAATCTTTGCCCCTCTCTTTGTAACTGCTGCTGTCAGACTCCTTATTTTGGTCTTAAAATGTTTGTATTCACTGGCTCTACATGATCCTGGTGTTTTTATTTCGCTATTTTGACCATAAATCAAAATACAAACATGGCTCTTTGGTTGCTACTTCAGTTGATACAGTCAGAATTCCAAATATAGTACTTGTCTCCAAATTAGCCCCTGTACTCTCTATATAGCCTATACTCTGGCTACATTCAGACTGCAGGGCTTAATGCTCAATTTTGATTTTTTTGTGAAATCCGATGTTTTTGCGAAGTCGTTCACATTTCCAATTAAATGTGACTTGTATGTGATCTCCAGTGTGAACATTAAAGTGTCCCGCATGTGCACTGGAGACACGATGACGTCAACCACAGCGAGCGTGCTCTGTGTTTATGGAAGTTGTCCAAACATGGACGCAGCATTGAGCACCTGGAGATTTTAAAGTTCCTCTTGTACCAGAGCCAGAACATGAACAACTTACTTGTTTTAAAGAGGAGACTGAGAAGGAGAAGGACGAGGTTTTTGGCCGTGGTGTTTTGTGGGGCAGTGGCAGCGAAGTTCGTTGAAAGGAACGTGTGGATGCGGAGACGTAGCCAAGAGTGGTGAGTGGCGATGTGCTTCGCTTTTCGCCTACTTCAGCGCAGAATAGTGACGTTTGTGGCTTGCTGGTAACGTGTAGGTCGGATGAATGTGCTTTGGCCGTTCAGACTGAAGTCACATGTCAAAAGATCGGATATGTATCGGATTTAGGAGCACATATCCAAGTGGCCTGGGTCGTGTTTGAAAAAATCGGATCTGTGTCATTCAGACTGTCACTAAAAGATCAGATACAGGTCACAGGCCAAAAAATTGTATTTGAGTCACTTCAGGCTGTAGTCTGAACGTAACCTCTGTGAGCTTCATTTGACTTCTACACTTTTATATTAGGTACAGTGTTCATGTTGCATGTAGGCCACACGCATAAGACTATTACATAAAAAAAAAATAAATGATTGGCTTGTAGGGTGATTGTTAAGGTTAAGGCCTGATTTTTAAACCTTATTTACCACAGGAGGGCATCTGGTGTCAGTAGGGGGCCTATTGAAGACTATTTCAAACTCCTGGAAAACAGCGTGAATCAGTATGTGTTTAGAAAAACCCATCAGATTGATATCTGTGATGAGACGCCTTTCAGCTGGACAGTCTGCACAGGAAAGTCCTCGTGGCCCTGGGGATGAAGCACATCAGCAGGAACCGGGGCCACATGTGTCCTGCTTTAATGCAGCTGGGAACCGTATCCCCCATTTATCATGTACATGGGGAATAACCGGGGGCCCTACAACAAGCTCGGGGTCCTTGATGCTCTGATTCTAGAGTGGTTTGTCACACACTAACTCAATTCACCATCAAGCAGCGCCCCCTGGTGCTTATGTGACAAGAGACGGAACATTAACATGACAGCATCGATAAACGTACATTTTGTTTGGTTATTTATTGAACGTCAAGTGAACTACAGTTTAAAATGGCATGTAAAACACTCATTGTTTTTTTTTTTTTTTAATGAACCATTTAAAATATGTACATTTTATACTTTGTCATTAAATAGCATCACTGTTTTTCATAAAACTACGAGGGACAATGATCACCTCTTCATCAGGGCCAAGGTCTCGGCAAATGTAGCTTGAAGGTGAGACTACAACACTGCAGTACTCCTTCAGATCACTCATGTAAGACTGAACGTAAAAGTACACTACCGGTCAAAAATTTTAGAACACCCTCATTTTTCCAGTTATCTTTTGCAATCCAAGTTGTACAAGTCCAATGAAGAGCTTGAAATTGTATAAAGTAAGCCAGGCTAGTGCCACCTCCATTCAATGTAATTTCTCTCCAGAGACTAGGTCAGGAATCAGAATACACTAGACGGTTTGCAAAAACCCCGGAAGTTATAGACCATGCACCGGCCAATCAGCGAAGAGCTGTGAAGCCATGACATCAAACTTGTCGCGCCTGTCCTGGTCCCTTTTGTAGTACAGCAAAACAGTAAAAAAAAGCGTTGAGATGGATGTAGATGAAGACAGACATTCTGTGTTGGCAACGATTCCTGAGATCGAGGATCTAAAGCCGGAACAAAGAGAATGTTTGGTAAATTCTTCCCTACAGGATTTGGTGCATTACATATGTCACAACGAAATAGCAGTGATTGGTTAAATAAAAAAAGTACCCGCCTACTGTTGAGTGAACGAACCCTAATGCTGCGAGGTCAAACGGTTTCCACCGGCGGTGAAACCGTTTGATGAATCAGGTTAGGACTGAACAGTCAGAGGTTTAAAAAAAGATAAAAGAACAAAACACAAGTCCAAGCTCTGCCAAAACGACCTCAAGAAAAAAGAACAAGATGATAAAGCTTGAAAACCTGGAGTGTCCAGCAGCACAGTGTCCAGACTTAAACCCCATGGAGCTGGTTTGGGATGAACTGGACAGAAGAGTGAAGCAACCTACAAGTGCCACACATTTATGGAAACTTCTGCAACAGACTTGGGAAGAACTTTCTGAACAATATTTGATTTCTGTTGTAAAAAGAACGAGCCACGAGTGTGTTCAGCTGTTATATCTGTCAAAGGTGAACACTTTCATCAATCAAAAGTTTAGAATACGTTTTGGTCAACAGTACAGTAAAGAGTAAAAAACTGTACAAAGTGAGGTGTTCTAAAACTTTTGACCATTAGTGTAGGTCTACATCATTGCTTATTGTGCATTGAATGCCTTTGCTTGCTATGGGATATATTCAAATGCAATTATTACCTGAATTAATCAGAATTTCTGTTTTCTTTTTCAATCAGATTCACAGCCAGTCCATTTGACATCATGTCTGTGGTCCCATAACTGTTCTGATCTGAAGTACAACAGCAGGCACAATGGACGACTCTACATATTGTTCACTTGTTCGCATGATGAAGACTCAGATTTTTCTTGTTGTTATTGAACAAATGTTAGCAATAGCACCGGGGAATATGGGACAGCTTTGTTAAACATTTTTGAATCTAAGCTGCTGTACTATTGTGTGAACTAGAATGTGACTGTATTTTGTGTATGACTTGGAGAAACTAGGTCTTCAGAGGAACATGACGTGCCTGCAGGTCTAAAAGAAACAAAATCATTTTTAAAACAGAAATACAAAGCATGCGCATAATAATCTGAATCATACATTGTTTATCAGTCGAAATAAACCCGTGTTATTCATGTTTTGACACGTCTTCTCTTCTGATTTCTTCTGTCACAGGATTGCGAGAGCCCAGGGTCTGCGTCAGAGATGAGCACCACGAGGATTGAAGGGCCCCATACTGTCGAACTTTCTGATTTATGTTGTAATGTTGCATCCTCATCAAAAACGTGCATGGAGAAAAACACTGTTCCACCTTGTGATGTCATGTGGTGATACAGGAAGAGCTCCACTGGGTTTTTAAACTCCATACACCTTCACTAGAATCGTTTTTGGATAACTTCAGCCCTGGAATTTCCTATTTGTACTAAACTAAAGGTAAGGTGGGACAGAGCATTTTGAACTTTGGAGATGTAGACAGACTAATAATAAAGAGTTACTCAGACTTGTGTGAATGAAACAAAACTCAAATCTGGGTGTGTTTTTGAGGAGAATAACATGGGTAAAGCTCACAACATTCCATTTTGTGTAATATTGGACCTTTAACCCTAATGCCATTAACACAAAGTGAACTCATGATTAAATATATTTTGCTCAATTAATCATTTACCAATATTCTCATGACTGGTGCAGGTGCTGGGGTTTAGGGAGTGACCGTTCAGATCAAAGAGACACATTTTAGGTTAAAACCAAGCATGCTTAAACTATGGTCAAATGAGGTCCTCAGACCAGTTTTTCTTGGCCCCTAGACAGGTAATTTGGCTCATATTACAGTATGCAGTACTTTTTACCGCAAGTGTCTGAAAATCTAACATTATGGTCATACCAGCTTGTCCGGTCAGACACAACTCCAGGTCTGTTTTTGAGGAGGAAACAACATTCTAACATGGATTGACAATTCCAGAGTTTAAATGATCCAAATGATCTCTAGTGAAGGTGTATGGAGTTTAGAAACACAGTGTGACACACTCTAACACTTTGTAAAGAACATTGCAGGCTTTATGATGATGATGATGATGATGATGATGATGATGATGATGAACTGACCTACAATTATAAATAAAAGTAAATAAATGTTCTCCCTGTTATGGGGAAACTAGTTGTGTGGCTTATAATTGTTGTGACCACCAGGGGGCATCGGTAAGAATGCACGATGAGAGATGATGAAGTTTATGACTTTATTAAAAACACTGAACTTGTGTGTGTGTGTGTGTGTGTGTGTGTGTGTGTGTCCTGAAACAAACAAACAGAAGGAAAATACATTAATTAATTAATTAATTAAATATACTCTATAAAATAGCTAAACAAACACGTCGGAAACAAGCGGTAATAGCTCTGTCATAATAGCAGGCCGCTAGCTAGCACTTAGCATCTAGCACTTTCTAGCATTTTCTTGAAACATATATTGGCCCTTGAACACACATTTTCTATAATCTTCTACAAACTTCAAAAAACTTCAAAACAATCTGTAAACAGCTTGATGTATAGGCGAGTTTCATTGTTGACAAAAGTGCGCGTTGCATGCTGGGAATTATTTTGGTCGGCAGCAAGAAACACTAATTCAACATGACGGACGGAGCGAGAAAGCACGTAAAGGGTATTGATCCCGGTTATTTATCCACTCTAACAGCAGAGGACCCAAGACCATTTGACCAGAAATTGGTCATAAACATCGACGGACGACAAATCACCCTTTTCAACCCCGACAAAAGGTGGACCAAACCAAATTTCTGGTCAGAATCGCCAACTACCTGGACAAATATTCACTTAGGTGATATCCACAATGACTTGGTGGAAACTCCTGGGCCATTCACAGCAGAAAAGATGAAAACCTCCAAGAGTCTCGATGTGTTGTTGAACTTGTTGGAGTCCACGGTTTGTTAGGATCTTCTGCGTTTGCTCTGTGAATGTTTGAAAGCCGTTTAATTCACCGTTAGCGGTTCTTTTCACTCAGAATACGAAAAAGACATTTTCCTTCTTCTACTGTATTTGTGCGTCCGATAATGCAGCAGGAATTTACCATTATCGGGGATAAATACGTGAGGTTACGCACTGTGTTTGACCGCTATCGTGTGTCTTGCCTCCGACCAAAATAATTCCCAGCTTTTAATAACAATGACGTCAGCTGAAACTCACCTATATGTGCCTTTCTTTAAACCACTACTCACTTCTTTTATACGCACACGAGACTTGCACCCACGAGCTCCGCACGACGCACTGAAAACAATTAAATCACGTAGAGCTGTCACCCAAACTTAAAACATGATAACATCTGATTGGTTACAATATCTGTCAATCAAACATCTGGCAGAAATATATTATGTCCTTCGACACACTCCCCCTGGGCTCAATTATACACAAATTTAGTGACATCATGTACCACCTTTCTGCGGACGACATTCAACTTTACTGCTGCTTTAAGACCTCAAAACTCACAAACTGACATCTTTACTCTGCTGTTCCTGGTTAAACAGTGGCTGAGTGATAACAACCTTCAGCTGAACTCAAACAAAACCCAGACTCTTATTGTTGCTCCAGAAAGTGCTGTCCCAAACATTAAACAGCACTTAGGTGTCCTGGGAAATCAAACTAAAAACAACTTCAGAAATAGAAAGAGCATTTTTTGATGATGTGATGTCTTTAGAACACCACTCTAAGCAACTCACTAAAAACTCCTTTTTCCAACTGTGAAACATCTCTAAACTTCACATAATGATTTTTAAAGCTGAGTTAGAGCTGGCGATCCATGCATTTGTGTCCTCCAGACTAGACTATTGTAACAGTCTGTGCAGAGAAAACAAGAAATGTGGCTGTTTGCTGCAGGTGTTCCAATCAGTGGGAGCAGGTAGTAGGTGCTCTTGGGAAAAGGATAGAAACTTTAAACACAAACGGAATCCAGGCACTCCAACAAAATAAAAATCGCACAAGGAAAAATGGCCTTTTAACTATATATTTTTCCTCGTGCGATTTGTACTTCTTTGGAGTGTGTGGATTCCTTTGTGTTTAAATTATTGTAACAGTCTGTTTATCTGCCTGAGCAAGAAGGAACTGACCCGGCTGCAGATGGTCCAAAACTCTGCCGCAAGGTTCTGACCCGCACCAGTAGGACAATTCATATCGCTCCCATCTTAAAGTCCTTACACAAGCTCCTTGTTCTTTTCCCTGTCCACTTCAAGATCCTGGTGCTGACCTTTGGGGCTCAACACGGTCAGGCTCACACTTACATCACAGATCTGATAAAGCCGTACACCTCGGCTTGTAGCCCGAGGTTCGCCAGCCAAAACCTGCTCATGATGCCTCGGACAAGTTTTAAATGCGAGGCGACAGGTCCTTCCAAGCCGTCTCCCCTAAACTCTGGAATGAACTGCCTCCTTACCTACGCTCTCTAGACAGTGCTAAAACATTTCTCTTTGAGCAAGCCTTGTTTCTGCCTTTTATCCTTTCTTCAGTGTAAAAGCAATGTGAAAACAATGAACTGTCAACGGAATCAATTTCAGAATGCAAACAATTTTTCTGTCACTCGTCATCAAGAGCGTTTGGAAAGAGACAAGTCTTTATTTGTGCTGTTCTGGTGGGAGGGGCCACGTACAGAGACGCTGGAAAATGAATGGTGTGAGTTGAGATAAGATAATCACGAGACTTTTTTTTAAAATCACGAGACTACTTCTGTTAACTTGTAAAAAAAAAACAACAACAACAACAACAAAAACATCTACCTAAACTTAACCATTAATTAGCAGGATTAATTAGGGTGTGTATGGAATTATAAAACCTGTATACATATACTCGGTAATTCCACTAAACTAGTAATACATACTTGTCGCACAATGGACGAGATCGAAGAGTCAGTAGAACAGAGTCAGCAGTGCACAGGTAAAAACACATTCGTGTCTTGGAAATTATTCTCCCGACGTGAAATATAAAAGAAAATAACAATATAAAATCACCTACAACTTAAATGTCATTGGTGAAAAACAACCTGCATAGACTCATGATGTCTGCACTACTGTCCTATACACAAACACACACACACAAAAACACAAACACACACAAACACACACACACACCTTCATCATCGTCATTAACCTGAACGCGCAGACCACGTTTCTTCCGTAGACACTGCGCGGACGCCGCTGTCCTCCCGTGAGCCGCGTGTGGACGTGTTTTCTCGCGTACGCTGCGTAAACCGCGCTTCCTCCTGTATCTCTAAACCAGAACTAACACCAAGGACTAAAACACTAACCCAGTCCAGGACTAAACCAGGTCTAAGGTCTAAACCAGACTAAAAACAGGACTAACCCATTCCAACTAAACTAGGACTAAAGTAGGACTAAGCAGGTCTAAACCAGGTCTAAGGACTAAAACCAGTGATCTCATATATAAAGCATTTCTCTGTCAATAATATTTTTAATATGGTTAAGGAAAGACTGGACTTTTTATTGTCTTTAAGTAGACAAAAGTTATTATGTTCAGATTTCCTCGTCTTTGCTACTTTACAGCAAACAGTTTCTTATTCATGGAGACTTGGGCTCAACAGCCAATTTGAGAGATTTGTTAAACAATAAATGACTTTATAAAGTCACTTTTTTTTGTTCTATATCAGTCTTTGATCTGCCACAATAATGTAATAAAGAATTAAAATGAAAATACCTCAAATTGAAGCTTTTCTCAGCATTTTTAGGTGAGATTAAAATGCATTAATTAGATAATTAATTACAGATCATAATTAATTAATCCTCAATTTTTTAATCGCATGACAGCACTGTATGCAACACAACTGTACACTACTCATATTTATGGATACACCTACAACTGTAATAACAGATAATACTCCTACAACTGTACAACTCACCCTTATGTAACAGATAACTCCCTACAACTCAACCACCCTTTAAGATAATACTCCCTACAACTGTGCAACAACTCACCCTTATGTAACAGATAATACTCCCTACAACTGTGCAACTCACTCTTATATAACAGATAACAGATTGTGTAACAGTTTTTCAGTGATAGTTGGAGCAGTGTTCCAGGGCATTTTTGTCAAGTTGGAGGAGGGAAATATCCGAGTTCCCAGTTCACTGAGACACACTAAATATGTCTCTCCCACTCTTCCGTTCTAATCCTTCCAAACTCAATTACAATTTTGTTTGACAGATGAGTAGTTTCGTATTTTCGGGAACTTTCTGACTTTTTAAAATGGCTCCAAAGTGTGAAGCGATTTTTAAATGGAAAGGTCAAGGTCATGTTTTTCTCAGTGAAGTCTTCTTCTAACTCAGGGAATGGCATTTCATCCAAAAGGTCAGCTCCAAACCATCTCCCAGCACACTCACTGTTTACTCAACATTTCAGCCCAAGAGCTTTTTTACTGCACAAACATGGCATTAAAGTACTTGTTAGATATAGTTTTACTGTTGTCCCCCAGTGCCACAAGCCAACCGCCTCTTAAAGCAGTCATGTCGTCATGTCATGTGCTCTGTCCTTTTAGCTCAAGAGCAGTAGGTTAAACTGGTAGACTGCTCAGTGCCACAGGTTAGCGCACCACATATGAATGCTCAGTTTACCAGTTTAATCTTCAGGCACAGGGTTTACAGCAGAAAGCAAATATGAGTATGTATGTGTGACCTTACAGCCGAGGCCTCAGAGCTGCTTTCTCACGTTTAAACTCTAAACTGTTTTTATTGCTCACATAAAAAAGGTGCTACAACACTTTCATAGCAATAACAGAGTGTGGCTACTGTGCTCGCTTTAATGAGGTAACTTACCTTCTAAGTTTTGGTTCTTGCATGTCAGAGGCATTTTCTTAAGTTGTTCTTGTAAAACGTATGACTTTGTAAAGTGTGTTATAATTCTCCTCACAGACGAGACACTTCAAAGAAAACATTTTTTACTTACTTACAGAGGGAATGGGAACATTATTATGGCACCAAGTTTTCCTGCTGAAAGGCTGGAGATGCACAGTTGATGCTGATGATGCTGAAAAAGTAGAACTCCAATTGATGTTTTCCTGCAGAATTGTGCAGGTCTGTGTCACCTGAGGAGCTCTGCTTTCATAAATGCAGTGGAAAATACAGCAGCACCGCTGGGTTTGTGTGGTTTTTCAAATGCTGAAGCCTGGCAACCCACAACTCCAACCTAATTTGAGCAACAAGGTGCATTAAGTACATGTCAACACTGAGCGTGTCACGACTCTTAAAAGGCTTTAACATTCTGTTATACTGTCTCTTGTGCTGCTTTAGAGAGAAGTTTTACCTGCACACTGGTGTTAACATGAGACCTGACACAGTGTGTGTGTGTGTGAGCAGACGAGAGGCGGTGCTTTGAGCAGGTTATCATGACTTTAGGGAGAGCAGAGTTTCCTGCAGGAGAGGAGGAAGAGAGGAGGAGGATCTCCAGCTGTTTACAGCACGTTCATGCATCCCTGTGTGCACTGGCCTTAATCTTGCCTGTGCTGACTGAATTCTTAATCGCTGTGTGTGTTTGTTTTGTCCTAATTATTGATATCACTCTGAACCTTTGCCCAAAATATTTGGATTAGAATCATTGTTTATTTATTTATTTTTTAAATTTTATATATGTATATATATATATATATATATATATATATATATATATATATATATATATATATATATATATATATATATATATAAGTCTCCATAGACATCTTCTCTAGCAGCTTTTTGTCTTGCTCACTTTGAGCTCACCTCAAAGTGGGTCCATTTGATTCTGGAGTTTCTGTTTCTTTCATGACCATCCTGACCTTCAGTCTGTGGATGTAATCTGTGAGCTCATTGTTGATCATAATGTACTCATTTATAGTGCACTTCGATCTGTGTGTTTCATGAATACAGATGTCCAGACGGCTCTTGTCTATGCTTTACTTCATCTTGAAGCTCTGGTATTGATCCAAGTCCATTATATCTCCCTCACACCGGTAACCCAGATCTACTTTCTCTGTCTTAATCACAGGCACTCCTTCAGGGTCGGCAGTGTGGAGTTATAACAGGTGTACATTTTATCAGCATTTTTATTTCCATTCTGTAAACAGTCCACCATCTCCAGAGTAAAGTTCATGAAGACAGATAGTTTACTGACATGTCTCACAAAAACACATATGTCATGATCATTTACATTTTACAAATGTCCCTAAATAGAAATAATCCATGTGACAGGGCTTTTTCCTCTCCTCTCTCTTCTCTCTTCTTCTCTTCTGGAGCTGTTGGTTGGCCTCTTAATTGATCTTTAAGGTGATCGTGCACACTGGCATTCTCTAACCCAAAGTGCTTCACAAAGACACAGTGTACATACAAATACATGAACAATAAAAACAAGAGAATCAATTATAAATAGTCCACGGTGCAAGACAATAAATAGATAAAATGCAATAAAAATAAACCATAATTTCATGTCAGTGCTGAAGCGGACAATGTTTTAAGACCAGATTTAAAAACATTTCTAGTTGGAGCTGATCTTAAGCATGTTCCATGAAGTCTTCACCATGGGGATCCAATTAAAAAAACAAAAACAGACACACAATAGACCTGTCCCAGATGACCCAAGCAACCCTTCTCTACCAAATGGAACACATGGAACAAGCATGGCGTCTTGCATATATTTTCAGCTCTTTTATGGGATCCATTCGTTTCAAAGAGCCGTTCAAAAGACTGACTCTTATACTTTTTATTTACAGAACAGAAACAATGTTTGAATTTATTTAAACAAAAAAGCTATTCACAGAGAGGAATGACCAAGGCAAGGAAATGTTTCACTACAAAAACAATCATTAAATACGAATTACGATGCCAGATATGTGCATCATAATAACAGTGGAAAAAGCAGTCGCTCTTGTTGCCTGCTCTTTTTCTTGTGTTGGTTTAGGATTAATCAGTATAAGAATGCACAAAAGAAAGAATATGAGATACGATTCTACCCAGACACATTAAGGAACTGTTCAGAAGAGCTGGTCTAGTAAATGGGTGAGTCGTTCACAGAAGAAGCACTAAATGTGTCATTGTCAAAGTGCACCTGGAGTTTGCCCAGAGCTTTATGGAGGCCCATTTAATGTCCTCCTCCACCAATCTCCACAACTACTCCCTGGCTGAGGATGGAGAACTACTGACCTGCTGTTCTTTCTCCACTGGAACACTACAAACGTCTGTCTACTGGACTTTCTCCATTTAATCTAAAAGAGCTATAAATCTAAAAGTGTAAATGTTGTTAAATATAATGCTATAATGCTGTTTCCTTATCAAAAGCATATCTAGAATTGTGTTTGTTTCATTCACACGTTTGACACACAAACCCTGCATATCCAGACTATGTTCTTCTCTTCAACAGTACAGTATCCTTAAATGTAAAATGTAAATTTATTCACTTTTAGTCAGAGCTCCAGAGCTTAAATGTGTAGCATTAACACACAGCAGTGACGTCAAGTGTGTTTCATGAGCATTTGTCAACTTGGAAAAACACAGACTGTTGTTACCTCCTCAAAAACATATCTGGACGAGATCCTGATACAAGCGGCACAAATGAGTTTCCTCCGCAGGGTGTCTGGATGCTCCCTTAGAGATAGGGTGAGGAGCTCAGTCACACGGGAGGAGCTCGGAGTAGAGCCGCTGCTCCTCCACATTGAGAGGAGCAGCTGAGGTGGCTCAGGCATCTGTTCTGGATGCCTCCTGGCTGAGGGAGCCCTTCCCACAGGAAGGAGGCCTCAGGGAAGACCCAGGACACGCTGGAGGAACTATGGCTGGAGGAAGTGTCTGGGGTGAAGGAAGTCTAGGAGTCACTGTTTAGACTGCTGCCCCTGCAACCCAGCCCTGGATAAGCAGAAGAAAGTGGATGGATGAACAGATGTCTGAGTAACAATTAGTCTGCAACTCCAAAGCTCAAAATGCTCTGTTCCACCTTGTGATGTCATGAAGCAGTAGTTTTCAAGTGAACAGCTCCTTTAACTTTAGTTCAGTAGAGATTGGCAATTCCATGTCTGACATTATCCAGATGATTCTATTGAGGGTGTATGGGATTTAAAAACACAGTGTATTAGCACTTCTTGTTTTACCACATGACATCACAAGGTGGAACAGAGTGTTTTCTGTTTGTGAGAAGAACTCAGCCTAAATATGCAGGATTTGTGTTTTAAACATGTGGGAATGAAGCAAAACACAACTCCAGGCCTTTTTTGATGAGGAAACCACATTAGAACATGGATCAGAAACTATCATAATATGGGCCAGTTCAAAGTTATACTGTGGAAGGAGATTTAATATCCTAATAATACAATGACATTAAAGACTATTTTGAACATAAGTAGTAGTGTTTATGTTGTGGTTCTACATAATACTCAATCAATCAACAACTTTATTAATCCCAAAGGGCGATTTACTTTGCAGATCTCTGGTTGTACAATCCATAAATAATAAACGAAAAAGAAAAACAGACGCCATACAGTCAAACTTCAGTGCATCAGGGAAACAGTAGCAAATTCACTTTCCATTTAAAATCTTTATGGCAGAAGGAATAAAAGATTTGCTGTAGCAGTTAGTCTTTTGTTGTGGGGTGACATATCGTCTCCCAGAGGACATTTGCACAAACTGTGCGTGCAGTACGTGGTTAGACTGACTCAGTACGGCCTTAGTCTTTTGGAGAACCTTTGTCTCCACACTGACGCCAGATCCTCCATCTGAACATCACTGATTTTGCCGCACACTTTAACTATCTGGTTCAGACTGTTCTTGTCCTTCACAGATAAACCATAAAAACAAATAAAAGAAAAGCTCTGCAAACTTTTGATAAAGAAATGATAAAAAATGATTTAAGATGTTAGACGACTCTTTAAAAGAGCTGAGCTTCCACATCAAGTGAACCCACTGCTGTCCTTGTTTCATAATTTGCTCAGTGTTCTTATCAAACCTTATACCGCTGTCACACTTTGATGATTTAGCCAGCGTATGCCGACGTATGAAAAATTGTGCAAATACGCTGATGTATGTCAGATAAGTTGTAGGTAAGTATTGTATAAGTTCTGAGCACGCTGAAGCACGCTGGCATACGGCCACATACGGAAAGGTTGTCGAAAAATTTTGAGCATGCTGAAAATTTCTCGACGTATGTCAGCGTATGTTTATACGTCCTGCATACGCGGGACATAAGTTGTAGGTAAGTTATACAATCATTGACACATGTTAATTGTAAGTTTCTCATAAGTCCAAATATGTTGAGAAAATGTCTATTGTACCCATGACTTATGAGTAATGTGTTTTGAACCTGTGTGTAACTTATATCAAACTTATTTGACATGTTCTAGACGACTGCAGAACTTACTGAACGTGTTTCTAACTTGTAGCGACCGTATAATGGCGAATTGGCAGTGTTTAGGGGAATCGGTATAAAAAATGGGGAGGAAACAGTCAGTACTCTTCCAGACTTTGTGCTCCCATATATCATATGAGCCGATGCAAAACACTTGATCAGAGAAAACTTTGGCCACAGAGGATATCAGACGGTGGGAAAATGTCCTCACTGAGAGCCGTGGGATCAGTTATTTGCATTTAAAAAAAGAGTGTCATGTAGGTGATCTGCGGCCAACACCATACAGACTAAATAAATAACCAATCAATCCATTGCACCAGATCAATAAGAAGACTTTATTACTCAGTCTGTATTATCCATAGAATTTGTCCTCTACAACTAATGACACCCAGTCGAAAAAATCCATTAAAGTCGTTCTTTCAAAGTAAAAAGTGAGAGGCGCATGTGGGTTTGTTTACGTCCAGTGTGTGAAGCTGCAGATCAGCGATAGTGACTCTACTTCCTGTGGACTTTATCTCCAATCTATTATGCTTTAAAAAACATGTCTCTGAAGTACTGCACCACATTTCACAAATAATAATAACTCAGTTTTGTCTTGTATCTAAACAAGAAGTGCGGAGCTCTGAGCTCTAGAAGTGCAGTGGTGAGTGGTTTTACTGTAGACAGGAAACAGCAGACGAGATCACACTCACAACTTTACAGCCTGTGGTCTGCAGACAGATCTCGCTGCTCTATGGGCTGCCTACCGACCTATCCATCCATCTGTTGCATTCAGCACCATGGACAGAGAGAGACTGATATGATGATATATCATATGATATGATTTAGATCATCGAGTGGCAGTCTTTTAATTGACGACGACACGACACGTGTTTGTCGGCGATACGCTGCCGTGCACTATGCATAGGTTAGACTCTCACTGGGCATAAGTTGTGGACGCTGGCAACACGCTCAGCATTAGTTGGAATAAGTTATCTACAAGTTATGAAAACATTCTATATAAGTTACTAATACGCTATGTATAAGTCCAACTCGTTATGAATAGGCTCTGTATACGCCCAAAATAAAAAAAAAACTTCAATGGTTCAGAGTTTGCCAGCGTTTTAGGGAAAATCTGGTACGTCAGTATACACTGGCTAAATCGTCAAGACAGTGACAGTGTGACAGCGGGATTAGGGAGGAAACAAACACAGTTCCCAAATACTTATAGGAGTCTACCATTTCTACTACTTCCCCATGGATGAAGCTGGCTATTAGGCTGTGAACTTTTTTTCTAGAAGCATCCAAGTTTGTCTTTTTTTTTTTTTCCCAGAATTGATACTTGGTAGAAAGCTCCTAAAACTACATTTAACATAATACCCTCTTTTAAAACCACATTGTAATGAATAACCATCAGGAGATTTGTTTGTGTATTGTCCTTTTCTAATAAAAATCTCAAGGTAACACCCTCCTTATAGAGCGCTGAACTGCTGCCCGTGTTTGGATTTCACTGGGCGCGCTGACCTCTGACTCCCAGCTAAACCAAGAACAATTACTTTAAAATACACAAGTGTTTTTTGTTTCATTTTCAATCCAATGGAGACTGAATCCACTTACAGAGGATGGACGGCTTTTCGGAAAGGAAGTGACAGCAAACTAATACATAAATCTGGGCTACACAGCGATTTAAGAGCAAGTTTATACACACAATTAATATAGAGACGCAGCCAGGCAGAGCTGTGGGCCGCAGCCAATTTATTTCTGGGCAGTTATAACAAATTGGATACAAGCAGAAATCTGATCTGAAGAACAATTTTCATCAGCAATACCGCCGGTGTATAAGTGAGGAGTGAGACGGCCGCTCTGAAGGGGGGGCTCACGGTGGGTTTTATTTGCTGTTTCAAATGAGTTAGTCCATTTGTCAATCATTACTTCATTTCTGCACTGTTTCTCCTCACGACCTCTTGTATACAGCTGAGATATTTTTAAATTATGCCTTATTTGACACCAGCTTCTTGATATTTTTGCTATTTATTTTGAATGTATTATTACATTTATATTTTTGTGGTTTGTGGATCAATAAAGTCTGTCTAAGTCTAAAGGCCTATTCATACTTCATAAGAACATAAGAATTTTGTTCTTGGACCCAGCGCTGGCCGAACAAAATGATGTAATTTTGTTGGTCCAGCTCCTGTTCAGCAGTTCTTGCGGCTTTTTCTTGACACTTCAGTTGAGCAGAACTTTGTTGGGCAGTTCGGCAGCATTGTCCCACATCTTTGTTTTGATTGGTTATATTTGTGGCTGTGGTTTATCTGCTTCCTGCAGAGCAAGAAATAAAGGATGGTTCTGAGTCACAGCTGGAGGAAATGGTGAGAAAATACAAACATCTGTACGACACAATGCAAAGTGACGATAAAGATGACAAATGACAAGAAATTCATGGAGGGAGATCGTGAACAGTTTAGGGTCAAGGGTCAAATCAGTGTAGAATTGTCTGTTGTCATCTCCGTGACAAGTTTGCAAAAGCCAAAAGGCGGGTTACCAAAAAAAAAAGAAAAAAAAAAGAGCGGTCAGGCTGGAGGACATAAAGAAATTCCCTCGATATAAACCTGGCCTATTCCAAGTCAAACGGAAGAAAGAGATTCATGCTGAGGAGTGAGGGGGCGGGGCAGAGCAAGGGGGCGGGGCAGTTCGGCAGCAGAACCTCTTTTGAAATATGAAATGTCAGAGCCCACACGAGCTTTGTTCTTGTTCTCATCACCTCAAGAACAAGAACAAAGTTCTTATGTTTTTATGAAGTATGAATAGGCCTTAAGTCTCAGTGCATGTCACCAGCCTTACAGCACAACTACTAAAATCACCTTTTTTTCCCACCCGGTTGTGTTTTTTTTTTTTTCCATCTCCTCTCCAGACCTTGTAGCATCTGTAGTGTCATTGGCTGAATTTTCAACCCATCAGAAACATTTGAAGAGAAGTGCACTGATGCACTTTGAGAAAATGCACACTTCACTCATGAGTGTAGTGTGAGTGTGGAGCTCAACAGTGACCGCCTGCTCTGCTTCTGGAAGTACATTTTCCATTCATGTTTTCCATAGAGTTTCATAGAATTATGAGTTTAAAGGCACTGCAGAGGCTAACCAGTTATGTGTGAACTAATATCCATAACATGTTTGTTTTATGTCCAAAAAGCACGTTTAAAACACAAGATTCTGTGAAATACTTCAGAAACAGATTTTAAATGACAGGCCTTGTGCTCATCATTTACCTCATCCTGATTAGCCCTAAAGCTGTCAAACTTTTAACATAAACTTTTAACACAAAAAGTTTCAACAAAAAATGCAGGAGAGATTTACATTCAGAATAGGGGGAGGTGAGGGACGGTAACCACTATCACTGACCACTGGGTTAATGGCTGTAGAACTTGCAGGGGTCCCCAGACTATTGCAAAGGAACACTGTCTCCTGCAGGTCAAACCACAACTGTGCAGAACAAGAAAAGGCTTGGGTAGAAGTTGCTGAGTATTTGTATTACAAAAACAAATAGTGCAGAACAGCATTAGTATCACAGGATTAACAATATTATAATATTTGCAATATAAATATTCATCTTCAGTCACAGATGTGGAAACAAGGTCCACGTCACTACAGGTTCAACCCTCCACCCTGCTCAGAGCCACACCCTGCTGTGTACAGACAGAGGCGGCTCTTTTGTGGACAGACCTTGATTTGGTGTAGAAACAGGTCACACGGCGTGCCTGTAGTCTTCAGTGATTTCACATGATGATGATTCAGTTCAGTTTGGCAGATAACATCCAGGAGCTCACAGAAACACTGGAACAGCCCATTCCTGGAATCTCCTGTAGCCGTCCTGCTGAGAAACCTCAAAAGAACAAAAAGAGACTGGAGATGATCAGAATGTGGAAGTATTCCTCAGGGCACCTCCTCAGCGCTGCAGTGAGCTCCTCAGATGTGACATGTCTCAGATCACGATGAAGCCACACACACACACACACACACACCACAGAGGGGGAATATTAATGACATCCCTTTAAGACGGCAGACAATAAGGAACTATATTTGTCGCGGCAACATGAGCCTCTTCAGTATTTACGTGATGGGACTGCACTCATGTATAATGCATGTGTGATGTGGGTGTGGTGCAGGCAGCTGGACCAGTGTGGACTTTTGGAGTAGACACCTGATCTTGGTCCTGACGTTGTGGCTGATATTTGCTGATAATGATAAAAAGCTTTTAAAACCCATAGCCCCTACCACAAATGTATGTTAAGTTATAGTTAAAGCTGTATTGTAACTTTTTGGTTTGGGGTCCGTCACCTGCTTGTTTCTAAGGATATGTTATTGCTCTGCCTGGAATCTTCTGTAGTGTGACATTAAAGAGCTCTACTTTACACTTACCCAGTTGCAGGTGGTTTTATAGCTCAAAAATACCTAGAAAAACAAACATTCTGACAGATCTGACCTGTAACTTGGTCTACATTGGTCTCCATAAAGATAGAAAGGGTTTATCTAATGTAGTCAAGAGCGCACTAATCGAGACCAAGACCTGTCCGAGACCACAGGGTCCCGAGACCAGGATAAGACCAAGACCTCTGAGGGTGGAAACCAAGACAAGAACGAGACTTTAAAAGGCTGAGATGGAGACATTTTATCACTTGTTGAGTGTCAGACCTCGAGACAGAGACAAGACCAAGTCTAAACGCTTTCAAGACCAGGATAAGACCGAGTCCAAACATGGTTGAGTCCGAGACGAGACCAAGACTGCAAAAAAACTGTCTTGAGGCTGGTTTCAAGACCAAGACCGGTCTCAAGTACTATGACTCTAGGTTTAATGCCACACTGTGAAAGAAAAAGCAATAACATCTCCATGGAGAAAAGTTTTGATGGATGCTCCACCAGGAAAGTTACACAATGTGCCTTTAAGGTCACAAATGTACTTTTCGCTTTCATTTCATAATAACAAAATGTACTGATGTGTGTAAAATCCCTCAGTCGTCCAGGTAGAATCCAAGGCAAATGAGAAATTCAATTTGTCAACTGGACAAACTGGAGTTTATTTTATAAACTGGATAGTTGACAAATTGAATTTCTTCTTTGCCACACAATTTATTTATCTGGCAGACAAAATAATTTATTGAGTGGGTGTGTACACACGATTACCTCAGTTATTTTAAACTTTATTTTAAATTAAAAGTCACAGTCGTCCAGAATTTAAAAGGTTGGACGTCTTGCTACTTGCACCTTTTGATAACAGCAGAATTAAAAGTGCTCATTTAGTTCAACTCAAATATTTACATTTAATATGACTCACAGTTTTCTGTTAAGGCAACTCAATTATTTTATGAGTTATGATTTATGACTTAAAAAGGGGAGTTTTTAAACCACTGGAATAAGTTCACTTATTCAGTGAAGTGCTTTGAAATTCTATTTTAGCATATACTATAGAAATGAAGTTTATTTTTAAATCATCCCTATTTGAAACAATAGAAATAACAGAACTAGAATACTTCCATCTACTAAATTGTACCTAATCTATGTTTTTAAGTTATAGTTTTAATCAAAACATATTAGTTAAAATGACTCAAAAAGAAAAACATGTTACAGCAACTTGACATAATGAAACTAGAAAAGCAGTCAGAGAGCGCAGACCTCCGCCAAGGACTAACCCCATTTTTATATAAATTGCGATAAAATCAGTCTTCTGGATCAGATCCGGATCAGCCTTTGGAATATGAAAGAGGATCCCATTGTCCATCCCTGAGTCAAATTTCATGGGGTTTGGTCAATAATTAACCCAGATATTGAGAAACAAAATTTTTGGCTCCATTTACCACAATGTTAACAAAAATTTCAAAGTGATCCAGAATCCAGGATTTCTTCCGGATCAGTTCTTCCTTTTCACATTTCCTACAAATCCTGAAAATTTCATCAAAATCGGTCCATAACTTTTTGAGTTATGTTGCTAACAGACAAACAAACAAACAAACAAACAAACAGACAAACAGACAAACGCTGGCAAAAACATAACCTCCTTGGCGGAGGTAATTAGTAGGACTGTTTCTAAAACTTTGACTATTCACAACTTCATCGACTGAATTACTGTGAACGTTTGGGTTTACAGTGACGATAGATCCATATTTGTAGATATTTGTAGTCAGTAGTCTAATCCAAAGGACAAATATGATGCACTGAGGACAAACTGGGACTGACATGGGAACACACAGACTGGGGCAAAGCCAGAAAAGTACTGGTGGCAAATATAACCGATTACCCGCCCCTAGTGAGAAGAACAACACGTTTCTAATACTTAAAAGGCCTATAATATGCATTTTTTTTCTATCCTTATCAAAACATACTGTACCTTGAGTTGTGTTTTGTTTCATTCACAAATGTTTAACACGACAGTAGGGGGCGACAGTAGCTCAGTTGGTAGAGGGTTTGTCCACTGATCTGAAGGTTGGTGGTTTGAATCCCGCTCTCGATTTAAACGTCATTGATAAAGAGGTCAGATCCCACAGGTTGGTGCAATCCCAGAAATGAATAATGTTGTGTCCTTGGGCAAGACACTTAACCCACCTCACCCTCATGCCTGTGTACTCTGGTGTGTGAATGGGTGAGTGGTTCCTTGTTGCAAAGCTTTGAAAGCCTGATGGTGGAAAAGCGCTAGATAAAAATGTGGCCATTTACCAACACGCAAACCCTGCAGATTCAGGCTGAGTTCTTGTTCGCTGTCAAACGTAAGACGCACTGTTCCACCTTGTGATGTCATGTGGTAATGTGTTTTTAAACTCCACACACCTTCACTAGAATCATCTGGATGATTTCAGCCACGTAATTGCCAATCTCTACTGAACAAAAAGTAAAAGGAGCTGTTGACTCTGAACTTGAAAACTACAGCTTCATGACATCACAAGGTGGAACAGAGCATTTTGAGCTTTGGAGATGTAGACAGACTCATAATAAAGAGTTACTCAAACATGTGTGAATGAGGCAAAACACAACTCCAGGTCTGTTTTTGAGGAGGTAACAACATCAGAATGTGGCTCACAAGAATCTGTTTTGTCCTTTAAAGTATTATGTGAAATATTTTTGGATCTTTTTGTCCATGTTATAAAGTTGTTCCCTCATCAAAAACATGTCTGAAGAGGGTTTAGATGCCACTTTCGATCTCTCCCAGACCCTGTTTGAACCCTCCTCACAATTAGCAGTACGATCCTGTGCAAGGCTCCACCCACAAGCCTACGTGAAGCTATAACAGTGACTCTTTGTCCGCACATGTAAATAGTTCATATAGTTTCATGTAAAATGTCTGAAAAATACAAAAGAAATCTCATTGTGTTAGATTAGAAGAGTGGGGGTGGGATTAAATACGTTTTCTTCTTCCCGCTCCTTTTTGGGCACATTTTTGTTGCTATTTGTTATGATTTCACTTATGTCATATGGATAATACCTTGTACATTTCTTACTTGCACAAAATAAATACATGAATAAATAAATACATCAACCATGCACCCGAACGACAATTCTCCATAAATATGCAAAAAACATGATACAAAAATGTACACTACACACACACACACACACACACACACACACACTTACACACACACACACACACACACACACACACACACACTTACACACATTTACACACACACACATACACACCCATACACACACAAACCCAGTCCTAGTTGGATCTGTGTGTGTGTGTGTGTGTGTGTGTGTGTAAATGTATGTGTGTAAGTGTGAATAAAAGAATAAAAATAAATTAGTCAAATGTTAAATCGGCTAAAATTTTAAACAATGTAAGTTTATCTGTAAAAGGTAAATTAACAAATATTATAATTAAAATGTATTAATTAAAATGCAAATAGATTCAATGACTAATGAAAATGTAAAATGTACATTTCATTTCATTATTCTATATATTTGTTTACTTTAAAGGTTTTCTGCTGCTGCTGTTGAAGAAAATGAAACATTTTAATAAAAGTCTTGAAGTCTGTTTTATTGTTTTTTTTTCAAGTTGGACCTGCATTGCTCATTTCAAGACTTCAATTAAATCAAATGATTAATTATCAATTAATTGTCCCGCCTGGCCTTGCACAGAGCCGGGTACAACCTCTGGAACGCTCTGGTGTATGCAGTCAGGTCTGAGCTCCCTGCACAAAAACAACAACAACACAAGAGTCACTTCAAAGAATCATTCTATGGAAACATATTTGAGGAGACAGAGACGTGTTCTGTGTTCAGACCCGGTGTTCTGTCACGGACCGACTGGGACCAAAAAAAACACCCCTGGACTTTTCCCCCATGAGTCGCCCCATCGGTGGATTCAGTATTTAAATGGAGATTTGCTCCTTCTGGACTTCAGCGACACCAAAACCGTCCATAAAAGAACAGAGATTGTGACGGACAGTGAAAGACGAGGAAGGAAAATGATGACTAAAAATATATTTAAAAATGGGGGAAAAAGCCTTTAAAATTATGATTTGAGTTTGTAAAAAATGACAAAAAATTATGAGAGAAAATGATCCTGGTGGAAATAATATCAGTTTAAGTATTGGGACTAAAAATGTATTTAAAAATGGGAATAAAATGCCTTTAAAATTATGATTTGAGTTTGTAAAAAATGACAAAAAATGATTAAAGGAAATGATGCTGGCTGGCCTGGGAACGCCTCGGGGTCCCCCCGGAGGAGCTGGAGGACGTGTCTGGGGTGAAGGAAGTCTGGGAGTCCCTGCTTAGACTGCTGCCCCCGCGACCCGGCCCCGGATAAGCGGACGAAAATGGATGGATGGATGGATGATGGTGAAAATAATATGGGTTTAAGTATTGGGACATTCTTTTTTTTTTTTTTTTATTTAAAAATGGGAAAGGGGGGGAAAAGAGAGAAAAAGAGAGAAAAGGAGTTTCAGTTGTGAACTGGCCGCGGTGTGTGGATGTACGGAGGCCTAGTGGTGTGTTTATGTTGCACTACAACATGACTTTTGTTTAATTTGGTCAGATTTGTGTTGATGTTTGTGGTCGGGGGGAAATGGAGGCTTTTTGTTGTTATTGTTGTTGTTGTTTTGTATTTGTTGTGGGTGTTGCTTTACGTTTTTGTCTCTGTTTCTTGCTGATTGTTGAAATTGTTAAATGTTGATCGTTGTATTTTTTTCAATGTTATATTCTGTTGTCCTTAAGAAACAATTTTTTTTTTTAAAAAGACCCAAATTATTCTAACTGGAACTGATGCTGAGTCTGACGACAGCGACACAGAAGAGTTTGCGGCGCAACTTTTCCCTCCGGAGGTCGAGGCCGAGTTGTTCAGAAGTGACACCGAGGATGAAGAATTGAATGGATTTAGTCTCCGTTCAGACTGCGGGGCTTAAAGCTCAATTCTGATGTTTGTTGCGAGGTCGTTCACATTTCCAGTTAAATGTGACTTGTATGTGACTCCAGTGTGAACATTAAACGGCCCAAAAGTGTCCCACATGTGACACTGGAGACACGATAACGTCAACCACAGCGAGCGTCTCTGTGTTTACAGAAGTTGTCCAAACATGGACGCAGCATCGAGCACCTGGAGATTTTAAAGTTCCTCTCGTACCGGAGCCACAACATGAACAACTTACTTGTTTTAAGGAGGAGATTGAGAAGGAGAAGGACGAGGTTTTTGGCCGTGGTGTTTTGTGGGACAGTCTGTTGAAAGGAACGTGTGGATGTGGAGACGGAGTCAAGAGTGGTGAGTGGAGATGTGCTTCACTTCAGTGACACAGAGTTCATTAACAATTTTCTCCTACTTCAGCGCAGAATAGTGACGTTTGTGTCTTGTTGATAATGTGTAGGTGGATGAATGTGACCTGACCGTTCACACTGAAGTCACATGTCAAAAGATCAGATACAGGAGCATAGGGGCCAAAAAATCGGATTTGGGTCACTTCAGGTGCAGTGTGAACGTAGAGTTAGTGATTTGGAGTGAGATGGAGAGTTTGTTAAACTTGTTCTGTTCTGTTGTTTATAGTTTATCTGAAGAACAGTCAAATATGTGACGGTAACAGTCTGTTGTTCTCTCTTCTGTTGTTATTGTACAGGAAATGTCGGCTCCTTCTCTCTCATTTTATAAAACAAATTTCCCCCAAAAAGTGACACTTATATGTCTTTTTTCTTCGTTACACAGGTTTTGTGTGGTGTGACGTCTACTCCAGACACATATAGTGAGTGTGTGGGGTGTGTGATGCTTTACCGGTGAAATTCATCTTCCCGTTGTTGAAGACACAGATCCTGACTTTTTCACAGTGAAAGTAGAGGCCAGAGAACAGCTCCGGCTCATAACTGCACAAACAGTCTCACATGAGTCTTTTTCACAGTGAATCTTGAAACTAAATCCGTGTGTTGAGTTTCCGGAGCAGCGGACTGACCTGGAACATCCTCGGAGCTCCTCGTAAAGACGATCCAGTCGGACGGGGAACGTCTGGGAGACCGCCAAGACGTTGTGCACCTTGTACTTTGAGAAGGTGACAGGGAATCCCAGCTTTTGAACGATCCGCGCGAATCTCCGAGCAGCGGTGTGCGCGTCATCCAAACTGCGGAGAAAACCACAACAACTGAGATCTGATTGTACATGCATGTCTACGGACGAATGTTCAGCCGTTACCATGGTTACACTACGCATGCCAAGGCTGGGCACCATTAAGAAGTCACCGATACGATACAAACCTCGATACACAGGCCACGATACTTCGATACACAGGCCACGATACTTCGATACACAGGCCACGATACTTCGATACACAGGACACGATACTTCGATACACAGGACACGATACTTCGATACACAGATACTTTGATACACAGGCCACGATACTTCGATACACAGGCCACGATACTTCGATACACAGGCCACGATACTTCGATACACAGGCCACGATACTTCGATACACAGGCCACGATACTTCGATACACAGGCCACGATACTTCGATACACAGGCCACGATACTTCGATACACAGGCCACGATACTTCGATACACAGGCCACGATACTTCGATACACAGGCCACGATACTTTGATACACAGGTCACGATACGATACACAAGCCACGATACTTCGATACACAGGCCATGATACTTCGATACACAGGTCACGATACGATACACATGCCACAATACAATACATACTTCGATACAGTTTCGATTCAGTACAATATATTTCAAATTGATTTGCTACGATTCAATAAAAATCGAGTCTAAATTGTGGCTGTGACACTAAAAGTCTTTGTTAAATCACTTGTTCTTGTGCAAAGAGTTTCCTTCCTCTAAACAAGCAACAAAACTGTAGCTCTGTAACAAAATAATTTAGTGAAATAAACCAAAAAATATTCTTGGTGATATATCAATACATGAGTCCACGATATCGATACTGTATCATCACATTAAACTATGCGATATATTGATATTTTGATATTTTCACGCCTCTGATCCACACATGAGCAAACGCTGCCAAAAAGTTCAAAGATTGTGTAAAAATTCAAGAAAAACGACACACAATAAAACTAATCCACTTTGAAAATGTGACTTGTTCCTCCACTTCTGCCCTGGGAGCTCAAACTGACGGGACACAGGAAGCGCTCATGTTCACTTTGTGTTTAGAGCGCAGCGGCAGCGGCGGCGGCGGCGGCGGCGGCGGCGGCGGCGGCGCGCGGCGGCGCGCGGCGGCGGCGGGTTAGATTTGTCCGTGTGTGTAAAGTCGTGTCGTGAGTTCAGGTCAGACCTGTGTGCTCCGGTGCAGCTCAGGTTTCCTCTTCCTGAGATCATCGCCGTGGATCTGGGAGTCCGAATCCTCATGATCACCTGATTAAACTAAACAAGACAAATATACACGGTTTAATAAACCTGGTTTAGACCTGGTTTAGTCCTGGTTTAGACCTGGTTTAGTCCTGGTTCAGTCCTGGTTTAGTCCTGGTTCAGTCCTGGTTCAGTCCTGGTTTAGTCCTGGTTTAGTCCTGGTTTAGTCCTGGTTCAGTCCTGGTTCCTGGTTTAGTCCTGGTTTAGTCCTGGTTTTAGTCTGGTTTAGTCTTACTCGGGTGTTATATTCCACATTCCGTCCGGTCGTTGCGATTTTTCTGAGATTCAGGCGACAGTTGAGTGATGCTGAGCACATCACGTTCCTGAAACACGACACAACACGTCCACACATCAATCTGAGAAGGTAGAAACATCTGAAAAGCTGATTTTTCATGAGATGGGCCCTTTAAAATTCACACTGGAGATCACACACACAAGTCACATTTAACTGGAAATGTGAACGACCTCGCTAAAAACATCAAAAAAATCCAAACTGAGCATTAAGCCCTGCAGTCTGAACGTAAACGTAAAGAGCGGCACGTCAGAACCAGCAGTGCCTCCAGTTGGCATCACGCCCCCAGGGACTGTTGATGACATCAGCCGCAGAGCATCAGTACAGTGACTTACGTGATGTTTAGATTGAGCTGCTCGACCGGTGCCTTTTGGGAGCTGGAGGCCACCTGCAGAGGGCTCTCCGGTCTGGTGTAAGGATTGTCCCGAGGAGAGTAATAGTTTTTTCTTGGAGAGGGTCCTGGTTTGTCAGGAGAGTTCAGTGACCGTGTGGTTCTATCAGTGTCCATACTGATACGGTCTTCCAATATGGCTTCAGTTTGGGCTGACATATGACCCAACACCTTAGCTTCTGGGTTCATTGTCCTGTTGTGCATGGATATGTGTAAAAACACACAAATACATTTGAACTCAACACACTTAAGAGCCAACATCATATTTTGCACTTTAAACTACTACAACACACAGTCATGTTTGATGGTGTTTTATTAACACTGTCTACAATCTGACCTTTGAACACACCATGTGCATTTTGAAATATTTTATCACTCCAAGATACAATTTGCAAATTAGATGTTATGTCCAGACAGTTAATCTACAATTACTTTTACTTGAGAACTAGTTTTCCCAAATACCTTTTACTCTTACTTGAGTAACTTGTTGAAACACTATGTACATGTACTTAAGTCATATTATATTGAAGTAACAAGTAGCACAATCATAAAACTCATGAGTTGTGTCTAGAAACAACATTATGGACCAAAACATGTAGACAGAGTCGTCCAGTGTGTGATTTTTTTTTTCATTTGTGTCTCATTTTCAGAGTTACAGTGACGACTAACAACGACTACTTACCACGTATCCGATGAGAACAGGAGCTGAAGCTTTGTTTGAGCTGGTGACTTGTAAAAGTTGAGGAGAGCTTGAGATATGCTGCTATCTGTGTGCCGTCCTGGACGAAAGTGGACAAACTGAACTTAACTCTACCTTATACACCTCCGATGTTATGTAACATCAAAGATGTACCATGACGACGGAACTCGATATGCTAATGAGACACTTTTTTGATATATTTGAAAGTAAACAATATTGTGACCCTACAACTGTACAGAACTCACTCTTATGTAACAGATAATACTCCCTACAACTGTACAGAACTCACTCTTATGTAACAGATAATACTCCCTACAACTGTACAGAACTCACTCTTATGTAACAGATAATACTCCCTACAACTGTAGAACAACTCACTCTTATGTAACAGATAATACTCCCTACAACTGTACAGAACTCACTCTTATGTAACAGATAATACTCCCTACAACTGTACAGAACTCACTCTTATGTAACAGATAATACTCCCTACAACATCACAACTGTTATGAACATGGGCCTCCAGCTCCTCCTACAGCCATATCTGCTTTGATCTGTGTGTGTGTTTGTGTGTGTTTGTGTGTGTGTGTGTGTGTGTGTTTGTGTGTGTGTGTGTGTGTGTGTGTTTCTTGATCTATTTCTTCTTGACAGCATCAGTGTTGTTGCATCTTGTCCTACAGACAATAAATAAGTAGGTCCAGTAACAGAGACAGTTGTTTGATCAAGTTCCATCAGGAGTTTGGATATATACAAGCTCTGGGCTGCACACTATATCATAAAAGCATCTATATGAATCCCATTTCATGGAGAGTGGAGACAGTTGTGTCTGCTGAACTTTACATATGTTAAGCAAGCAACATATGTTACCTATGTAGCATGTTGCAAAACATGTTACATAGGTAACATATGTTGCTACCTCCAGGAAGAACAACTCAGAGCTCATGGAGGCCAATTCAATTCAATCAATCAATTCAAATACTGTCCCACTTTAACTGTATGTTTTTAACTGTATGTTTGAATAGTATTTAAATTATGTTGTTATAATAAATACATTGTATTATTATTATTATTATTATTATTATTATTATTATTATTATTATTATTATTATTATATTTATTTATTTATTTTTATTAATGACTGGTCTGGATCTTGGGTAAAAATACATCAATTTACACAATGACTGATTGACACAAAACTTTTATTTACAACATAACATGTTCATCACATGTCCTCGCCTCCTTTACTTCTTCGTGTACTTGTTTATTTAATGTTTGTTGGCTGGTAGGTTGGACCCACCATCATTTCTGGGTTGTAGTACATGGTCTGAAAGGGAGCTGTGGGAACTGTTGTTGGGTTGGTATATCCAGTCATTTGTGGGACTGTTCGGTTATAACCCAGTGGTACCATCATAACACGGTACTTCAATGAAGGCTGAGCGGGACCTGCCGGAGCTGCGGGGTGGGTGTAAGCTGCAGGTGTTGTTGTGTTGCTTTTCCGTTTCTTTCGCCCAAAGTTATCACTGGGGGACCACCCTGGGAACTTGGCCTCGTGCTCCCTCTTTGCCACTCTTGCCTGCTCGAAATATGGGGCTTGTTCATCATCTGAGAGCATTGTCCATCTCTCCCCAGCGATTTTGTTCACCTCCGCCGAATTAGTGATATTAAATTGTTGCATAATAAGCTCCCTTTGCTCAGCCTTGTACAGCATGAAGGCATTAGGAGGTTTTTTGATGTATGGCTTCTTGTCACGATTGACTGGTGCTTGGGCTGTGTTACTGGCCGTTTGTATTGGTCTCACACACACACACACACACACACACACACACACACACACACTTACACACACATACAGACCCATACACACACAAACCCAGTCCTAGTTGGATCTGTGTGTGTGTGTGTGTGTGTGTGTGTAAGTGTGTGTGTAAATGTATGTGTGTAAGTGTGAATAAAAGAATAAAAAGAAATTAGTCAAATGTTAAATCGGCTAAAATCTTAAACAATGTAAGTTTATCTGTAAAAGGTAAATTAACACATATTATAATTAAAATGTATTAATTAAAATGCAAATAGATTCAATGACTAATGAAAATGTAAAATGTACATTTCATTTCATTATTCTATATATTTGTTTACTTTAAAGGTTTTCTGCTGCTGCTGTTGAAGAAAATGAAACATTTTAATAAAAGTCTTGAAGTCTGTTTTATTGTTTTTTTCAAGTTGGACCTGCATTGCTCATTTCAAGACTTCAATTAAATCAAATGATTAATTATCAATTAATTGTCCCGCCTGGCCTTGCACAGAGCCGGGTACAACCTCTGGAACGCTCTGGTGTATGCAGTCAGGTCTGAGCTCCCTGCACAAAACAACAACAACACAAGAGTCACTTCAAAGAATCATTCTATGGAAACATATTTGAGGAGACAGAGACGTGTTCTGTGTTCAGACCCGGTGTTCTGTCACGGACCGACTGGGACCAAAAAAAACACCCTGGACTTTTCCCCATGAGTCGCCCCATCGGTGGATTCAGTATTTAAATGGAGATTTGCTCCTTCTGGACTTCAGCGACACCAAAACCGTCCATAAAAGAACAGAGATTGTGACGGACAGTGAAAGACGAGGAAGGAAAATGATGACTAAAAATATATTTAAAAATGG